>NW_004955419.1:12496956-12589363 GCF_000276665.1 Chinchilla lanigera
AATGGAATATTATTTGTCCCTAAAAGAAGAGATATTGCTACTTGCCACAACATAGATGAGTCTAGAGGCAGTTATGCCAATGAAATAAGCCAGATACAAAAAGAAAAATATTTCATTACCTCATTTACTTTGGAATCTAAGAAAAGTTCAAATACACAAAGAGAACAAAACTGTAGTTACCAGCAGTGAAACTGAGAAAGGAGATGGGGAGCTGTAGATCAGAGGTTGCCGAGCAGCAGATATTCAGGATGAGCAAGTGTGGAGATCTAATGTACAGTACAAAGACCACAGATAAAAAAACTGTGCTGAATTCAGAATTCATACTAAATGGATTCCACTTGCACTTGCCACAAAAACACCAAAATATTGATAATTAGTAGAATAATAAGTGTTTGTTTGCTTCACTATAGTAATCTCTTTACTACCTATATACACAATAAAAATTCTTGAAAAAGTGCAAATATTTTAAAATTAAATAAATACAAAAAATAAATGTTGAGTTACCCTCAGTTTTTGGCTAGTGATGCTTCTTTTCCATTCACAACATAAAAATTTTTCCTCTTAAAATGAATATAATTAAATTCAAAGAGTGACTACTGAGAGAAATGCATCAATGTGCATAAAATTGCTGGTAGGTAGATAAGATGACCACCACGACTTTGTATTCATTATCTGTGGTCATATAAGAAAATAATGCACAGGTCAGTGGCCTGAGCAAGGATGAGTATGCTTGTCTTTAGCAATACCTGTCGGTTATTACTTTGGGACGATTCTGGCTCAGGGTCTCTCACAAAGTCATTAGCCAGAACCGGTCATCTACAAGCTTGCCTGGGGTGGAGGGTCTGCTTCCTGGTTGGTTCACCCATGAGGCCTATGAGTTGATGCTGTCTGCCCCTCATCACACTGGTCTCTCCACAACACTTGTGTGTCCTCAGGGCTTGGTAGTTTGTGTAGTAACAGAGCACACAATCTGAGGGGTGAAGGTGGAAATGGCAATGACTTTTATAACCTATCCTAATAAACCAGCTTAATTCAGTGTGGAAGAGGACTACAAGAGAAGGAAAGTGTGATGGTCTTAGAGACTGGCCACCATGCTGTGATCCACCACTGATCACAATTTGAGAACTCTGGTTTAACCTTAAGTTACAAGCCCACCCACGGGGCATCATAAAAAGAGATGATATAACCAAACTCAAGCAAGATGTTTTTGTTGGCTGGTTGGCTTGTTGGTTGGTTGTTTGTTTGGTTGGTTGGTTGGTTAGTTGGTTGTTTCATTGATTCGTTGGTTGGTTTTGGTACAGCCAAGGAATCCAGAGCTCCTGGTTTTGGACCAATTTTATTTTTACCGGATTACAAATGCTGACACTACCTTTGGACTTTCAAATACTTAGGGAAGCTCTGGCCTTCACCAAGGGCAAGACTGTGTCTCCTCTGGTACTGTTGCAACCTGCTAGTAGCTCTCAGACTTCCCACTTGGGCCTGGGCCCAGTAAACTGGCCAATTCTGCAGTGGTCATCTACCCCCAAGGTTGCAAACAGACTGTCCACAGGTTGTATTCAGATCAGTCTTGTGGCCTAATAAGATATTGTTAATGTTCTTATTTTGTGTTGAGTTGCTAATTAGATGAAAATATTTCATGTAAAATCTAGCTCTGGGCATCTTTTGAAATCACTGAAAGGGCAGAGGTTACCAGGTTTGCTTTTCCACAAATCTGTAGCCATTCACTGGAGTTGTGTTTTAGCTATACATCATATCTCACTAGCCATAATCCCTGTCACATCTCTGCTTTCTTAATTTTTCTTTCCTACTCTCCATGCACCATTGGACTGACTACATTTAATTTAATCTGGCACTCTCATTTATAGGAGAGTATACTGATGCCATAGTTGTTGCTGAGTTTAAATCTAGGGAATGATTTACCCATGACCACTTGGCTGGTAAATGACAGGGCAATGACTGTGCTAGGCTTCTTTCTCATCTAAATTGACACTCTTCCCCAAATACTTCTTCCCTTCTTTCTCAAACAAGCTTCAAACTATAATATATTCTGAACAACTAAGTCAATGTGATTCTCTTCCCTTCATGGCACTTTCAGCCTGAAAAGCAGTCTCATATTACAGAGATAAACAAGGGATACCAGGAAAAAAATGTAGATTTCAATTCCAAACCATTACCTCCATAGGGACTAGAATTTTAGAAAGCTTTTGCATCTCCGTTCTAAAGGAAAGATAGCGCATAAAAGATAATAGATGGAAAAAACTGAAGTCAGAAACAGTTTCATGTTCTGGGAAGAGACTGGCAACACTCTTCAAACATCACAGACTGTTGCAGCCTGTCTGACTAGCAGTGCTCTTCATTTTTCAATTTATTATTTATTATTACTAAAAATAATTTATATAAATCTTTCAAGGAAGTTTCTTTCTTCTCCATTTCCTGCCCTTTGTGAAGTCACCGCTTTGGCCTACACATGAAAGGCAAATGTTTTAAGTGGATTGCATATAAAAAAGGAGGAGAAAGGGTGACAGAGATTTTGGCATGGCAAAAGCTCTTTGTGAGGGACGAACTTGAAATCCAGGCTAAACAGCTGCTAAGGTGATCACTAAGTAGAACTCAGATTCCCTGGCACCAACCTGGAGGCAGCCAAGATTGTAGACCTGTGTCCAAATGCACTGAACCATAACTGCATCAGAATACGAAGGGTTGGCTTTGTTTTCCCAGGGACCCTGAGCTCAGATCAGCTTCCCTGCTTCTAGTTTGCAAATATCAAGGAAAGGCAAGGACAAGAAACAAGAATGTATCCTGTTAACCACCAGGGAGACACAAGCCATCCAGACCTGGAGAGACTGTGTGCCTATAGCTAGCAACACAATGTTGCAGTACAGAGGTAACTTGGTCATGGAGCCCTGAACATTCCGACTCACCTTCCCTGGATTGCATCACTTTCACATCAGAATCTTATCACTTCCTTCTCCATCTCTCCAAGAAGCTCACAATTTTTTAATGCAACTTAAGACTGGGACTTAGGTGCTCCTCATCTAGCTGGCAATGCAGCTAGGAGATACATTTTTCTACCATGTCACATGCAAGGTAAGGCTCCTTCTGGACAGCAAAGAAGAAATAAGATGAATGAGCAAAGCACATCTTCTTTCAATTATGTGGTTTCTTTATATTTGCTGGGTGTCTATGATATGCTGTGTGTGGTGATTAATGGCTGAGTGAACAAGACTTACTCTCTACTCACAAAATGTTCCAGTCAAGGAGAAAAAGTTGATATAAAAACAAAATACTTCCAAGGACATGGGACAAGTGCTATCATATGGGAAATGAGGGTAGGAGGATGAAAGTACATGAAGCAAGGAATGAGGAGGAAGTGACATTAAGAGATGAGAAAGATCAAAAGGGTTAAACATAAACAAGGCAGAGAGTTGAGAATGTATCAGCTGGAGAATGAGCCCAGGAGAAACCCTGATGGTGGGAGGAAGTACAGTTGTCTCCGGGGAATTTAAAAGCAGGTCCATATAAATAAGGGGAAGAGACCAGGTGGTTAAAGGTCTGGTAGTACACTTTGCGCTTAAGCTAAATCCAACAGGGACGCAGCAAAAACTTATACAAAAGGGGGATGACATGCAAAGAGCTGGAGTTTAGAGAATACCATCAAGTTTGCCAGGTAGGAAACAAAGGAGGAAATTCAGGGAAGGTGGCATTGCTCCAAATCACAATAAAGATGGATAGCAGTTGTAAAGACAACACTCAGAATACATAGCTGGTCTCAAACATATGATAAACATCCCTGTGAATGAGAGGATAAAAAATAGAATAAATACATGATAGAGAGTGGGCTGAAGCTACAGGCTTTCTGGACTCCCAGCTCAGAGCTGGCGAAAGCATCCGGGATTTCTGCTCCTATGGGAAGGACAAAAAATAGCGTTCCTCCAATGTGAGACAAAGCTAATGTCTGGAGTCAGGCTCCCTGCTGAGAATCAAGGATTATGGTGATCTCCTGTTGAGAAACTGAAAATTAAATGCTCTACTATGTGGGTTGGAACCACCTGACAAAAGAGGCCAGTGTGTGCAACCTAGCCCCACAGACAGGAGGTAAGCTGAACTAAGCTATGTGCACCTTATAAGTACCTGGATCAAAATAGCCCCACTGTGTCCATGGAGCAGGAATCTTAAACAGTCAACACAAAATGTAGTTCTGGGTAGCAGACTCGAGGTTCATTGGAGGAAAACAAGAGATACAAAATCTTTCTGAAATTCTAGTCCCTGTGGAGGTAATGTGTTGGAATTGAAATCTACATTTTTTTCCTGGTATCCCTTGTTTATCTCTGTAATATGAGACTGCTTTTCAGGCTGAAAGTGCCATAAAGGGAAGAGAAAGTAGGTTATAATTATTAAAAAGTTAAAAAAAAAAAAAAACAAGAAAATGTAAACCCAAAAGATGCAAGAAGAATAGTGAATATAAAGAAGAGTATAATAGGAAACTAGGTCATTCTTCGTTTAATGACCAAGTTGTGTTCCTACAACTAAGTATTAAACAAAAACATAATAATTAAAGTTTACTTTTTAAAAATACCCATTTTAGGAGAAATATGTATCAGACAAGAAAGTAAGAAAAAGAATATATAGGGTAAAAATTGTGAATTAGATGATGTCTTCCATCAAATGCAAGACACCATCAATTTTTAAATACAGTCCTATTTTGGATAATATCTTTTTAAAAAGAACAAATTTTATGGTGATAACCTTATGCAACAACTTGACAAAGCTGAAAGAGTCCCCCAATAGCCAAACATTGACATAGGTGACACTTTGAAGAGTTTCACAGTGCTTTTCAGTTGACTATAAAATCAGCCAAAGAAATGAGTGTCTTGGTGGGCCTGATCTAACCAGGTGAGCTCCTTAAAAGAACATTGTGATGATCCCTGAGCTCCAAGACTCCAAACAGTCTGTACCTATGGATTGCAACCTGATTGTGATAGCCTTTGTCTGTGCACTTCAAACTTGCTTAGCCAACCCCCCGATTGCATAGAGCTCTCCATCTATAATACATCTATCTCTCCATCCATTTACCTTGATATAAATTTCCCCATGTCTATGTCTGTGTACATGCAGACATTCTTCATTTAATGACCAAGTTATGTTCCTACAACTAAGTCTCAAATGAACCACTTGCTAAATGTGAAATTGTATATACTACATACATCACAATATATAGAACAAAGAAATGGTCAAAGGAGACTCCAACTTGATGACTTTTGCTTTTATTTGTAATAACTCTTACATGCAGCACTGTAATGTATAACAGAATATATAACTACAATACTGTACTGTACCAACAATGAGCAGAAATTACAGTACTATACTGTGGAAGAAGCCACCACAGGCTCACTGCTGCTGACTTCCCTATGTTGCAAGTTCAAACGTGGGTCGTAAGACTGAGCAGCTCGTGGCAAGTCTGAACAGCATGCTTCGGTTAGGAGTCCAAACAGTCATTAAACAGGTCGTTAAACAAGTTCTGCTTTTCTGGTTGACCCCTTACTGACACAGCCGCTGCTTAAACTGTTACTCAGTGCTTTCTTATGAGTCCCCTTCCAATAAGAATGCTTAATACACAAGCTCCTTTTGACTTATCTAATCATAGATTCTTATCCATCCTTATATCATGCTTTCACAGGTGTAAAAAGTACAAGAGGAGGGAACCAAATATTAAATATTCCTCTTTTCCATGTTCAGAATCCTACTCTTCTGAACCAAGTTTTAATCCAGAGTCATTGACATGCCACTTCAATATGCATTGACCTCTGCCATGCTGTCAAGAGCATGGCTGTTGCAATATTTTTTTGTTTGTTTGTTTGTTTTCCGGTACCGGGAATCAAACTCACGACCTTGTGCTTGCCAGGCAGGTGCTGTGCTGCTGAGCTAAATCCCCAGCCCCTGTTGCAGTATTTTTTATAATCTTGTATGTTATCTAGGATTTTCTGCTAAGTCACTTTCTTTGAACTTAACTCATTTTTTCGATGATGAACCATACTATAATCTTACTGAAAATATTTCATATGCATATAACTCAATTAAAGGTAGTAGGACATGGACAGTTAATTCTAGCCCCCACGTGCACAGGAAATGACAAGAATGTCACAGCTGACATCTGGCAAGATTTCTTTCCTTAGCTGTAAGATCTGTTCAAATTTCACAGCTTCCAGCACCAAAAATCATAGATGAAAAATGGTAGGACTGAGGACTATAACTTAAATCTACCATTTAAGAAAACTTGGAATATAGAGAAAGGTCCTCAAACATATAAAGAATCTTTATCAAAAATATTCCCAGAAGAATTAAAACATCATACCACAGTGATTTATGTGCACCTATACTTGTAGCAGCACAATTTGTCATAGCTAAGTCTTGGAAACAACCCAAATGCCCATCAACTGAGGAATGAATAAAAAAGATGTGTATTTTTTATATAATGGAATATTACTCAGCCATAAAGAAGGATGAACTCAAGACTTTTATAGGTAAATGATGCAACCTGAGACCATACTCATAAGTGAAAAAAATCAGTCCCATGTATGTAACACTGCATTGCCTCATTAGTGTGAGAAACCGAATGAGTAAATAAGATTCAAAATGTATCGTAGATATTGTGAACTGGGAAGAAACTGTTGAAGAGAAAGGAAAAACTAATGTGAAAAAGTGGAAAGGAAGGAAGAGAAAAGAGAAAAGGGATATATATATACACACACATACACACAAGGTAGTTAAGATAGTAACACAGCTAGTTTCTCTTAGTTCACTGAAAAGAAAGATTTGTACTATTATTGTCTGGACATTATTTTGTGGCTATATCTTGTACTGTGAGAAAATACTATGAAGATAACAATGTGCAGTGTATTAATTATTATTACTCTATTAGCCTGATTTGAAGCCTTGTTTTATTTTATTTTTATTTTTCTTCTTCTCTGTAACTCTGTGCCTTAAGGTTTACACTTCTTGTGGCATTGTTCTCATCTATAAGGTTTTTAATTTTCCTGTAGTCAAATTTATTAATTTTTTTATGGTTTGAGCGTTCATGTCTGATGTAATAAATTTTATTTTTGGTACCGGGGATCGAACTCAGGACCTTGCACTTGCCAGGCAGGTGCTTGTGCCACTGAGATACATCCTCGGCCCCTGATGTAATAAATTTTTGATTCTGAGGTCAAAGAGTTATGTTTCAATCATTTTCTTAGAACAGTTTTAAAATTATAATTCTTATATTGTGATCTTTGATATATTTGGGATTTATTTTGCTCTGAAGCAGTGTTTTAATTTTGTTTGTTTCCATATGGAAAGTTAATTGTCCTCGTAGTATTTGTTGAACAGGCTATCCTTTCTTTATTTGTTGTTTACAATATATTTCTTTTTTGTTTGTTTGTTTGTTTGTTTTTGTTTTCGTTTTTTTGTTTTTTGTTTTTCTCCGGTACCGGGAACCAAACTCACAACCTTGCGCTTGCCAGGCAAGCGCTTTTGCCGCTGAGCCAAATCCCCAGCCCCGTTTACAATATATTTCTGATAAGCACAAGTTTCCATGGGTCTATTAAAGGTGTTTGGTACATTACACTGATCCACTTGTCTCTTATGTCAATAACATATTGCACTGTTAGAATAAGACTTTATATCTGGGCTTACTATAAGTCAAAGCTTCTTATGTCTTCACTGAGCTAAAGGCAGGCTGGTGAATGTCCATGAAAACTTTGTTGGGATTTTAACTGAAATTGAGATGAATATATAGCTTATTTCGATAGGAGAACAAGGACACTTGTAACGCTGAGTCTTCTCTTTCATCAATATTTATTCAAACTTTCTTTCATGTTTTTTTCTAAAATTTGTAAACATTTCCTCCGAAAGTTTATTTACATGTTTGATAAAGTTACTCCTAGATGTTGTGGAGGTTAGTTTTTTCCTGCTATTGTGAAAGTATCTTCAATTTACTTTATATTGTCCAACTGATATGGCTCTTTTCTAGAAACTAGTGAAATTATGTTTTGATCAAGTAATTTGCTGGATTTCTTTACTTTTCTAAGACTTTATCTCTGAATTTTAAAATCACATTCTTAGCAAAGTAAAGCCACGTCTTCTCTCTTATTTGCTTATTTAAAAAATTTGTTTCTTTTTCTTGTTGCACTGGCCAGGGCTGCTGGATAATGTTGAATTATAACAGAGACATCAGGCATCCTTATTATTTTCCAGATTGCAAGAAGACTGTTTCTAGTGTTCTATCACTGGAGAGGATATATAACCTACTGGTCAAATTTTGCAGCCAAGTGAGTTTGAATTTAGTTTTTACTCAAAAGTCACATGATTTAGTCCAGATTACTTAAACCTTCTCTGTCCATGTGTTTCCATTTCTAAAATGATTATAATAATGCTTATATCCCAAGAATTTTGTGAGAATTAGCAATATATATATATATAATTTAGAAAGTGTCTACCAGAAATTAAATAATTAAATTTACTGTATTTGATAATAAAAAATATTTACTAAATATTTTATTTTTTTAAGAGAAAAAAGTAAAAAAGAATGAAACTGTTTCAAAACAGGCTAATAAGACAATGAAGAAGTTATTTGCAGGTCTTGTTTCAGTTTTCAAATAACAAAGAATTAATATTGATTATTCATGGTGTTATGGTTTAAATAAGAAGTCCCCAAAGACTCGTGTCTTGAGAGTCCTAACTTCATTGATAGTTAATCCACTGACAAATTCACATCTGAATGAACTACTAGAAAGCAGGGCCTATATTGAGGGAAGTAGGAGCCTGGGAATATACCTCTAGAGCACGTTTCCGGTCCCCAGCCCCTTCCTCATTGTCTTGCTTTTCCTGCTTCCTTCCTGTCTGCCGTGAGGTGAGCAGCTTTCCTCTACTCTGCCATTTCCACCATGATTCTTCTGCCCTGGAGCCAACGAACCATAGAATGAAACCTCTGAAACTGATTAAAACTAAATCTTTTCTCTTCTCTCTCCTTCCCTTCTCACCTCCCTTATCTCTATGTATACAATGATACACTTGTCAAATGGTTCCAAGCTCAACCTTTCTGCTACTCAAACAGCAAAGTCTGAAAGAAAATTTGCTCTGTGTTCTTAACTTCGCTTAATAGCTGAACTAAAAACCAGACTTGGAAAAACCTGTATAGGCTAAGATGAGTCACACCTCGCATCTCCTACAGACACAAAGTGGTGATGCTTCAGTCTAAGTGCTGCTCGCCCAGACCGCACATAGTTCTTGCGTTAGTGCATTAAAATATTCGTCATTGTGCTTTCTTTTTCGTGCTTTATTTGTGCAACATATTGTAACCATGACTCCAATGAAGGTTAGGGATACCAAGTAAACCTAAGAGGAAAATTTGAGAACCACGATAGAGTTAAAGAAAGAAATTATTATGAAATTTTCTTACGTCCTGGAAAAATGAATTTTTAAGTGTAATGTTGGGCCTCAGAATTAATTGTTTGATTTTCCATTATTTATTGTGGGAAAAGTATGTTCAATTTTCTAACTTTTGGTGTTTAAATGTGAGTTTGGAATGAACTGAATTTGACAACTGAAGTATCCCCATATACATTGTTTAGTTCCTTATATAAGAGAAACTATGCACCCACAATAATTATAATCATCATGTACTACAAAGAAGTGTAAATAAATTAATAAATTTTTAAAAATAAATCTTTCTCCTCAATATTGGGCATGTCTGATATTTTTGTACCAAAAGCCAAACCAAACAAAAAACTGATTAATACACACACGTAAATGTTTCTGCAAATCAATAGACTAAATACTAAAAATTCAAAACAAAATAAATCAAAGATATAAAAGGTAGGTCATGAGATAGAAAGCCCCAGCAGTCAATATATATAAATAGGTAATTATTCTAATATTAAAAATTAAAACATAAGAAGGAGATATGAATAAATTATCCTAACATACATACATTGAGAAAAAGAAACACTCTATGAAACCCATCAGCTTATCAAATATCTCATTATGCCATTTATTGGTCAGGTTACATGGAAATGGATACACTGATAGAGTACAGCTGCAAAGGTAAGTCAGTTAAACTTGAGAGGAGAATTTGATGTTATTCACTAAATCAAAATGCAAGTTCATTAAATGATCTGGAAATGTAACCTCTACGTATTTACTCCACAGTTTCTTATGTAAACATGCATCAAGAGATGTGTACAAGGATGCTTATTTCAGTGGTGTTGCACAGAAGATGGAGACCAATCAAAATGTACACCAACATAGGGTGGAAAAATTAAATTCTGGAATATCCACATAAGGGTATTCCACAGAGCTGCTAAATAGGAATGCATCTGACACCTATCCACATGGCTAATTCTCAAAACAATGTTGTTTGGAAATAAAAACTTACACATTGATATGTGCAACGTGATGCACTTTATACCAAGCTTAAGTGTATGTAAAACAATTCTACATATAGTTTTTATGAATATATACTTATGATTTTTTAAAGTTTCTACAATTAAGTGATATACATATATATAGTTATTCACTGTTACACAACACCTTCCCATAGGCTTGTATTATTTTATAATATAAGCATCTTTTTAATTCTCTGAAGTGCATTACAGAAATCAAGGCTGTAGGAAAACAGTTAAGTCCCTCAGTCTTTATGTGAAACACGGGGGTGGTTTGGACCACAACCAAAGAATGGTGGATGAGGGCCACATCTTGGGGACTAGCAAAAAGAAAGACAAAGGGCATAAGATCCCAAGCCCAAACTTAGGGTTTGAGATTATAGGTGTAGCAATAATTAATGTGAAAGTTCAGTTGGAAATATATTTGTCCTCTTTTCCATTAAAAAAAGGGAAATAAAAGCTCAACCAACACTCCTGGTCATGAATTGCACTTGGAGATTTGCAAGAATTTGGCCAGGGATAATTTATGCTCCAGCAAACAGCAGGCAGACAGCTTTAAACCAGCTCTGATGAGGCAATAATTAGAAGGGATAACTGGACCAAGAGTGTTGAGTAGCTTATTTGAAAGTACGCTTGGAGAGCTGAACATAATATATTCAATTCAGAAAGCAGAAGGAAGTCTTAGACACCAAAAATCTCAGGTGAAAATTAGTATGGAGATGAAAAACTAAACTAGAAATTCCAGTTGACCCAGCTATTTCCCTTCTAGTTAGTTATCTTCCCCAAAGAGTTAAAAACATACTACAGTGATTCATGCATACTCCTGTTTATAGCAGTATAATTCATAATAGCTAAATTTTAGAAGCAGCCTATATGTCCATAAACAGACGAAGATATTAGGAGATGTGATATTTATATACAGTGTCATACTACTCTGCCATAAAGGTTAAACTTGAGTCATTTGTAGGAAAATGGGTGCACACTGAAACCATAATATTAAATGAAGTAAATCAGAAACACAAGCTCAAATGTCACATTTTTCTCTTATACTGTAAGCCCCTGAATTAAAAGTGCATTCTGTTCCAGGACAATGCTTCTAAGTCAGATTTATTTGTGAGTCCAACAAAGTGAGTCTTATACACCTTTGACACATATATCCAATGTAAAACATAGAAAAACAAACACACTAAAAAAGAACTGTACTTAGAAGGGATAATTGGACCAAGAGTGTTGGTCCAGTTTAAGTGCACTGTAAACAAACTACTTTTACAAGTTACCTTAAAATGAGAAGGTAGATGCACAAGCTACTTGCATGATCTGTTTGCATCTACAAATATTTGTGATGTGAGGTCCATTTATATCTGTGAAAGTTTGTAACTCAAATGTTCATAAGCCAGGGACTTACTGTATAAGAAAACCAAAATATAAATAAAGAGCAAACTAAAAAGTAAATACTAGGAAAGGGAGAGAGAGATCTTTTTAAAGAGGAAAGAGACCAAGAGATGAAGAAGAGGAGAAGGACCGGTGGGGAAGGAAATGAGCAAAAGAATCCCAATGTGCTCCGTACATGTACCAACTCCACACAAGGAATATAATCACTATGTACTGCAAACATGTATTAATAAAAAAAAAACTGGAAAAAATATACTTCTCAGAGTTATCAAAAACTATTTTGGTTGTCCAAAAGGTCATTTGATCCATTGGTAGCTTTCCAGCCGATGAAGAGCTGAACCACGCATCAGACATATCATTCCATCCCTTTAACCATTTCACAAAAGTACTTCTACATCAAACAGACCTGCATTTAAATTCTAATTTTGCATTTGTGAGTTAAGAGATTTTGGGCCAGATTTTTAAGCTCTGTGCACCTCAATGTCTTCATATATAAAACAGGAGTGAGGTTAGTGTCTCCTTTAGTGTTTATTGAGGTATAAACTAAAACCAATGAAAAGACATGCAACACATTGCAATTTCTCAATAAGTAGTAGTTGTCCTAATTCTTATTGACTGTGCTCCAGGTGGAAAAGATATAAGTCCAAAGCAGGTCCAGTCTCTTCTCTGCACTTGGCAGCTTTCTAGCCAGTATATCCTCACTTTTCTAAACCTGAGTTTGTACTTTTACACCTGGAGGAACTAAGAATTGAACTACGGCCATGACCAGCTGATTCGGCTCTCAGAGTGAGTCCCGGCCAGTGTAGAACACATGACTTACCTCTTCAGCCTCTCTTTGACATCCATGTAGCTGTGTTTTTACCACAATTTTTTAAGAAGGCGCAGTGCTACAAATCTTGGTTATTATCTTTTAACATCATGTATGTCAAACCTTAATGGATCTTGTGAAGTTTACAGAAGTTTGCTGGGTTCATCCTTTTGGTTTTTCAAATTTAATGTTTAAAGTGCATTTGGGAGGTCCACTAGAAACCTCTTCTCTGCATTATTTGCAAATGTTAATGCCATGAGTCAGGGGGATAGACGGTGTTGGAAAAATCTATGTCATTAGGTATGCATCAGGACATACTTTCATATGCACATTTACAAGTGTGTAAACCCATATAAAGGCTTAACTCTGTCCAAAATATCATATAAATGTTTCCTGACACCTTAGAGAATGGAATTAAATTCAAAGCAGGCTACCAATGTTAAACTCCATCATAGAATGAAAGTATGACATCCAGAGGGAGTAAATATTTTCCATATGCCAGGCTCTCTGTTAAAAGCTTTACATTTATTGGTTACTAATCCTCATCTCAACCACCATGAAGCTGCTTTCATTATATTATCATTTTAAAGATAAAAAGCCCTGAGAACCAATGGAATTGAGTTACCTAAGTTAGATAGCTGACAAATGGAAGACCCTAATACAAAAACCAAGTGGTTCTAATTCTAGAGCTGAAGTTTTTTTCTCCATTGCTGACCCAAGAAGAATTGAAGAGGGGTATAAGATGAGCAATTCCCTGGACTGGACAATTGAACAAAGGGATAGTCCTTATTGTTATCCTCACTGTACAGGCAAGGAAAGTTAGACACAGAAGCCAAGAGGCTTGCTCAAAATACTGCAGGCAATGGGGGTGGAGCTGGAGTTCTAATGTAGATTCAACGCTCTTGACCACTGCATCAAACTGCCTCTTGAGGGAAAATGAAGTATGGAGCAAAGCTATCTCCAAATGCAGGTCACCTTTCTTTCTGATATTGTTCATGCTACTAAGAATCGCACCATTCCATTAAGCAATGATGTTTAAATTGTAAGAGCAGAGAAGGCCCAAAACTTGGTCCAAATAGAACCAGAGTCTTCCACTGACTCAGCCAGATGCCTGTGGCTCTGTACTCATGGCCAGGGGGATCAAAGGACAGAGTTGCTGCTTTCAGCAGAAATACTGCAATGTAAACCATTTTAGGGGCTGCAGCAGTGAAAGACTTCTCTTCTCCTCACACTTTAGCTTCAGTCACAGTCTGTGACTCAAGGGGAGGGAGCGCTTGGATGTGTTTCTGTCACAAAGAAAGAAGGAAGGAAGGAGGGGTCTCCCTATTCCAGAGGAAGAGAAAGTGGTCGTCTATCAAGGAGTACAGGAAAGTTTCTCAAATGTTCCTTTGTAGCCACCAGGTAAGCAAAGACATAAACATGTTGTGTTAAAGTCTTAGGAAAAGACAGAGTTTTTTAAACAAAAGTATTTTCACTCACCTCTGATTACCATATCTTGCAGTGGAACAAGTAATTTCACTTGTGCAACCCTCAGTTTCCTCATTCATAGAGTGGATATAATAGAAGAAAAACTACCTTGCAGAGCCATGGTGGGGGTTGGTTGACATACAGAAGGAAAAGGTTTTTTGCAGAGAAAATACAGTCAGTGGGTACTTAAGGAAGACTGTATTTGTCTTTCTTTTTTACTTCAAAGAGAAGAAAAAGAAAAATAGAAACAAAACAACTTCACAGCAGGCTAATAGGAGAATAATTAACAATAATACATTATATATTGTTATACTCATAGTAGTTACTCAGAGTACAAGATGTAAGCCTGAAATATTGTCCAAACACTATTACCACTACTCTTTCTTTTCAATGAACTAGGAGAAACTAGCTGTATAATTCTTTTAACTATCTTGTGCATATATATTTTTCCCTTTTCTTTTCCTTCCTTTCCCCTTTTTCCCCCTCAGTTTACCTTATCTTTTGAACAGTTTCTTCCCAACTCACAATATCTATTGTATATTTTGGATCTGATGTACTTACTCAGCTTCTCACACTAGTGAAACAATATAATGTTTTTACATATGTGAGTCTGATTTATTTCACTTATGAATATGGTCTCAAGTTGCATCCTATCACCATGCACTAAACTGAAGTAAAAGTGGATCAAAGATCTAAATATTAAACCATAAATACGAAATCTGCTGGAAGAGAAGATAAGTAGCAATGGTGAAGATATAGCTGTAAGCAGAGATTTCATGAACAAAACCCAGACTGCATGGGAAGTACTACAAAGAATCAACAAATGGGATCTCACCTTATTTAAAAGCTTTTGGGCAACAAAAGAAATCACCAATAGAATGAAAAGACAACCCACAGAGTGGAAAAAAGTTATAGTCAGTTGTCCCTCAGACAAAGGAATTCTGTCTAGAACATATAAAGAATTTGTCTCTTGTTGGTAAGGTTGAACCAAAGCCCATAAAAACTGTTTGGAGGGTAAAAGAAGCTGAATTATCTTCACACCCAAAGATGTTACCTTATATGGAAAAAAGGATTTTGATGGGATGATTAACTTAAGTATTTTGAGCTGAAGAGATTAACTCAAGGGTTCTTATGAAAGAAAGACAAGAGGCTCAGATTTAGGAGAGAAACTGAAACACACTCATTTACTGCATTTGAGGGTGAAGCCAAGAAACACAGGCAATCACTTGAAATTCAAAATATAAAGAAATTGACTTTTCTATATCTGGTAATCTGAACAACTAATTTGAAGACAACAATATGCAATATAACAATCATTGTTGAATTCCTACTATCTTGTTTAGTGAAGCTCTATATCATTTCTAATTTTTTTATTATTTTTTATTCTCTTTAACTGTTTGATCAGTCTTACATTCTTACATCTGGTAATCTGAGCAACTTCATTGAAAATAACAATATGTAATAAAACAACCACTGTTAATTCTTATCATCTTGTTTTCAAATTCTGTATCCTTTTTATTGTTTTCATATTGTTTTGTTTTTATCTTTGTTGTTTTTTTTTCTCTTTAAAATAGAAAGGAATGACCTGCTGACACCTCGATTTTATCTCTGGGAGACTGATTTTGGACTTCTGACATCCAAAACTATGGACAATAAGTCTGTACTTTCTTACATCATGAAATATGGGCAAATGTGCTACCTCAGCAATAGGAAAATAAAGCGGAAATGTATATTACAAGCAAAGTTTCACCCCAGTGTTGAGGACATCCTTATACCACACGATGGTGAAGTATGACCCATAGCTCAAGGTTGCTGCCTGTGAATATAGAGCCCAACAAAAAAAATGGATACACATTTCAGAAGAAGGAAACTTGTATGATGTTTCTCATCAGATGGCATTATCCTCATGGCTGTAGTATCAACAAGTGACATAAACAAAAGTGACAAAATAGGGGGGTATGTTTAGCAATTGAGCAGCGTAAGACCATGTTAATGTGGTACTCAGATTTGAGAATATTGGTGAAGTACAGTGAAGATGGAGGCGTGAGTTTGGAACAGAACATCCAACACACCTGACAATTTCATGGATTCCTGATAAGTTCAAGATTTGAGAATATTGGTGAAGTACAGTGAAGAAGGAGGCGTGAGTTTGGAACAGAACATCCAACACACCTGACAATTTCATGGATTCCTGATAAGTTCAAAAAACATGGTACCATGTGTGATGTGCATAAAGGAAAATCCAGCAGACTTCATACACCAACAAGTACTGCTTCCTCAGCAATGGTGCTGGAACTGTTCACAGGTTCACCATAGAAGGCTACCACACAATGTTCATCTGAGACAAAAGTAAGCAGTACCAGCATGCAAAACATTCTTAAAAGAGGGAAGTGGAAAGTTTACATCCCAAGATCATTAAATACAACCAATGAAGATTATCCTGATCAAAGAATCCAGTTGTGTGCATGGTTTCAACACATGGTAGGCAAAGGCAAGGAGTTTGTGAGGGAGATTGTGTGGTGTGATGAAGCACAACTTAAGTTAAATGGAACATGAACTGACATAATTGTGTTTATTGGGCACCAGAAAATTCTAACATGCATGTAGACAAAGCAGTCAGTTTCCAGAAGTCAATGCCTGGTGTGGAGTATCAGCAAGAGGTTTAATAGGACCATCCTTCTTTGAAGGTACTGTTACAGGTCAAGCATACCGAGACCTGCTATGCACATCTATCTTACCTGCCACACATATACTTTATGGAAATGGTGATTTTCTTTTTCTCTCAACAAGATGGCACAACACCACACTACCACAAAGATGTGCAAGCTTATCTGGATGAGAATTTGCGAAGACACTGGCTAGGACAAAGAGGTGCCACTGCATTCCCCACACATTCTCCTAACTTAATACCTCCAGACTTTTATCTCTGGGGGGCTCTACAGGATGTTGCATATTGCAGAAAACCCACTCTACTGCCTTAGAGAAGAAACTGAAATGCATGTGAGCAAACTCAATGACAGGTTACTCAAGCAGCAGTTCACCGTGCTAATAAATGTCTGGAAGCTAATGGCCACCACTCTGAGAACCTCTTGTAATTGTAGAGGCCAAAGGTAACTTCCATTAATTTCTTGATGTTTCAATAAATTTAGTATTAAAATACTTAGCTTTGTACAAGTTTTTCTTTTCCTGAAGTGTGTATGCATTTTTCGGCAGACTCTTTATACTAGGTCACAGTGTGTCAGTGGGTGACATCAATTCTTAACAATCCCAGCGGTCAATTCTCAATAACACAGTCTTTGTTACTATTTTGTTCCCCCATTACTTCAAATGTTCTCAGAAGCTCACCCCGTCGCTCTTTGAAATCCTTCCAGAAGCAGACAGTTTTAGGAAATCTTCCCAGGACCATAGATACAGGTCCCTTGGTGAGAGCTTCCTTCTCTCTCTCATACCCTCCTCCTGGCATCTTCCCAGTCCACACAGCCTGCCAAATACTGCTACTGAGCTCTGGGACTAGCAGGAAGAGAAATCTTTCAAGTGCATTGCCATATTTGTTGTCTGTCTACAAAGCTTGTTCTGAGAATCCTTGTTTTTTATAATCATACTTGCTTCAGCTTTGGGTACTAACCCCAAAGTCAGATTGGGTAGAAATCTATCCTGGCATCTCACCTCTCAACTTTGCTTCACCTTTCTCTACCCTCTTTCCCATATATCAGAATGTCTCCCTCTTTCCCCTATTAAAAACTGAAGCACCATTCACATATTACAACTTGTGCAATTAGAGACTTGGTAGGGTGGAATAGTGCTAGCTGCATATGCCAGAAACATGAACCCTAGCTTTGGCCTCTGTAAAACCCCATTGCGTAAGGGTAGATGTTGTCTGCTTTTGAGCACATGCCCTCACAAAGGATGTCTGGATTCTACATGTGCTGACCAAGACCAGTGGGAACAGCCAGGCTTCTGGGTTTTTCCAGAGTATGCACTTTGCGTTTTCAGAAAGATGTCTACATTGTTCCTTTCTGATTGTTCTCTGTA
Source organism: Chinchilla lanigera (assembly GCF_000276665.1). Taxonomy (NCBI): domain Eukaryota; kingdom Metazoa; phylum Chordata; class Mammalia; order Rodentia; family Chinchillidae; genus Chinchilla; species Chinchilla lanigera. Next base: position 12,515,077 of record NW_004955419.1, read on the forward strand.
TCTGATTGTAAATGAACCAAGCTGGCCAAGAATGACTCTTGTTTTTCTCTAGAAGTGATCCCGGAGTAGGAAGGAACGTGTTAGATACTATTTCAGAACAACAATCTTTCTTTGACATTTGGAGAAATCTTTTAAGAAAAACAATTTGGGAGAGAACAACACTGAAGTCTTTCCTCATAACAGTGAAAATACCATTGATCAGTAAGAAGATTTGATAGTTCTGACTCGGGAATTCAGGCAGTAGAAGGGTTGAGAAGATTATATATTCTTTCTCATCCAAAATAAAAATCAGTTGGGAAAGATAGAGAAGTAAAGTCAAGGGGTAGGAGTCAAAGCATCACTTTTGTTACCTTGTTGCTGGTACATCTCTAGTTGGAGAATGTCACTCTGTCAATGAATAGATGGAACTCTGGGATTAGACAGACCTACCTGCCAATCTATAGGCAATCCTAAATTGAAAAAAGGTTTCCCTTCATCTCTGAGAGGGAAAGGTACAAAGCCTGCTCCCTGGACAGAGCTCATGCCCAATAAAGAAAGACAGTACTAGTGCAAAGTGCTGCACAAACACCTCCTGGCTACTGTGGATATGTAGGAGTGGATGAGAAATGGGTGCAAGTGTGCAAAGAGAGCAACAACACAATGTTGGTGGTGTTCTCTCCACATGAAGCACTGCAACCACTGTAGAAGGTGGTGTTATTGTAAGAATACCCACTATTCCTTTCTACAGGGTCCATTTCTCTAAGACTGCCATCATTTTCATTCCTGTGACCATAAGATTAGTCAATAAGGTGTGAGCTATTTCTTTGTAAGCGTTTCAAGTGTCCTCACATGTTTCTATCATTTTTCCCTATCTTGCACCATGGAATAGTACAGCACACATAGGACTTCTCCATCAACCTTGATTCCAGGATGAGGAAGAGTAGGGTGGAATTATGGTAATTCACAGCAGACATTCATTTGACTGAGAAATACATATTTACTGTTTGGGACCAAGAAAAACTTAAATTGTTATCACTGCCTAGATTCTTTTATATTTGCAAGTACATGGAGACCCTTACCCATACATACACACATAACCAGCAACTTTCCTTTTCTACCTGAGTTTCTCTCTTTTCATCCATCCATTCATCCATCCATCCATCACATATTGATAGGGGCCAGTCCCTTTCAGGGATGCAATGATGAATAAGACAAACCTAATGGGGGAGCCAGTCATGTCAGGAAATAACTTGAATGGAAACTAGTGTGTGTTATATTAGAATAATGTACAAAGTTTCAAGAGAGCCTAGAGGAGAAGGGATGATTTGGACCAGCTGAAAGGATTAGAATATCCCCAGGATCCCTGCAGGAGCCCTTCACTACAAGGGGAGCCCACAAAACATGACTGACATACCAGGCAAGATGTTGGATGGATTGCCCAAAGCATATGGTACGCATGTCAAAGTCTGAGAAATATTATAGGCATTCAGAAGATGGTAAGTTTTTCATTCTGAGTCTACCCTTAAAGAGGTCTTTAGGGGATTCTGAAGCTCAGCCAAAAAGTGGAAAGCAGGTTGAAGTCCTCCAGGTGAAGATTAGGAGCACATCATCTCAGAATGAAAGAGAATAAGCACAGAATGAAGGGCAAGAAAACAGGTTTATTTCAAAGAAAAGGTGCAGAGCAAGGAGGCAGGAGCAGTGTGAGACTAAGAGAAAAGTGAGACAAGAGGCGGACCTTAGAGGCAGACTCTACATGCAAGATGAAGGCCTGTATGCCTTAGAGGACAGCAGTCACTGAAGGTTTCTAAAACTGGAAAGAGTATAATCGAAGAGGCAGTTTGGGGTAATGGTGAGAGAGCCCCTCCCTCATGAAGGGTGGGACAAAAAAACTGACAGAAGATGGGTGCCTAACCAGGAGGCTCCTAAATGTGCTGGGCAAGTGTGAAGGAGCCTAATCACTGGTCAAAGAAGAAGAGGGAATCAGCACGAGAGGGTCATAGAGGAGAAGTCCACTGTTCATGGTATTAGGCCTCTGAAAGCGGTTTGGGCTGCCATGAAAGGTGTACCAAGGAAGCCTTCAAGTTAGGTCCTGCATAATGAACTGAATCCATATTAACAGAAGGGAGCAGACAGAGAAACATCCAGAAAGCCATTTTCAAGATGAGGATACGTACATAGGGTTTTCACAGTGGTATAACTGAAGATGAGGCCAGCAAGTTAAAAACAAATGTTTTTCCAACATGTATGGCCACATTCACTTCCTTCGTTTAGTCCCTTTGAGAATCCTGTAAATTCTATGCTTTTAACCCATTTTGAAAGAGATTGTCTACAAGCCAGCTATATAATTTGTGAGGCCCAGTGCAAAATGAAAACATAAAATTGCTTATTTAAAACTATTTTAGAACTTTAAGACAGTGTCATCAGAGCAATAAGGCAAGCACAAAGTCCTTCTGAATGCTGGACTCTATGCTACCATTCAGGTCACATGCCCAAGTCAGATTCCATGGCTAGGCAAATACAAATCAGAGCCAAAAGTCAAATTGCTCACATAACAGATGAGCAGACAAAGGTGGAATAGACAACAATGACACACACCCCCAAAGTAGCATGAGATTGAAGTAAACTTGTGTTGTTTGTTTTTTTATTTTAAAAAATAAAAGAAGGAAAACGTATTAACAGACAGATATCCATTTACAAAATAGCATAAGAACAATACAAACAAAACAGTTATAGACAAAGTTGTAAGAAATTAACCATGGTTGTTGTGTTACTTATTGATATCTTCAAAAACTTGTGTTGTTTTAAGTCACTTCAGTGATGAGAGTGTTTGTTACTGAGGCATAACACAGCCCATACTGACTCATACAGAATGTTTGGAAAACCACCTCTAGGACCAAAGTAGAAAAAAAGTGCTGAGACTGGATAGCCAAGACCCATGTTCTTTCCTCACCATCAAGTCAGACCTGCTGCGGCATCATAAAACCACATTGAGTCACAAGAATGCAAATGAAGTAATTAACAAACAATATAGGAACTGTGCATATTACACGTTAGAGTAGTATTTTTCATGAAAAATGCTTCAGTACATATGTGCTCAGAGTCACAATATCACATGCATTTCTCCCTATGAATCACTGTCAAAAATTTTTGAATGTTACCGTTCTACCTCATATTTCAGCACAGGAAATGAAAATAATTCTGTGAATATCACCCCCACAGCTTTGATACTTATAATTCCTTTATCAATTAGTTAAATCTAAAGAAAGTTGGAACTAACATAGTTAAAATGTTGGATTTTACAGTTTCCCAGCTACACATTCAAAATCTTACCCATGTGAAACTCGACCTCTGTAATGTGCCTCCTTTAACTCTATTAATTCCCTGCCCACTGTCCCCCACCAACTTTTTATTCTGCTTTAAAAGAACCATGAAGTCATCATTTCGGATGCAGAGAACAGACCTTCATTGTCTTTTTACACAAGCAGACAAAGTCTGGGCACAGATGTGCCCACTGGGGCAACTACAAAAAAAGTGGGCAAGAAGCCACCATGTCACCAGCCCCGGGTCTGGCGCCAGGCCTCTTCCTTTCTGCAAACCTATGACAGGCTGATCCCTCAGAAGTAGTCATCACACAGAGCCAGCATCTGCCCACAGAGGGAGACCCAGTAACTTGGAAAAAATCTGCGGGAAATACTCACGCTTTGCTCTGCCAGCAGCTGTCAAGTTGCCCCCTCGCCACAGCAACTGTGGGACCAACCCCCCCTCCACCAGCTCTGACAAAGATAGAACTGGAAAGAGCTTTTACTCTAATTATTTGGCGAAAAATCCCAGATGTGAGCTGCTGTGATGTGTGGCACATTGGTTTGGGTTCTCAGTGTGGCGATTCTCTCTGAAGGTCTATTACTAGCCAGCAGATTGAGTCAGGAAGGACATCATTCATCATTTTGATGCAGGTTGGATTTCAACCTCACGCTGCTTCCACAGGTCCTGATTGCTGGGACTTGGAGCTCAGACGAACACTGTCCCTAGTTTCTTCTACATGAGTATCACCTCCCCCTGGCACAAGATAGGTGCAGTCAGTTTGTGGGGGTTCCAGCTCTGGAATGGCCTCTGACCATGTCCACCAGGCAACTTCCTCTCTGGCTGACTCCAGATTGACACTCTTGTCTGTCCCTATCTCTCTTGTCACTGTCTCTGGTAGCCAGAGCAGTGGTCTTAAGTGCAAACCTGAGCAGCCACTTTCTGCCTTAAAATCCTTCAGTACTTTTAGTGGCTTGCAAGGACAAAGACCACATCTCAGGAAGGCTTAAAGGAAGAGCCCTTCCAGCCCTGCCTACTCTCAAGGTTCATTTCCAGCTGTTTTTCCCTTTGACCTTGCAAATGCCTGCTGGCATGCTGTCCTTCCTGAAGTTTCTGGAACACATCAGCTGCTTACCTGCTCCAAGACGTTTGCATCTGCTGTCCCAGATGAACACAATGTCTATTCTTTCCAAGTCTCCACAGTACTGAACCCTAATAAATCCTTCTATTCTCAGCTGAGACATCACATTCTCAGGACACTTTCCTTCACTCCCGAAATATAATGAGTTTTGCTATATTCACTCCCATTATCTTATCCTTTTGAGTTACTGCCCTTAAGATATAAGTATGAGAATGATTTTCACCTCTTTCTCCCCCTATACTAAACTTCACAGGTACAAGGACAGTGTTGCTCACCCGGTACATCCTTACCACAGCATAGTGCCTGGTACATAGTAACTAGTAAATAAATATTTGTTTAAAAAGTCCTAAGACCTCTTTTATAAAGACTTCTGAGACCTAAATACTTGCAAAACTTATCACTGGCTCCAGCACTGCTATTTTCCTGAGAAGAGATGAATAAAACAATTTCACTGGGTTTCCTTGGGTCTTGAAAAACAAAGCCATATTTAAGACTCAAGTATACAGGTTTGCATCTTTGCATTTTTCCCTGTATTTGCCCTTGATGTTCTACTTCCAGGTGCACTTTCTTAGGGTAGATTTTTTTCCTGTTTATCTCCTGGGAAAGAGCACCGTATGATACCTGCTTGAAAAACTATTGCCAATCTTCACAGCAAAATTCAGGGCAGCAAAATATGTGGAATTCTTTGGAGAAAGAGGTGCAAGCAAGTAAAAGGTATCTGAAGACCTTTGCTATTGGAGGTGTGTTAAGAGATCAGAGAAGCGAGGCCACATGTTGCTGCTGGAACATGGTCAAACCTCAAACCTCATACTCCTCACTTAGGAATGAGAGGAACTGGGTTGTGCTTGTCATAGCTCTCAAAACACTGTGGAGTGTTGTTTGGAAGACTGGAAGGCAACAGAGAGGGGGCAGAGGGAGGGAGAGAGAGAGAGAGAGACAGTGAGACAGAGGCAGACACAGAGATACAGAGACATACAGAGATACAGAGACAGACAGAGAGAGAGAGAGAATATGGCCATGATCAAGGGAGGTAAGTTTTGATGAGATCACATTTTATTTCTCCCATCCAGGACTGGCTCATGGGCCAAATTTCAAGTGAGTAAAGTTTTCCAGGGATGCATTCCTTCCCCCAGCCTTCCTCCCGGGTGTTACTCATCCAGCTGCTGGATGCAATCAGGTTCTGAGACCCCCACAGGGGCACGCTGAAAGACTCCTCAGATATTCTCCTGCCTTTCCACTGTCTTCCATCAAAACCACATGTCCTGTAACCAGTTTACCCAAAGTCTCCTGAAGTTCTTTCACTGATAAATTTATCTGGCAAATGAATTAACATTAAAGATGATTGACAATGGAGAGAGAGAAAGATAAGGGAATTTTAATCACAGCAAAACGAAGGTTATGATGAGGCCGGCCCAGAAATATAACCTAAGAATACAAAGCCCCCCATAGATAGGTTTGTGTCTGGATATCCACTAAAGACTTATGTGATCATGGGGGTGAGCTCTTTGAAGGTGGTTGAATCCAGAGTTGGTGACTGATTCATGGTCCAGTGCTGGGATTAAGGATGTGAATCCTATACCCACCCCTAGGGCAGGTAGCTTGCATACAATATGAGGGGCACAAAGAGGTTTGTCTCACTCTCTTCTCTTGTTGCTTTTGCTATATTCTATTCCCATGAACTCCCCTACCATCTGCCACCCTGCCTTGGGGCCAGAGGATTCTGGAATTTAAACAACACTCCAGGGTGTTTTGACAACTTTGACAAGCACAAACCAGTTCCTTCTCATGCCTAAACTTCTACAAACTGTGAGCTAAATAAAAACCCTTCCTCCCTTAACTTTTGTGTCATTGAGTATTTTGTCTCAGCAATGAGAAAAGTAACTAACTCAGAATGGGTACCAGAGAAGTGAGGTCATTACTGTAACATTACCTGGCCATGTGGCTCAAGAGCATTTGGAACTGGTTTATTGGCAAGGGAAGAGTTAGGAAAGGTTCAGAGATGTCACCTGGAAAAGTAGAGCTGGAATGCCTTAGGCTTTACTATATGGGAGATTCTGATTAGAGCTCAAAAAAACAGAAAGCTGGAAAAGACCAGGTTCAAGAGGTTTCTGCTGGGAAGTAGGACTGCACTGGCTGTTGGATAACAGAAGTTGTGTGTTATGGCTTGGCAGAAAGCTTGTCTGCATTTTGCTCATGTCCAGAGACTTTGTCTGAGACAGAGATTAAGGTTGGTAGACTAAGTAATCTGGCAGAAGAAATTTCAAGGCAGTCTAATGTTGAAGCAGTGTCATGGCTACTGTTGGGGGCTTTTAGCCAGATTTATGTTGAGAATTAGATTTATGTTGAGAATTAAGAGAAAAGAGCCCAGCAGAATAATTTAAAATATTGTGAGTTTGGCCAGAAAGTGAGCTCCAGTAAAACTGTAGACTGTAAAGATAGAGCAGAGATCTTGATTGATGACAAGGAACAGGAGAATACAAAAGATGGTGTGAAGGCATCATAAGAAATAGCAGGACTCTACCCTTTGCAGCCCCAAAATTGCAAAAGTGTAAGACTGCTCTGAAAAGAAAGCTGCAGAGCATCATGTTCCAGAATGGCAGCAGCATGGAGAATTTGTTCCTCAGAATTGGATTCCGAGTGCTCAGTGATCCAGGCACTAGCTCTCCACAGCCAAAAAAGAGGGAAGCCTGGTTACTTCTCCAGCTGGCAGCAAACATTGATATCATCCACATGGCACTGGTTTTAGGTGCATGTAGAAGGGGATACTTCTGAGGTCAGGAAGGCTTCCACCTAGATTTCAGAAGAAGGCTTCAGAGGCCAAGCAGTGTGCCATTGTGAATGTGAAGTCAAAGGTGCCCTGGATACCCCAGAAGTTTGGAGAAGCCAGGACCATGGATCATCTGAAGAAAACTGCAAGGAGGGGGCAGCGCTGGCTCAAGAGACAATTCATAGGAGCTACAACCATGAGGAGCGGTGTGGGAGAGGAGTCACCCAAGCTTCATGGAGTTCACATACTGTCACAGATCACCTCAGATGCTGCACCTGGAACTACAGGGCTTAATGTTTGCCCAGCTGGATTTTGGACTTGCTTTGGTCCCATTCCTTTGTATCCCCCTGTTTGTAATTTTTGGAAGGGGAAATGTTTATTTTTGTGCTATTTAATGTTGGAAGTGTTTAACTTTCTTTTCATTTGCAAAGGGGCTCCTAGCTAAGAGTTTGCCTTAAATACCAGAGGAGACTTGGGACTAGAACATTTCAGCAATGCTGAAACTGTTAGAACTTTAATAAGTCTTAGATTTGGACTAACTGCCTTTTGCATAAAGGCATGTACATGAGTCTTTGGAGGGCCAGGGGTCAAGTGTTATGCTTTGTGCCTAGATGTTCCCCCAAAGATTCATGCAGTTTTAGGCTTTAGGAGAAATGGATGAATCTACAGTTTGTGATTGATTCAAGGTCCAATGCTGAGATTAAGGGTGTGAGTGCTACACCTGACCTAGAGCAGATGACCTGCATACAATATAAGGGACAAATAGACAGAGGCCTGCCTCTCTTTCTTAATGCTTTTGCTGTTTTTCACCACCATGAACTGTTTCCCCTCTGCCATGTGCTACCCTGCCTTGGAACCAGCTGATTATGGGCTAACACCTCTAAAAACTGGGAAGTTAGATCTTAAAGACTTCATAGTCTACTGCTTAATGAGGACGTTTTCCTGATTTGTCTATGGCCATCTTTTCTCTGTGTCCTCACATGGTAGAAAAAAAATAGGGGAAACAAACTCTTTTGATTCTTATAAGGGTAGCAGTCCAACACATGAATTCTCTACCCTCAGAACTGCATCTAATCCTAGTTAACTCTCAGAGGTCTCACCACCATAATGGGGGAGGTTTTAACATACCAACTGGGGCTGCAGGGTGCACAAGCATTCAGTTCATAATACTGAGCAGGAGCAGTCTGTGCAGAAGGAATCTTAGCACCCAGAAAGCTCAGCAAGGTTGGGCCAGTGCTCACAAAGCATGCTAAAATAGCAACTGCAGGGGTAAGAGAACACACTGCATAGGGTCATGACACAGCATAGGACTTGCTGAGTGGATCTTTCCTCCGCAATCCAGCATAAAGAAAAAGGCAGCACCCATTCTCAAGGAACTTGGAGTTGGTGAAAGTTACAGTCAAGTAAAAAGCAATGAGTGACAAATCAGTTAGCAGAGAACATAGACTTGGGAAGTACTTACTTGGACATCACACACAATAGGCACCTGATCTCACTTCTGGGGGATTTCCAGTGGGTTCACACCACTCAAAATTGGGTACCATCCTTCAGTCTATATAGTAGCTCTCTACTTCTCCCAGAATTTTAGGTACTTCTTGAAAAATACTTGACTGCATGAACAAGTAATCCTGGGAGCCCAGGGGTCAAAAGCACCCATGTAATCCCTAACAGTCCCTGTCTCTTTTTCTATCTTCTTTCCTCAAATGAACAATAAAGTGTTGAATCCAAGAATTATGCAATCTATTTTTCTTCATCTGTCGTGGTACCTTCAGCAACTGGCAGGGGAAGGGAAGTGTCACCTGCTCAGTATCTTTCAATGGCAAAATCATAAATAGACTTTGATATCAAAGAATGCTTGGCTTAAATTCCAGCTGTATCTTTCACACTCTTATGACTTTGGGAATGTTACTTGAACCTTCAACCCTCTTTTTTTCACACTCAAGATCTCCTTTTCAGGACTGACTATGAAAATACAGTCTGAGAATATCAAACATAATAGATTCTCAATAAGGATTTATTTTTAGTAATGATGGCAATAGAAGTGCTTGATCCTTACCATGTGTTAGACAATTGGCTAAAGCGCTTTACAAGCTTTTTCTGTTTTAATCCTAGGGTTGGCTCTAGACACATTCACCAACTATCACTCCAATTTAATAGGGGAGAAAATAGAGGCTCAGAGGGCTTGACAATATGCTCAGTGACAGGCACTGGTCTTTATTTGAGCTGCACTCTAAGCCTAGTTCTCTCCCACATTAGAACCTAAGCTCCAATTATGACCTTGTTTTCTCACATGTGGTCTCCAGCTTTCCCTGCGTGAGAGACATCAGGACCATGAAATGTTACTTAAGGTCATCCCACTAATCTCTGGCTACCACCATGCTGAGACAAGTGTTCTGGTAAGAGCCTTCTCACCACAGTTAAGCAATAGGACCCCCCAACTCTCCCCCTCATTTTTGTAACTGGAAATGATGTGAAATGAGGATATATGAAGATTTTCAACAATGCTTCATACCCTGTGTCTCTGTTGCTAGTGATTTGGTATTTCCATTCAAATCCACAAAGGCAGAAGAGCAACAGAATGCCAGCAGGACCCACCACCCAGGAAAGTTCAGAGGTGTCAGAAAGCACATATGGGCTCTGAAGCTGGCATGAGAATAAGTGCTGCAGGATCTGGTTCCTGTCTTCACTGTATTATGTCAGAATACATAGTTTATAGGTATGCTCATGAAGGCATCTGGATTCTGTCACTGTCCTTCAGGATCTGTTGCAGTCTAGAGTAGACGTCAGAGTTAAAGGAGCTTCAGAATTAATGTGAAGCTTAGTTGACCAAATTTATGGGAATGAACCTGGATAATAAAATGTTATCACTGTAGTGTCCTGGAGTTTCCTTATGGGACATTCTCTCATTGACTGATCACCACACCCCCACAGAATAGAAAATACATCAGTTTTACATATGAAACCAGTCACCCTTAATAATTTGCCCAATAATTCAAAGTATAAGATGGGAATTTTCCTTCAGCCAGTGGTTCTAATCACCTCTCTTCTCAGTGGATCATCCATTTGCTCTTGTTTACAACCCTCTTCCGCTCTTATCTTGGCCTGAGGGAGTCACCAATTGGATGATATATGCTTCACATATGTGGCAATCTATTTCCACTAAAATATCTGTCAGAAGATGAAACAAAAAAGTAAGACTGTGGTTAAAAAAAAAAAATGTGTGTATGTGTGTGTGTGTGTGTATGTGTGTGTGTATTTGTGGTGGGGTACCAGAGAAGATGTCAATCTTCCTGAATCTCCAAATGTGATTAAATGAAAAAGAGAATTTCTGGGCTTGTTTAAACTGAACCTGTGAGCTGTTGGTTGATTCATTTCATTATTCATATGTATTGCCTCCTTTGTACATGGCACCATTTTAGACCCAAAGACCTGAGCATCTTAAGAATACAATGCTTAGCACAAAGTAAGAGCTCATCCACTACTTGTGGAAGAGAGGAAGTGAAGAACAAAGAAATAAATGAGACTCAGTCCCTATCTTAAAAGAGCTTGGAGTCTAATGTCAATCTGAAAATGAAACAAATAATTCATAACATCAAATACAAATAGTTATTAGAAGTCAGGTTTGATGCAGTTTGTGAAGGAAAAAAGATAAATGTCATACAAGGCTTCTCAGAGGAAGTGAGGGACTTTCAAGTTGAACGCAAGCAGAAAGATGGAGGAATGAAGACGTTCTGAACAGAACTAAGCAAAAGCCTCCAGGGAACTGAGACCTTCTCAAAGGTTCAAGTAGAGGCTACAGTACAGATCGTGGGTTTATGTACAGTAATGCACACAGCAACGACGTGGTGAAATAATAATGTCTTGAGATACAAGCCTGGAGATACTGGGAAAGGCCAGGTTATAAAGAACCAGGAACAGTGTAAAAGTGTGGACTTCTCAGAAGAGTAGAAAGCCATAGAAGGATTGACAGCCATACCAGAATGTCTTTGGATTTTTCTGCTGTGCATACACTGCCTGGAATGGTTGAGACTGGGGCAGAGCCAAGGGTAGCAAACACTACTATAATCCAGGGCAGAGGAGAGGATATTGACAGCTTAGTAGAACACAATTTCAATCTTAGAAGATTTATGCCCTGAAATTGACAATCTCAAATTGTTAAATTTGAAGCTTTAAGCAGGACTTTTTGCCAGAATTCAGAGTTAATCCTCCATATTGTGTACCATTAACAGTGAGTTTGGCGGGACTAAGAGATGCCTAGAAGACTACTAAGTCACCCTTATGGATATACCTTGGTGGTTCATACAAGGCATGACCTTGAATAATATATCTGGCCCTTAACCCCTTCTTCTCCAATGCTGTTCCTCTGCTCTGCTTTCTGGCTCCCATAAAGCATTGCATCTTCATTTCTCCATGGCCTTCTGCTGTGAGGTTCCTGCCTTGGAATCAAGCAACCATGAACTGGAACTTCTGAAACTGTAAGCCTTATAAACCACTTTCTCCTTTAAATTGTGGGTGTTAGGTATTGGGTCCCAGCAACAAGCAAGCTGGCTAATTTATTACCTTTAAAAACCCAACTTTAATTTTCTCAAATAAATGACTAATATGGTATCAATTTTTTATTTACATACATCTTGTAAATGACAATGTGTTTCCTCATATATTAAACCCAATATCTGCTATCCAGTACGTATTCAATAAAAGAAGCTTCTCACTTGATTCTCCCAATAGTCCTTTAAGTTAAGTAAGATAGCTATGCTTAGCTATGATTTCCCCTTAGTTTTACAGATGAGGAAATTGAGGCTCAAAAAGTTGAGTACCTGAGAGTCCATCCAAGAAAATTCCAGAACCACTATTAAAACTAAATTCTATGATCACCTGTGTTTCCCCAAAAATAAGGCCATACTGGAAAATAACGAGCCTTGAAAACTAGAGATCAAAACTGCCAGCCCCAAGCAGCCTATTTTTGCCTTACCTGCCCTCACTATTCTCTTGCTCCATGGCTGCTCTCCAAGGCAGATAAGATAAGAATAGGCTGATTGAGTTCAGCAATTTTAATCTCCAGTTTTCAAGGCTGATTATTTTCTGGTTAGATCTATTTTCAGGTAAATAGGTCTCAGCCAGTTATTCTACCTACCTTCATTCTAGGATTGCTTGCTGGCACCTACAGACAGAAATATGAGTTTTTGAGTACTTAAAAAATAATTGATCTTAAAATTTATTTTCCAATTAGCATTTTAAAGGAGGATTTGAATGCAGGGTCCACAAATACAGTTGGGAGGCAGGATGAAGCCAGTGGAACTTGAAGTAGTTTAAGGAGACAGAAAAATCTAAGATGGTTACATTTTCTAAATATTCAGGTCATACTGGCTCTCCGTGTGCTAAATCCATATCTGTACATATTTATTCCTACAGACAAGTGAGGAGTTTGGTCATTGTTCCTGTCCCAGCCCATTTTCCCATTGGCTCCCACATATGCCAAGCCCTACACATGCCAGGAGTCAATCCTCAACGCTAGCATTTGGTGAGCCAGTGCTGGCTGATGACAAGCATTCCTAAGGAGTCTGGCCCACCAAACTCTATCTTCTGGGATAATTCTCCACCAAATAGCATTAAGAAAGACACAGATGATGAAATACATCTTCCTACCTCCTGTAAAGCCACATCCTGCCAGGATGCTCTTGGCTGTAAATACTAGCCCCATCCCTCAGTCTTCCTTCGTGGACCAGGTGGAGATGAAGTCAGTCTCCTGGCTCTTCCAACTACTCCCTGGCCACTCAGCTCAGCCCACAGCTCTCCCACACCTTATGAGGAGAATAGCTTGTCCCTAGCACAAGGATTAAGCGGGGAGGAGTCACCAAAAGGAACAGAAAGTATAGTCAGTGGGATCTGGCTCTTTAGAGCAGGCACTACTACTGTTCATCCACCCATGCTGTGTCCTGCACGTGGAGGATCTATCATATGCCTCCATCCTATGCATCCCAGCAGTATGTGACTGGCTTTGGCCAAGAAAGCAAGAGGGGAAGTGATGTTCATCACCCCTAGGAAGGAGCTTCTACCAGCTAACGTATGGTTGTGTTCTCTGTTCCTTCTGCCAATGACCCAAATAGACATTGCCTACCTAGCACTGTCACCTAGCCAAGAAAGTCCTCTCTACCCCATCACCTGGGTTCCAGGCTGAGCTGGAAGTAAAACAGGGCCACAGTAAACCACATGGTCATATATCATGGTAGAGAAATAAGCTTTGTGGATGCTCACTGAGATACAGGGGCGCTTTGTTACCTAAGCCTAACCTAAACTCTCCTGACTAGCTCCCTTTATGTGCTACTTCTCCACCTCTTAAAGAGGGATATGTGTTTCTTCTCAGGGCTCCCCAAAGTATCCCTGAAATGTTCCTATGTCATCATTTATACCATAGCACACTGGAATATGTATTTATTGAAAATCTATCCACCAGAACCCAGACTGCATGTTTCTTCATGTGTACCTGTGCAGCTCCCAGCATGTGCATCACACTTACTAAATAAATGTCCATCAAAAAAAATAAATTTATTTCTTCTTGCAACAAATGCTTTGTATTATCCCTTCTTTGAGTGTAACACTATATACTTGGATGAAATAAAGCAAATACCAATGCTCCCTTCACGAAACTCTCTGGAGAGCAAGGTTGGTGTTGAAGGACTCCCTCACTTGTCCCTACTAAAAAATCTGGTTAAAGCAACAGAGGGGGTCACATAATTTGGTTCTGGACATAAAATACTATGTAGGCATTCTAGGAAAATGTTTTCTTTTCTGATAGAAAGATTGAGTATAAGTAATGCTTCCTGTACCGCCTCTCTTTGACAAGATGTCTAAAACTGTGGTTGTCAATGTGAAATGTTACAGAAAAATAATTAACTACAGACATAAACCTTGACAATGTTAAGTCCAAGTTACTCTGTAGGTGAAAACGTTAACCTCAGGGTTCTTTTTTTCCTGTTAGTCAACTTTTCTGTCACTGGCAACCAACCACATCCCAATGAGAACAGGACACAGCTCTTCATTTTTGCAGCATGAACATTTGTCATCTTCCTTGATCATCTAACTACTTTAAGGTTTTGTCAGTCACTATATCCCTCCAAAGCCTACTTTGTGTATGAGAGCACAAAACTTCAACCCATTCTGCCTGGCTCAGTGAAACAAGCTGCATTAATTTCCTATAAAGAAAACTTGTTAGATTATCCTTATACTTCTTACATCCTCGGGACAAATTCTGCTCATGTCTTCAATTTTTCAGGTATCCCCACAATTACTATCCTGTCTTGATTGCAAACATTTTAAACTTTTCCCACTTGAACTTGTGAATACTTTCTATAACTGCCAGGGGCTTGACTGTGACCTGAACCCAACCTTGGATACCAGGTCAGACACAGCACTTGCAGATACCCAGTGCATAGTCCACACTTCTGACTATCTCCCAACCCAAGTGTAATCTATGGGTATGAGCTTTAGTTGTACAGTACTGGAAAACTTATAAATATCTAGAATGTTCTAGAATCATCTATCTCCAGGTTTTCCCCTTGAATTGAACATGAACTAAATGTGCATCCACATTTGTTTGGCTTCTGTGAAGACTGTTAATTTCAGGCCCCCTAGCCCAGAAAACCCTCTCCACTCCTCCAGCTGGGGCATCCAGAAAACCATCACATGTCTGGTTGTGTAAAACAGTCTTAACAACCAGAATCTGGGTTCAAACTCCTCCCAAGTAGATCCTGAAAAAAGAAAGGAGTGGCAAACCAAGAAGGAGTGTGAAGACATCTTCCAGACCCTTGTTATAGCTTATGTCTAGCTGTCCCCACAAAACTTCACGAAGTAATAAGTGGGGTTTTTTCAGAGGTGGCTAGATCTAGAATGTGTGATGCAGGAATTGATTCATGGTACAATGCTAGGATCAAGGACACTAAGATTAAGGGTGTGAGTACTACTGGTTCTAAGTATCCTGGATAAAATATAAGGGATAGAAAAGCCTGGTTGTCCCTTGTTGTTTTGCAACCTTCTGCCCACCGTGTACTGTTCCTCCTCTATCATACCTATTTATCATACCTATTTATCATACCTATTTACCACAGCAACTTGCCTTGGAGTTAACTGATTATGAACTAAATACTTTACATCTGTCAGCTAAATAAACCTTTCCTCCTTTAACTTTGGATATCAGATATTTTGTCTCGGTAACAAAAGTACTTGGTACTTTTGTTGATCATGGTACAACTTAGGGATCAAATGTTGGCTCCACCACTTACTAGTAGTGTGATTTCAGAAAGATTGCATAACTTCACTCTACCTCAGTTTCTCATTAAAAAATGAGCATTAAGAGTACCTTCTTCATTGACTGCAGCAAAGATCAGTTAAGTTGACAGATAAAAGAAGATGCTTAGCACACTATATAGCAAATAATTGTTCAGTAAAGATTAGCCAGCACTATTAAGCTATAGAGGTATAGATCCCTAGTGTCAAGCCAGGGTCTTCTGTGAAACTTTTCAAAGTAAAAAATGCATGCAAGTTAGTTGACAGTTTAAAAGAGGGATCAGGGAACACAAAAGCATAATGTTGATGAAAATTGGATTGGTCAAAATGCAATGGTGAGGGGCTGGGGATTTAGCTCAGTGGCAAAAGCGCCTGCCTGGCAAGCGCAAGGTCGTGAGTTCAGTTCCTGGTACCGGAGAAAAACCAAAAAAAAAAAAAAAAAAAAAAAAAATGCAATGGTGAAAGCCAGATTGGTCAATTCACAGGAAATGACTCTGGCAAGTGATCAAGTAACCTAATTTGGAGAAATAATTATATTACAGAATAGAAATAAAGTGACTAAAAGGAAATGAAGGTTACCTTAACGCTTTAGTAAAGAACACTTCCTCAGTGCTCTATGTGTTCTCCCTGGGATGAGCTCGGTTGAGGATTAGAAATTCAGTCTCCTCCACAGAGAAACTGAACAGCTGCAATTCATTTTTAATTTTGGCTAAAGAAGTTGGATGTAAGAAGCAGGAGAAGGAACACAGGCATGTGACACTGAGGGAGGCCATATTCTCCAGGGGGCCATGAGGTAGATACAGAGGCATCTATGACTTCTAGACTAAAATGTGAATTAGGAAATCCTCAATGGGGTGAGATAAATTGCCCCAAATATGAGTTTCCTGTCTTTCAACTTGGAAATGGTTAAGGTACATCTTGGTTGTGCTGGCTGGGTGCAGAGGTCTGAACCTAGACAAGGACAGAGAGCCTGTCATCTCCAGCTAACTTGCTCAGCAACTTTGAGTAAGGCCTTCCCTTATTGGGGATTCATTCCCCACCAACTCTAAAGTGGTTGAGATGAGCTACTCATAAGATCTTTCCAGCCTTATATGTGCATGACACGTGGCCATACAGAAAAATAAGTAACTATTATTATGGTTTTAAGGTCTCAATAAATTTTCAATTAAGGAGTCATTACACTTCAGGTAAACCTCATTAATGACACCCCATTCCTCTCCCATGCCCAAATTCATAACCAAATTGAAATTAGAGTCAGGCTTAAATTAAAAATCAAAATTTTATCCTCATTAGCTAAAAGTTTGGTTGGAGAATATGGTTTAGGTATATGAACTTGTAGGCTTTCCAGTACTGTACCAGAAATTAACGTGCAGAAACGTTTGACCACGATGTCTTCTTTCAGCTCCACCAGACAGGCCCTTTTTTAACCCTATGGCAGGAAGTAAAGCAGAACATGGTCCTCTGCAGTTAGATCCAGGATAGATGTTCTCACACTCAAGTGGGCATCAGACCTACCTGGCAGGCTTATTAACACACAGATGGCTATTCTACACTACAGAGTTTCTTGTTCAGTAAGCTGGGATAGAGCCTGAGAATGTACATTCCTAGTATATTCTCCACTAAAATTAATAATTCTAACAGCCAACATCATACTACATGGACAAAAACTGAAAGCTTTTGCTTTAAAATCATAAACAAAACAAGGAAGTCCATTATCACCACTCCTATTCAACATAGTTCTGGAAATATTAGCCAGAGCAGTTAGACAAAAGAGAGAAATAAAAGGAATAAGGATAAGAAAGGAAAAAGTGAAATTATCATTATTCCCAGATGACATGATACTCTACATGGAACACCACAAAAATTCCACCAAAAGACTCCTAGAAATAACAAACACATTCAGTAGCATATCTGGACACAAAGTCAGCACTCAAAAATCAACAGCATTCCTATATAACAACAACAAACATACTGAAAGAGAAATTAGGGAAACCACACTTTTCACAATAGTGTTCCAGAAAGTGAAATACTTAGGAACCAATCTAACAAGGGGAATAAAAGATTGATACAGTGAAAATTACAGTACTCTGAAAAAGAGATCAAAGAGGATTTCAGAAAATGAAAAGATATTCCTTGCTTATGGATAGGAAGAACCAACATTGTGCAAATGGCCATATTCCCAAAAGTATTATACAGATTCAATGCAATACAGATCAAATTACCATTAATATACCTCACAGATCTAAAGAAAACATTCCTAAAATTCCTCTGGAACAAGAAGAGACCCCGAATAGCAAAAGCAATCCTAGGCAACAAAGGCAAGGCAGGAGGTATCACAATCCCTGAATTGAAATTATACTACAAATCTACTGTGATTAAATCAGCATGGTAGTGGCAAAACTATAGACCTGCTGATCAGTGGAACAGACTAGAAGATGCAGTGCCAAACACAAACACACTCAGCCATCTTATCTTTGACAAAGGGACCAAATGTGTTCAGTGATGGAAAGATAGCCTCTTTAATAAGTGGTGCTGGAAGAACTGGCTCTCTATATAACAAAGACTAAAACTAGACCCATGTCCATCACCATGCACTAAAATAAAGTCAAAATAGATCAAAGATCTAAATATTAAAACAGAAACAGTAAATCTACTGAAAGAGAAAGTAGGTAGAAATCTTAAAAATATAGGGGTAGACAGAGAGTTCATGAACAAAAACCAACTGCACAGGAAATACTTCAAAGAGTCAACAACTAGGATCTCATCTTATTAAAAATTGTTTTCACACCAAAAGAAATCACCAACAGAGTAAAAGGAAAGCCCAAAAATCAGGAAAATTTTTATCCAACTGTCCCTCAGACAAAGGACTTCTATCTAGGATCTATAAAGAATTTTAAAATATCAGGACCCCAAAATTCAGAGGCCCAATCCAAAAAATGGGCATCCGAGATGAATACACACTTCTCAGATGAAGAAATACAAATGGCAAATAAATACATGATAAAATGTTCAACATCATCAGTCATTTGAGAAAGGCAAATTAAAACCACACTGAGATTCCATCTCACCCCAGAAAGAATGGCTATCATCAAGAAATCAACCATTAACAAATGCTGGAGGGACTGCAGAAAAAAAAGTCCTTCTCCACTGCTGGTAGTAGTGTAGACTGGTATAACCACTGTAGATATCAGTGTGGACAGTCCTTAATAAACTAGGATTAGAGGTCCATTTAACCCAGCTATTCCCCTACTAGGTATTTTTCCAGAAGAACTGAAAACATCATACCACAGCAAAATATGTGCACCAATGTTTATAGCAGTGCAGTTTGTTATAGCTAAAACTTGGAAGCAACTCAAATGTCTATCAACTGAGGAATGTATAAAAAACATATGGTATTTTTATACAATGGAGTATTACTCAGCTATAAAAAAGATAAACTCAATACTTTTATAAATTAATGGATGTAATTAGAGACCATACTCATAAGTGAAATAAATCAGACCCTCATGTGTAAAGACTGTATTATCTCCCTAGTGTAAGAGCCTGAAAGAGTAAATAAAATATGAAAGGTACAATAGACATTGGGAAAGGGAAAGAAACTGTTCAAAAGGAAAGAAAACCTGGGGTGAAGGAAAGGTAAAAGAAAGAAGAAAGGAGAATAAAAGATACATATGTATACACAAGATGACTAAAATAATTGTACTACTAATTTTTATTGATTTATTGAAAGGAATAGTTAATCTTTAACTGTTTGATCAGTCTTACATGCCTATATCTGGTAATCTGAGCAACTACTTTAAAGATAACAATGTGTAATACAACAACCACTGTTAATTTCCTATCAATTTTTTCTTGAAATTCTGTACCATTTTTATTATTTCTGTGTTGCTTTGTTTTTGTTATTTTGTTTTCGTTCTTTTCTCTTTAGAATGAAAAATATATTGTTGGTCCTGCAATCATAAGGAGAACCTCTGAACTAAGGAAGTTATTCAGTAATTTCTCTTAAGCCCATTAATCTGATTAAATTCTTCTCCCCAACTGGAGAGAAGATATGAGGAAGAAGATCCAGCATCTACAGAAACTCTAACTGATGTCCTTGCATGTAGGGCAAAGGTTAAGTATTTTCACACACACACATAACCAAGCATTAAGTCTTTTGTGGGACTGAGTACTTATTGATTTATTGGCAAGAAAATATTCCTTTAAAATGCTATTATAATTGTACTTCATTATCTCAACTGTAATCACGGATAATTCATTAAAACACTCCTATGATTCCTAAGAGTAGTTTCACTACTCCCTTAATTAAAAATAAAGTTTGATCAGCTTCAAAGTGCCAGCCTACAATGAAATATCAGAAGAAATATGTGGACCAAGAGAAGAATTCTTAACTTTAAAATTCTGGTAATGTTGAATTAGATTTTTTTTTTTTTTTTTTTTTTTTGGTTTTTCTCCGGTACCGGGAACTGAACTCACGACCTTGCGCTTGCCAGGCAGGTGCTTTTTGCCGCTGAGCTAAATCCCCAGCCCCTTGAATTAGATATTGTCATGGACCATACATATGTGCCATTGATTTTAAAAATTTCCAACTATTAAAGATACACTGAGGACTTTATTATCTTCTTGCGTCCTCTGTGCATGTAGAAGTCATTATATTAGATACTATAGAACAGTACTATGGTCCATCCTGGCCTTTTTTTTTTTTTTGGTTGAGCTGCCTATTCCTTCTTTGATCCTCTTCCTTTATGTCTCAAAAAATTAATAGATGATAACAGCTGTAGACAACTGAAAAGTCTGTGGTCTTCTTTCTTTCTATTAACAGTCTTGAGCAATTTCTATTTCTGCATGCTGTTGGTTCATTTAGGGCCTATTGATGAAGAGCCCTTATAATCAAGCAACTCATCTCATCAAATAAAACAGGAGCAAGATCACAGATGCTTAGAAAGATGGAGTGCTAAAATGCTGGCTGTCAACTTCGTCTTCTTTTTAGTCTAAATATATTTGATTAAAGAAGAAGATAAGAGTCCCTCTCACCCCCAGGTCTAGTAAAGAGCTTTTATGCTAATTAGGCAGCTGCAAGGAGTTTAAATTTTCCTCTGGCTTTAGAATTTCTCTCAAAGTTGAAAAAACTAAATCAAGTCAATATGTGTCATCATTAGACACTCAGAAGGAATAATTTCCATTGCCCAGTTACTAGGAGAGCATGGCTTCTCTGCCTTCATATGGAATTGGCTAGTGGGAGGATTTGAAATGGTTAATAAAAAATAGTAAATGGGGCTGAAATGGACTTACAGTACATCCAGGATCACTTTAAAAACCTTTAATCGGCTAAAAGTGGGAATTGGCTGAGATTTAGCATTCCGTGTCCCAGACAAGAGCCAAGTCTGGAATCCAGGCAGGACATAGAGATTCAGAAGCAGTTAAAGTCAAAGTCCAGACCTGAGTGAGAGGATGGTGGCAGGAAGGGGTGGACATAACCCCCAAGAAGCTGAAAATGTAAGAGACAAAGGAGGAATGGCCAGAGTGATCCAAGTAGCAGAACGATGCACATGGATGTCAAGGAGTCTTGAGTTTCAGCAATGATCCATCATTATTCATTTTAGTGAGGAGTTCTGGTAAAGCAAGAACCAAAAGTATGGCCAAGCCAACACAGGCCTAGGTTGACCTTAGTGGGGACAAACTCAAGGAAGGACGATGGACAGGGGGAAGCAGGCTGACTGAAATGAATTGATAAATGGCTATGAGATGAGCAGAGGAGTTTACATAAATTCTGCAAGGATACATGTAACCAATGACAGGCCATGTGAATGCAATCAGAACCAGGCGCAAAGAAGAAAAAGATAAAGGGAAAAAGGAAGGACTGGATACCCCTGCATAAGAAGAAAATGTCACACAGGACACAGCAAAAGAGAAAGAGGCTAAGGTTTCTATGGGGTTCTTTTAGTCAAATTAAGTATGTATCATTCAAGGACATGTGTCCATGAATTCAATTACAAGCCTGAAGAAACAACAAAGTAAAGTTCTCTTCTCCCTCTGGACAGATGCTTTGCATCTTTGGCACATTTTCTATTCAGTCTAAATATTTATGGAGACAGCTTTACTTGGAGTTGCACTCTCTCCTTGAAGAGGTGTTAGCAACATGACAAAGAACCAAAGAGAGTTGATAATGATGGTGAATATAAGATCATGGCTGGGAGGATGGGAGTGCTTGCCCAAGGGTTCTGGGTGCTGCATTTTCCAGGGAGATGCTTATATAGAATCTGGCTGAAGAGCAGGAAGGCATTCATCATAATCTACAGCAGCATCTCAAATGCACCATCAGAATGACTCATTTGTTGCTGGCTTCACCTTCCTCTACGCAGTGATGTCGTAGTATAGTCAGTAATGCTGATCAGGAAGGAAATGATGGGAGAGATCTCCATTTGACTGCCATCTTCCTACTGGTGACCTACCCAGTGTGTGATCCGGTCCCGGTCTATGTCTTTTTCTGTATTTCTTCCCGCAACAACTTTTGAAAATCCCACTCTTATTCTCAGGCTTTCCCTCATTCAGACAATCCTAGCTATTTGCTGACTCAACACATCAGTCCTGGTTTTCCCTCAGCCCAGGAAGCACTTATCACAGACATATACAGAGTTCTTCTTTCTCACATCCTTTAGTTTTCTGATAGAAAGACATCTCCTTAAAGAGGACTTCCCTGGCCACCCTTCCAAAAATAAATCCTCAACACTGTATCATTCTCTTGAGCCTTACCTTGTTATAGTCTCCACCACTACTACTTCTTTGAAACAGATTTCTTTAATTGTATATGTTACATCTCCCCTACTAGACTGATAAATGCTTTTACTTTCTTAATGTGACATGCCTCAATGTCTGGAAGAGTATCTGGCAGTGACATGTTAAATATTAATTATTTGCTGCATATTAATCAAATTAATTAATCCTCCAGGAAGGAGGATTTAATTATTAATTAATTAATTAATTTCCCTGGCTGGGGTAGGCTCCCTCATCCCTCTGTTCTTCAGTTACATACTACACTTGATTTTATAATGTTCTGAAGCAAGCTGTTCTATGCGACTCTCTAATTTGTCCATAAGCTACTAAAGCTCATGAAACACTACTGTTTATCTTTGGTTCTTCGGTGTCTCTCTTATGATTGTTGTTCAGTGACCTGCAAGGGACAGGCTTTACAGATGAAATGCTGAGAATTACCAGCCAGAAAGCAGTAATGAGGAAAAGGGAAGATTCCTAGAACTTAAAAGTTAGAAGATAGTCAGATAGTTCTGCTGTACACTACATTATTGTAATTAACCAGCAAAATATACTCAATACCCACTCCGAGTAATGGGCCTGGTTAGAGGGAGCATTCTGAACTGAGACCCACCCAACCCTGTTCTGCACTTGGTCTTTGTATGAGTTTGAGCAAGGCCCTTCCCTCCTCTTTGTCCATCCCATTGGAGAAAGCCAGATTATCCTGTGCCTAAAGATACTTCTATCCTGACATCCCCAGATTCTGCACACCTAGGGCAGTAGATGGTACAATGGGGGAAGGAGAATAGTCTTCATGTATTCTGCAGATGGTCTTTTCATCCATGCTGACCTATGACCAAAAGATTGTTTTGTAAACACCATTCTAGCAGTTTGGATATCTCAAGAGCTGCCGCAGTTCCCACCGACGCCAACATAAGGGGAGACAGCCTCCCTCCCCGGGCTCAAGTGTTCCATCCTCTGCTTTGGTAGCTCTGAGAAAACTTTATTTGTGTTACCCAGGAAATCTCTTGAACTATTTCTTTCCCTAGAATCCCATGGTAAACATTCTTACAGATGACTTACCGCCTGTCACAACTTTCTGATTTTCCCTTTCCAGAAAGAATTCCTGTAGAATGAGGTCAGTCGCTTACTAACCATGACTTCCATTTTTTCATCCCGTTTGGTCTTTCTGTTCAGATGATGAGCAACTGCCTCTTGCCACATCAATGGGTCAAAGCCAACAGCTGTGAGAGGAAAATATTCCAGCAGTCCACAACAGAGTCCAGAGGATCTGAGAGATGAAGCACAGACTCCAAATCTAATAAGAAGGCCAAGGAGTAAATTCCAAGTTAGTAAATCCCATAACCATGGAGTGCAGTTAATGAGATGTTCTCAGATATGATTTTAAAAGTTTTGGAAATTGACCAATATGCCAAGATGCTTTTCCTCTCATAAACTTCCTTCACTTATCAATGACCCCTTGATATCAGGAAGGTATTTCTTCTCACTGTACTTCCAAAGTGCTGGAGATACCTGAGAGAACTGAGCTAAGTGTACTGTAGATTACATAGAACACCCACTGGAGTGGTGGCCCCAGGCCCCTCTCCCCGGCTGTGTGGGAGCACAAACCAGGGACCTTCATGTAAACATCTTTCACTATCTTCAGAAGACCATAGATGTCTCATCTGATCTCAGAATGTGCACACAGACATATGCTTACCCTTATAGTCTCATATTGCTGACCTATGAATATATTTACTGAATTACTTTGTCATTTCTCTCATATAGCTAAAACTTGATGCATGATATCTGCAGAAACAAGCCTTTACACAATGAACTAAAGACTTTCAGCTAAACCCTAACTCATCTCCTTATCATGTTTTGCTAAAGTAACATTTCCAAAATAACATCAGAGAAACACCATTTCATTCACCGCATTAGGTTTCTATTCAGTTATTCAACAAAGCTAGACAGAGTCCCTGGGAGAAGCACAGGTACTGAAGCTCAACTATCAAGTTTGAACCTGAGCCTTTTCAGCAAGTCACCTACCCTCTCTGAGCTCACTTTCCTGCATCATAAAATGTCAGTAACAAAAAATCTATCTCTTATGGTGGCGGGAGGATTAAAATTCAATATTTCTGATGTAAAGTATGACATTCAGTAAGATCTTAATATAGATGAGTTATTTTTTGTAGTATCAGTGGTATGGACTTAATGCATCATGGCAATGATGGTGGTAATAGTATAACACTAGTACTCTAATAGTATGGTAGTGGTAGTATAATAGTACTCACAGTATAACCATGGAGTGGTAACAGCACTAATAGCAACAGCTGTAGTATATTAGCAGCAATAGTGTAAGAATATAGGGGCAATAGCTGGAACTACAGGAACTATTATAGTAATAGTGCAGCAATGGTAGTAATAGTATCACACTAGTACCACAAAGAAAATAGTGCTTTACTGATATGAGTAGTAGAAGTGTCCAAATATGGCAGGTAAAACTCAAAACATAGAATAGATGATAGGAAAGGGAAAGAAATTGCTCAAAGGAAGGAATGACTGGGATGAGGGAAAAAAGAAAAATGAAAGAAGGAAGGCAAGATATAAATATATATATGAATAGCTGCAATAACTATATCGCTGATGTCTGATGGTGTATTGAAATGAACAGTTAATGCTTACAATTTTTATGTCCTGATCGATTTTGCATGCTTATGTCTGGTAATCTGAGCAACTGATTTGAAGGTAACAACACACAGTGGAATAACAATGGTGAAATCCTTTCATCTTGTCTGGTGAAACTCTGTATTATCTCTAATGTTTTATCTAATAATTATTTTCTTATTCTCTGTAATGGTTTGAGCAATCTTCCATTCTTACATCTGGTAATCTGAGCAATGCAATATGTAGTCTGAGGATAGCAATATGTAATGTAACAACCATTGTTAATTTCTATTATTTTGTCTTGAAACCCTGTATCACTTTAAATGTTCTTGCTTTGATTTGTTTAAGTTTGTGATACTGGTATACTGTTACTACTGTTCTATTTTTTGTTTGTTTCTCATTTACTACTCTAGTTAAAATAAAAAGAAAAAAAATATGGCAGGATGGTAGTAACAGTAGTAATATTTGCCATGCATCAAGGAAAAGGCCCTTTCCTGCCCTCAAGGAGCTCCCAGACTCCCCAAGACACCCTGATTTTCAAAGGTGGAATTACAGTTGGAAAATAGGCTAGTTCATTTTCCACATTATACTGGTGAGAAAACCAAGGTCAAGAAAAGTAAAGTGACCCACACAAGACCACCTGAAGAGTCAATGTCTGAACTGGGCCCTAAAATCTAGTCTTGTTACTCTCCACCCATCCTCTTTTCATAGGGACCATAGGGACATTTGTAACCATGGGCAGATGTCTTCTCCCCAGTCACGTGGTCTCACCTCCTCAGATCTGCTTCCCTCCAACCCCATGAGACAATGAGTCTCCCAAATTTGTCACGCGCTCAGCTACCTTTGTGCTTTTGCATATTCTCTCTACTTTATGGACACTTTGCCCATCTCAAGAGCTCCTGCTTATTCACTTTTCAAAGTTCATCTTCTTCTTAAAAATGTCTCCAAGGTGCCCCTTTTATCCTGATTCCAAGACAGTCCTGTTCTTTCTTCCTGTATTCTTTGCAATGAAGTTTATCCTAGCATTTATTCCACAATGTTGGAATCCATTATTTAGGTGCAGGCGTTATTTTAAGCACTTTACAAATATTAACTCATTTAATTTTCATTAGAATCCCAAAGAAATTCTTACAGATGCATTTGTCTTGTCTGTTTTCTAGACTGTGTATTCTAAGAATAATTATTGATTACCTTCCATGTGGCTTTCATTAGGTGTATACTTGTCAACAAGACAGCTTCACTCCTGTCCACAGGAAGCTCACCATGCAGTGCAGGAAGCAGACAAGGAAGAGACTGATCACAACACCAGCTAAGTGACATGAGAGGAGCAGCCAGGAGACCACAACTAGCTACACAAAGGGTATTGGAGCTGGTATCCTGGGGGAATGAGACATCCAAATTTGGACAGGAAGAATGAGTTGGGTAGAGAGAGTAGAATAATATTTTAAAGTGGAATGAGGTGTATAATCCAAGACAGGAGAGAACATAAATAGGAAAAAGGGTGGGAGGTTGTGGGGAGAGCAGCAGTGCCAGGAGACAACAGTCAAACATGGCCTGCAAAGGTAGGCACCATCACTAAGCTAGTGTGCTGCTCACCACATGACTCAACTGGCTAGTGTAACAGACCATGAGCTCCTTCAGGACAGGAACGCTATCTCACTCCAATATTCTGCACACCCAAGGCAATGTCCATCACAGAGTAAATAGCAAGTATTTGTCAAATGGTTGTATGCATAAACGATGAATAAAGAGCAAACATCTCTGAACAATCTCTTTTTTTCTTCTTTCTTTTGGGGTGTGTGTGTGTGTTGGAGACCACTACAAAATGGCTCTGAGTTGGATTTAATATTAACCAATTAGCTTTTCATATTTACTTGTGAGTTGCCCAAAGCTTAGGCACCTTGTCTGAAGGTGGGAAATGGACTCATAGTAAGCAAACCTCTGCGAGTCACTGGTCACCCTGAGGCCTGTATTGGCCTGTGAAGCTGTGACTCCTCAAAGGACAAGATAAGGCCACAGCTGAGGAAGTCTGGCTCCAACCTCAAGTAATTTAAAGGAGAGTGTAGCTGCAGGCATCTCACTCCTGCTGTGAAGTCCTCCCTGGAGATAACATCCTTCTCCTAAATTAACATAATGTATTACTTGGAAAAGTCCTGCCCAGATTCCCACGTTTTCTTGAGTAGCCTCCTCCTGTGTTTGTAAACCAAATAAATACAGGCTGCACAGAGAAGTCTTGGTCTAAACTCAGAGAATATCGAAATTGTAAGAGTTAGTCCCTCCTGGAGCCCTGAAATCACTTCAATTGTCTTATTTATTTAAGCCTTCACCATCCACTCACTTGGGAAATTGCAGACCTGATCAGCCTGCAGTAACTAAGGGTTATTTAATCCGGTGTGTGTGTGTGTGTGTGTGTGTGTGTGTCTTAGGGAAGGGGGAAAATTCGTTTTTTCAAAGGACTGAATCTGCTCAAAATACAATCTATAAAATCTGTTAGACTTGTGTAATAAAGGCTGGCCTCATGATTTTCAGTTTTATGGGTCCAATGTGAGGACATATGCTTGGTGTTTTACTGATGGAAGAAAAAAGGGCAGATTCCAGACAATCACCGAACTGAACCCAAGTGGTAAGGGAAACACCTACAGCAGTAACAACATGGAAAGAAACTTTTTGAAAACCCTGTAACCATGCTTTCTTGATCAGAAACCCAACATTTTTAAATAGCTAGCAGCTCACAACCTGTGGGAGCATGTACTGTGAGGATCTCAGAGCTGGAAGGACTGAGCTCAGTGCATTACCTTTCAGCCAGTTCTCAGACAAAATTGCAGCCCCAAATAGAAGCTTCCAGAACCCTGGTAGAGACTTCTCACGCCGGTTGAGTTATTTGGATGATACAGGGCTCCCCCAGGAAGCTGGCCAACAAAAGTAACAACTACTTACAGGATAGAGTCATACCAAGCAAAGGGCCAAACCTCAAGTAATCCTCAGAGCACAGTCTATAGACCAGACTGTCAAAGTCTTGACAATTAGTCATTATGCAACTCTGTCTATGCCAGTGACGGTACATGGTTCACTGAGACTGCAGTCCTGACCACCACCCCTGACAGGAGAAGGGGTCAGGGGCAGAAAGAGAAGCAGTGCTGTATTCACATAGGTACAGATTCAAACACTGGTTCTATCTATGCCTGGCTTCAAGCAAAGGTTCAAAATTTTTGCCTTAAAACTTAAAAAGAGAACAAAAGAAAGCTGTCATTCTAGGATTCAGTGAAATTATATGTGTAAAAGCTATTTGCATGTAACAGCTGGTTAAATAGTAGTGCTTGTCTCTACCCTTGCTCACTGTTAGCATACTAAGTATATTTCCTTATTACTCAATTCAAGCGCCCCTAAATTTCTGCAAATCCATAAGACAAAAAGCAAATCTCTGCCATACCAATTACCAGTTGTGGGGTTCTTGAAGCATTATTTAATCTCTAAGATCCAATTTCCTTAGCCATAGAAAGTATCTTCATAAATGAAGATAATGTTACCATAGTTAACAGAGTTACACAGCCAAAATTGCCCAACAGCAAAGGTGCTCATTAAATTCACTCATTAACTCAAGAGATATGCTAAAACATTGCCAGTGTACCAAGAGGTCTCCTAGGGGTTGATCAGCCAATATACATGAAGCAATATCTCTGACCATATGGAGTCTTTAGCCTGTGAAGGAGGCAGGCAATTAGCAGACAAACAAACATGTTTCTCACAGGTGGGATGAGTGCTATCATAAGAATACATGGAAAATATTTGAGCGCATAGTGAGAGGATTGATGATACTAGAAATAATAGTCAATTATTTTCCCCATGCGTTCACACAGTTCTCTACTTTTTGAAACCCAGCTCTCCTGCTCCCTGAACACAGACCTCCAGGAAGGATGAACAAGCATTCTGCTCTATTGAACTGAATCATCTGACAGCCTTTCAAAAAAGTTGTGGACATCAATAGAGGAGCACATGGCCATCAACAGTATACACAGAGTTGGGTGTCACTTTGGAGACCTTTGGAGATGCACAGTTATGCTCCGTCTCCAGGCTCATCATAGAGGACACCTCAGAGCCAATTCTTGGGGAACAAGGCTTTCCCCAAAAGAAGGCAGTCCCCTATAATGCCATCTTTGTTGCAGCAGAACGTCAGCGACCTTGTTCTGAGCTGGGTACAAGCTGAGAGGGGAGAGAGGAATAGCCAGCTGTGAAAAGACCAATTTGCTTCCAGTCCACTCATTCTTACGGTCAGAGAGGCTGGCTCCCCACCCCGGCTGGGCCTGTCAGGGACAGCTGCCAAGTAGGGCACAGACTGAAGAAACACCTCCTGTTCACACTGAAGCAGGAGCTTTCAGTGTTGTGAATACGTTGCATTAGCCATCCCAAGCTCTATTGCTTTGGCGAGACACGGGTTGGGAGAGCTGAGAGGGATGCCTTAAACACAATTCCAATTCAAAACTGTACTTATTCAATCCTTCTATGTATTCATGCTTGAAAACACCTAGTGTTAGCCAAATGGGAGAAAGCAGGCTCTCCCATCTATCACAGTTGGGAGTGTAAATTGGTATGACCTGTCCAGAGACCCATTTGGCAGTGTGTATGGAAATCAAAAGTACATAGATACTTTGTTGCCCCCAATTCATTTCTAAGAATTTGTCCTTCAGATAAATTCTCAGAAGAGCATCAAAATGCATGCTCAAGGATGTTTATTGGAGCATTGTTTACAAAAACAGAGGTCTAAAATCAGCCAAACACTACATTGTACCTTAAAAGAATAAAGGACATGTGCCTGTATATAGAAAGATGATTAATAGAAAAAGAAGAAAGACAGTATCCAATATTATGTGCATGGTAAAATTCACTTATTCTATATAAAACTAACCCCTCCATTCTTCACATATATGTCTTGTTGTATCCCTGCTTATTCCTGTCTCTTTCTACCCTAAGCCCAAGATTTGGTAATATTCACATGGCAGGAGGATTATGTAGTGCCCTATGGACTCACAAGACAGACATGCAAGATAGACATAGAACCAGAAAACCTCTATTACTGTTCTCTGTGTTCTAGGGCCAAAGTGGGGTCAAAGCAATAATCATATATGCAGTGAGTTGCTTATAGGCTTTATGATTTTTCCTGATCTCCATTTGAATGGGCAACTGAGGCTCTACTCTTAGTATTGTCTCTGTTTCAGTCTTTCCATAATGAATGACACATTTCCTCCTTTCATCAAACAGTACAGAGAACAAATGTGAAGGAAGTTGAAAGCCCCCCAAAAGAAAAAAAGAGTCCATATTTATATAAAAAGAATTTGCTTCTTTCCAGAATCAAAATCCCCCAAAACTGCCATTTACAAATGTTACCAGCAAGTTCTCAATGAGTAAAAGTGATGATGAAAAAAAAAATGAGCAATTCTATTCATCTTGTCACTAATTAGCTGTAGAATTTTGACCAAACTTCCTGATTTCACTGCGCTGTTTTCCCCGTGCTTGAGGTGATATGGACTATATGTCCTTGAACCAGTTCAGGGGTGACAAATGCAGAGCACAGGGCTCCTGGGTCCCTGCTCCCCCACATAAACATAACTAAAGAATCATAACATTTCCTACCAATCTCAGGTGAGTCCTTTGAATCCCTCTTGACAGAGAACTCTAACAAGTCACCAAAAATCCAAGTTGACATAAAAAATAACACTTAATTGCTTTCTCCAGGCAAGGAGTTGCTTGGAGTTCATTTATTTAGTATTTTGTATCCATAATTCAAAAATCCATGTGACCCTTGTAAGGGGGTGCACAGCTGTAACTGGGCACTCTGGGAGCCCAAGGCAGGAGAATTGAGATTTGAGTCCAGACTTGGCAAATTAGCAAGGCCTTGTCTCAAAATAAGATAAGGGTTGGGGATGGAGCTCAGTGTAAGGTTTCTGTGTTCAAGCCTCAGCACCACACACACACACACACACACACACACACACACACACAAACACTTAAATCCCAGTTGACTCATGAAGTCAACCTAAATAACCCAAATAGCTGAAATACAAGTCAGGTTTCCCCACTTTCAGCTTTTAGCATCTGGTCCTTCAAAGTCCATGTGAAGTTGCCTTCTGGCTATTTTACATCATTACCTCAGTCTTATCTGCATAAAAGACCCTGCTGTTTCTCTGGGAAGAATTAATCTAATCAGAAATAACATCTCAGTGGCTCATTTTCTAACAGTGGTGCAGCATACCTTCCCAGATAGTCAAAGATTGTCCAAGAGATGCTAACAGAGACAGTTTTAAAGGAATTTTCAGAGCTTCTGAAATCTAAGGTTAGAATTACTTTTCATAATGGTTTCTCTCCCACTACAAAGAAGAACCATATTTCACATTCATTTTGAGTTGCTCTGGTAGCAGAGGAAAATTGTTATACAGATTCAATGCAATA
Source organism: Chinchilla lanigera (assembly GCF_000276665.1). Taxonomy (NCBI): domain Eukaryota; kingdom Metazoa; phylum Chordata; class Mammalia; order Rodentia; family Chinchillidae; genus Chinchilla; species Chinchilla lanigera. The sequence continues at coordinate 12,546,408 of NW_004955419.1, forward strand.
CTGATCAAAATACCATTAGTATACCTCACAGATCTAAAGAAAACATTACTAAAATTCATCTGGAACAATAAAAGACCCAGAATAGCAAAAGCAATCCTGGGCAACAAAGGCAAGACAGGAGGTATCACAATTCCTAATTTGAAATTATACTACAAAGCTACTGTGATTAAATCAGCACAGTATTGGAAAAAAAGAAAAAGGACCTGAAGATTAATGGAACAGACTAGAAGATGCAGCTACAACCACAAACATACTCAGCCACCTTATCTATGACAAAGGGGCCAAACATGCTCACTGGAAAAAAGATAGCCTCTTTAATAAATGGTACTGGAAGAACTGGCTTTCGACATGCAAAAAACTAAAACTAGACCCATGTCTATCTTCATGCACCAAACTAAAGTCAAAATAAAGATCTTATATTAAATATCTAAATAGTAAAACAGAAATACTAAATCTACTGGAAGAGAAAGTAGGTAGAAATCTTGAAGACATACGGGTAGACAGAGAGTTCATGAACAAAAACCAAACTGCACAGGAAATACTCCAGAGAATCAATAACTGGGATCTCATCTTATTGAAAAGTGTTTGCACATCAAAAGAAATTACCAGCAGAGTAAAAAGAAAACCCACAAATTGGGAAAAAATTTAGCCAACTGTCCCTCGGACAAAAGACTCTTATCTAGAACATATAAAGACTTTTAAAAAATCAGGTCTCCAAAATTCAAAGATCCAATCCAAAAATGGAAGAAGTATAAAACTTCAAACAAAGGTGTAATCCCAATTTCCCTTGTAAATATTGAAAGAACAGCTAATGGCCAAGTAACAACTAATTTACAAGTACCATGACATTTAACACTGGCTACCATGAAACTGAAGGGGAACCTAACTAAAATACTGTGATTAAATTATTAAAAATGCTTTTTAAACCCAAGCATGGTAGAGCATGCATGTAATTCCAGAACTTTGGAGGCTGAGACAGGAAGATTACTATGAGTTTAAGGCCACTATCAGCTGCATAATGAGTTTAAGGCCAGCCTGAACTACATAGTGAGACTTTGTCTCAAAAACAATGCCTTTTGAAATATATGATAAATTATCGCTTCTCGGCCTTTTGGCTAAGATCAAGTGTAGTATCTGTTCTTATCAGTGAAATATATGATAAATTACTGTAGACTACAGTTACCCTACTGTGCTATACAACACTAAATCTAATTCCTCCCATCTAACTGCATTTTAAGACCAATTGAGAGTTTGAACTTTCCCAATACAGGAATAATGAATATTTGAGAAGATAGAAATACTAGTCACCCTGATATAATCATTACCCATTGCATACATGTGTCAAATATGTACAAACGTTAAGTAATTTTTTTAAATATTGAAATTAATGTAAAAAAGCTTCTTAAAAATCAACTGGCAAAATATGGCATTTTTTTTAAATACCAAAAAAAAGTACTTTTTGCTCATTAATCCCTTCTAAATTTTGACATGCATTTCATGGGAGATGGAACAGCATTATAATACAATCTCTGCTTTTCCCATCTATTCATTTCTGTGGATAGGTTTCTTACTGTGGACAGCCAAGGAATAAAACCTAGGAATAGAATTTACACAGCATCATCTCACGCTAACAATAATGAATATTCCTCAACAGATACATGTTCTAATTTTTAAAAATTATCTCATTCAGAAAAGCATTTCCAATAAAAATTCATGCTTCATATCATATTTCAAGGAAGGTAAGGTAGATTGATGAACTGGATACAAATAACAATTGTTATTATAATTCAATCCAAAAAAAAGATATTTTAGAATAAAATACAGAGCATTGAATAGATTTTGATGTCAATTTATATACATTTTTAGAGGAACCTGATAAAATTATCAGTGAAAGAACTCCGAGTATTAAAACATGCAATATTAGGAAACACTTCTATGAAGGAAATGGAATAGAAATATACATTTAACCGAAGAAAGAAACTAAGCTTTCAACTATTAAGGATACTCTTATTCAACTATTTCAACTATTAAGGATACTCTTATTCTCATATTTCCTCGTGGATAAATGGTATACTAAATCACTATGAAATTAGATTCAGTTAAATTTCTTTAAAACAGCGATGAAACAGTTTAATTTTTAAGCATATTTAACAAAATGCTTTAGGTGGCATATTTTGCAACTATTTAAACTTATAACATCTTCAAAGTTTCAAAGTTTTTCATGATTTTGTTAAAGGGAGTAAAGGAAGAAAATCTGAGGACCCTCTGTTTTACAGTAATGAGTTCTCTTCAGGGTTTATAACAGAGGAGATCAGATGGGAAATGCTCAAGGGAGCATTTGTGGATGTGCTGATCTTGTAAAGAAGGTGAAGATGAACACAAGTTCTAAGAATGAACATTACCAGTCAGATCTGGGAAGAACTGAGGTTGAATTAAGTGTAAGCTTGCGTGCTCATTCCAGCATCAATCTCCTCCTGGGTCTCCAGTGCCAGACCCACGCTTTCCTGTGTAACCGATTGCCTAACTTGCATCAGGGAATTGAAAGAATTTTAAGCCCTGGGTCTTTGCTGTCTTTAATTGCAGAATATAATGTTGGTGCCCAAGAGTCAATGCCTTGTCTGAGATTCACAAGCAAAGCGGTAAGTAGTTGAACCATTTCTTGGGATTTTTTTTCTTTCCTTCTTGGATCTCATTTCCATGTGCCATTCTGAGCAGACTGCTGAGCAAGGATGAAGGTAAGACAGGGATGGAAGGAACAGAGTCGAGTCATCTATGCACTGTTATGCAAGTTTTAAATGAGACTACTTTCCATTGATTCCTTCAGTAATCCTTTGCCAAGTTCTAGGTTAAGATCACAGACTGCAAGGGCCAGGGGGATATAGATTCTGGCATCAAAGATCTGTTCCCAATTTACTGAGATAAAAACAAACTCAGGAACAAATAACCATGACATCCTGTGGTAAGTGATATATTAAAAAACCATCAAGGTCCTAGAGGGAGTGATCAGTTCTGCAAAAGGTGATTGTACTTGAGCAGGGAGGAAGAGGTCAGGACAGTCCCATTAAAATACCTGCATATGTCCTGACAAGGCAGCAAATATGATCATGATGTTTTGGTGAATAGAAACTATACTGTGGCTTACACAGATGATGAACTTAGCATCTCACAGGCTAAGGCAAGAGGAGACACTAAAGAAGCAAATTAGATATGGGTTGCAAGGCCTTGAAAACTGTTTCAGTCTGTTCAGGCTGCTACGACAAAAGACCAGGAGACAGGTGTGTAATAAACAATAGAAATTGATTCCTCAAGGTTCAAGAAGCTGGGAAGTCCAAGATCAAGGCATCAGCAGGTTGAGTGTCTTGTGAGAATCCATTTCCTTGTTCTTGATGGTGTCTTCTGGCTCTGTTCTCATATGGTGGTAACTCAAGGTAACTCTCTGGAACGTACTCTCTAATGGCAATAATCTCATCTATGAAGGCTTTGCTCCCTCCCAATCACCTCCCAAAGACCCCATCTCCAAACACCATGATATTAGTCATTAAGTTTCAACACATGAATTTGCAGCACACACAAACACTAAAATGATAATGAAAGCCTTGCTGAGGCTCTTTGGATTTGAACCTGAACCTTTCAGCAGCAGGAAGGAGCATGACTGCAGAAGGACTTGATGATGATTCTTGGTGACTATGAGACAGAAGACAAGACGAAAATGATGATCCCAGCACTGGATATAAAAGGACTCTCCTAAAAGCCTTAGTTGACACTGGCTACCATGAAACTGAAGGGAAACCTAACTAAAGGTTTTATCTCAAAGGATAAAACCTTCCTTTATCTCAAACCTTCCTTTACCTCAAAGGAAGCAAGATTTTAAATTCAAAAAACACAGTGCACCCAACAAGTAATGAATGAAGAAGAGAAGAAATGAATAAAAGTAAAGCAAGAATGATTGATTTCATCAATGGTTTACCAGAGGTCTATTTCTTCCCATAGGGTCGTACTCAGGTTTGGAATAACAAATTTGACAAGTATGAACTTTGATCCCTGTTTTATTGATGCAGACAGTGAATCAGAGATGGAGTGAGTAACTTACCCTAGTTCACATAATTCACAAGCATTATATTATTTACAAATCCAGGCAATCTGACTTATGCAAGTTTAATTATAAGATTGTCCTCCTATAGATATTCTGATTACTATTTTACTGCTGTGGACAGTGAAAATAAAGACACACCAAGACAGTAGGTAGAGATCTCAAAGGATAAACTCTGCCCGCTCATGTCGCCATCCCAGTTGAGAGAGTATTGTATGTATAGGGAAGCACACATTGAGATGAACAGAACATCAGCATGGTTTCCTACTGACACGAGTCCCACACAGGGCTCCTGTGGTCACTGTTGTTCCCATTTCTCAGTTAAAACCAGGCCTAAACAATGGTCACTCTTCAGATCTTCTTTTGGACCTAAAATCCCAACTACCTATAGGGCCTCACATTCAAGGTCTGCTTTTCTCTATTCCACACCTCCCATATCACCAAATCCCAGCAAGTTTATCCTTAGTATCACCAGGATCTGCTCACATCCCTCCCTTCCTACAGTTCCTGCTGTGGTCCACGCCACTATCCTCTCTGGTGTAAATGACCACAGCAGCTCTCATTGTATCCCTAGCTCCAGCCTGCCTTCTTAGTTCTGTTTCACAGTGCAGCCAGGATGACATTATTAAGCAGGCATCTCTTCTAGACCACTTCGTTGCTGCCTTGGAATGGCCTCCAATCACTTTCCTAGAGAAGACTCCAGAATGCGTCGTCCAGCTCTCAAACCCCACCAGTCTATTCTGTTCCGCTAGTGCAAGCCCCAGCACTGCTGCCATTCGCAGCCCTCAGGCCAAGAACTTCTATAGAGCACAGCAAGCTGTATCTCAGATCCACATTCTGATAGAGGTAGATTCTTCTATCTCAACTCATCGCTGCTTTATTCCCTTCATATCCCTAACTCTAAGCCATATTCAAGATTCTGCTCAAGTGTAACCCTCTCCAGTAAGCCTTTTTCCCCACCTTGAACCACCACTAATTCCTAGATCCTCTACTTTCCCTACCAATGCACTTAACCCATTAGATTATGGTGGTTACTTGTTCGGTTTCTCTTCTGAGCTGGGAGTTTCCTAAGAGCAAACCCACTGGTTCTTCTAAATCCTTTATTTCCCAACACTAGGTTCAAGACAGAGCAAGTAATAGGTGGGTGTGAATTAAATACGTGAATTCATATTTTCATTGTTATTGTCACTTAATGAATGTTATATAAGTGTTCTAATACATGCCATGTGATTATAGAAAGGGTGCTTGTAAAAGTTAAAGGAAACTGAACATTGTTTTGTTATTAACTCACTGAGGCCACCCAGCCTCCCTTTTCTAGGAATGGCAAAGTTGACTCCATCTTCTCCATGGGATCAGGATCCTTTCAGCAAGAAAACCAAATCCCCTAGCTCACTGCAGTTTCTAAATGCTTCCTCTGCAGTTTTAAAGGGCTGAGCAAGTCCTCCTACCATGGATGAGAACTGATGAGTTTTTTACACCTGCTTTTCCAAAACCTAAAAGAATCCATTCCAAACCCTACAAAAGGAGAGCTCTTATAACTTTTCCCTTTGAGGGAGGACTTTCCAAAAGAACAGTCCCCAAACTACTAAACAGAAACCATTTCTTACTCTTCCTGCCTTCCCCTCAACATACACACAAGCCTAGAAGCAGATGTTTGAAGATACTTTGAAATCAGGGGTTTACCCAAGGAAGGGCTGTGTTTCATAAGTTTTTCCATCAAAAGAAAGAGATGTTGAGTTTGCTAAAGGTCTAGAGAGAAGGGGAAAAAGTGAAGAATATAGGATGGTCCAGATGCCCAAGCCTTACTGACCCCATGATACACAGGAGTTTGGGAGCAAAAATTTTACAAGTCTGCTCTTGAAAGCTGGCATGATGTCACTGAATGTTCTATTATTATGAAGACCAAAATTGTGCTTGTCATTTACTTTGTGCTAATACCTGTGGTGGATTCCAAGATATTTAATCCTGTGACTCCTTAGAATCACCACTGCTGAGCTATCCTAGTATATTTTCAAATAAAAGTGAGATTTGGATAGATATAATTTTACTTGAGCTGGGAAAAGAAGGATTCTGAAAGATTTGCATTCCTATCATATCCAGGAGAGCAGTTATACCATGCTTATAGGACAAACAAGCCAGATAAAGCTCCCTCCAGTATCTTAAAACCGTGACTTACAACACTGCCCATAGTCATTGCAGGAGACTGCATGAAATACAAACTATAAAACAATTATCTCAGTATCTGACACATAAAACATTATAGTAAATGTTACTCTCCTCATTTTATAACCTCATGGGAGAGGCACATATGGAAGCAATTACATTGGATCCAGACAAGTAGGGTAATGAAGGAATAGAGATACAATAAAGTGTGGAGAGACATTCTAAACCAAATGTTGAGAAGTGATTTATCAAGCAGGTGGCCTTTAGTAGCTCAATTACTGGAAGGTATTGTAGAATGGCATTTTTGATAGGATGAGAAACCCGGCTTTTCAGAAGTACGTGTAACAAACGCACATCATTTGACTGTAGAAGGAAACACTTCCCGGCTCAGCTAGTTATTTATTGTGTCATTTGTTACCATTATCCAATCTTTTCCATGTGACTCTGCTTCCTATCCAAAAACAGCTTGCAAAGGCACAACTGAGATGGTAGTTCCCAGCACATCCTCATCCTTTGTCTTTTCCGCCAACAATGATGACAAGAGGATGTTCAGCCTCCGTGCAATGACTACTCACTGACTCAATCTTCTCTGGAAAAGGGGAACAACCATCTGTTACCCCTCAGATACGGAGGGAGGAAATACATCATTTTGTTGAAGAGGCCTTGGCAAAAAAATAAAAGGAGTGGTATCTACATAGTTAATCAGGACCTACTTTTGGCACACATCTTAGCTATGAAAGACTAGAACAAATGGTAGAAGTTGCTTGTGGACCACAGCCTCAAGGGGCATATACCCAGTAGAATTCTCTCACCAGTGGCTACTGGTGATGCTCAAATCACTGTGGAAGAGGAGCTAATTCTCAATAGGGCCTGCAGTGGGCTGCTCCAGTGCATTTGTGAAACTATCTATTTCTAAATGGACATTACCATTTGGGGGAAGGTCAGAGAAGTTGAATGAACATGTGCTTCTTAGTACACAATGCTTGTCCAGATGTACCTCTCCCTACAGATCCTCTGTCTATCTTTCCTATCTACTCAGCACTCTTGAACCCTCTTCCATGCCTCCTGATCTTGCATAGTTTGTATCTTCCACCAGGACACCCTTCTCACACTGTTTTGCTCTGCACATGTTTCAAAATCCATTTCAAAAATACATCAGCTAATCTCCCCGAGGGTTAGGTTCAAGATTCACTCTGCTAGATTTTAATTGTCCTGTTCTTTGTCTCTCTTTCATACTTTACTGTAAACAGATACTGAAGATTTAATTCTCTGGTGCCTAACAGTGTATCTAGTATGCATGAGACACCTGGAACTTGTGACTAGAAGTGACAGCAGCAGGTGCGCATTGAGAGAGATGTGGAAGACATGCCCAGGTGACAGATGGGAGGCTCAGGAAACTAAATTTGAAACTAGAGTTGTTTCATCTGTTTGCTAAAGATCAATGCCAGGAGGAGTCAAAAACACTCCATCACTAGTGATTGGAAAGTCTTGGGTTAGCTATGCTTTCTGGAGAAGATTAGCTCTCTCCTTACTAAAAGCTGACTGTACCACCTAATGAGAGGCATCTAACTTAGTAGTGAGTATCTAATCCCTGAAAGAAGTGAGACCTATGTTTGAAACTTAGCTTTTCCACTTGGTAGCTGTTGCCCTTGACCAGTGAGATTTGCCGACCCTCCACTGTATCAGCTCTTAAGTGAAGATGTTCATCTTCACATCACTACTTTAGAACTACATGACACAATACCTATTAAACACACAACACAGGGGCTGGGGATTTAGCTCAGTGGCACAGCACCTGCCTGGCAAGTGCAAGGTTGTGAGTTCGATTCCCAGTACCAGAAAACACACACACACACACACACACACACACACACACACACACAAAACACAGCACTAGGGCGGATGGAGCCATTCAATAACTAGAAGCTATTATTAATATTCACAAATTTCTATAGACTGAATATTTGTGTACCCCCAAATTCATGAGTATGTTGAGAACTAATCCCCAGTTTGATGATATTAGGAGCTGGGGTAACTTAAAAGTGGTTAGATCATGAGTGCAGATCCTTTCTGAAATGAATTAGTGCCCAAAGAACTTCTCTGACCTTTCTGGCACATGAGGAGAGAGTGAAAAGATGAAAACCAAGCCCTCAACACACATTAAAGTACTTCCAAAGACAATGCTAATACTTTGATCTTGGACTTCCAGTTTCCAGAAGTAGGAGAAATAAAGTTCTTTTAATTAAAAGCTACCCAGTCTACATGTAAGTATTCTGTTATAGCAGCCTAAACTAACAAAGATACACACAAAATATGACTTCTTTGAGATTACTGTCATCTATACAATTCTGTTAAAAATCACTGAATACTTATTCGTTCTCAAGATAAACACGCACAATACACAGACAGAATTATCCAGTCGCTACTCTCAACAAAAGATATCAAAATCCTTTCAGCTTTTCCTTTCGCGGCCTCCTTCCTTTTGATAGATGAGACTGCAAAAAAGCTTCCCTCCTTGCTGCTTCCGGGTGAGTTTGGATCCCAGAAGGTAAAGGACCTGCCTAGAGCACACCCGGCAGGCGACTGGGTCTCTCAGCGCCAGAGCTGCTGTGGATGTAATCCGATCTGGCTGCAGAGAATGTGAGTAAGTGAAACCCCATCTGCTGGGAGGTTTCCGTGGGTTCCCAGGAGGGACCCGAGCAGGATATGAGGCGGCGGTGGTGGTGAGGTGAGGGGTCTGCACGGAAATGGTGAGATTCCCCCACGCGTAATGTGTCTCACCACAGTCAGCGTGGGTCTCCCCCAGCATTACATCATCCTGGCGCTCACTGCTCCTCCCATGGGCAGAGGACTTAAGAGTGTGCACATGTACATGTGCAGTGTGCATATATGTGTGCATTCGTGCGTATGTGTCTGTGCATGCACCAGTGTGTGGTGATGGCGGGTACAAACCAGGGCTTCTCAATTTTAACACTGTTGACCTTTTCAGCTAGGTAATTTTTTGTTGAGAGGGCTGTCCTGTGCATTGCGGGAAGGTAGCAGCATCCCTGCCCTCCATCCACTAGATGCCAGTTAACTCCTCAACCCATCCCCAGTTGGGACAAAATCTCTCCAGTCATTTCCGAATGTCCCCTAACCCACTGCCACAAAAACCGGAGAATAGAATAAGTTAGAGCTGCTTCTGTTAAAGGTAGGGAAAAGAATTCAGGACAAAATAAGACACAGTGAGTCTTCAAGTCCTTCCTTTTGTTCAATGAAACAGCAAGCCAGCCATCCTATGGTGTTTTAGATATGATTAAAAAGCTGAAAGGGCTGGAGATATAGCTCAGTGGCATAAGTGCTTGCTTGGCAAGCCTGAGGCCATGAGTTCAATTCTTGATACCAAATAAAAATAAAAATAAAAACAAATAAAAGGCTGAGCAGCTAGCTTTGTTTGATGGTTCAAATGATCCCTGTTAAATGGAGAAAGCCTAGTGGTGATAATATAATTACCAATTGTTTCGCATCTTCTAAACATTTATCTCACTGACTTCTCACAAGAGCGCTCAAGGTGGGTATTCTCATCTCTATTTCTTAGATGAAAACTCTGGGTCCAGGGGAGGCAAATAGTCTTGCCTAGTGACACAGAACTAGTGAGTAACTGAACTTGGATTTGAAACCAGATATGTATGACTTAATGGCACAATCAGAGTCATTCAGTTCTCTTAATCTGTTACTTTGACATCTGTATCCAACACCATAAAAGTTTCAAGGTCTATGATTTAAACCAAAGTGTATGTAATAAGAACTTCTATATCTAGCATCATCCTAAACTGAAGTGGGTGAATTTAAGTGGGAAAATCAGACTTTCCATGCCTTTACTAAATCAAGACTAAACCACACTTATAAATCAACATGAGATAGTACATAATTAACCCCTACGTGGGTGGCACATGTCATAGTAGTAAAAGTAAATAATGTGCTGAATAGAAAGAACATGTTTAATCATTTTTTTTCTACTAAGTGAAGCTATTTCTGAATGGGATGACCCATACATTGTGAGGTTATCACTGTGGATGAGGGTTGAAAACATAGAGATGGCGTTACATAGTTCAGGATTCTAATCCCAGTCCTAACAGTTACCAACTGCATGACTCTAGGAAAAGTAGTTTACAGTTGGGAGCCTCAGTTAACTCCTCCGCAGAGTGCAGATTGAAATACTTCTCAGGATTAATGGGATTAGCTCTACCAAGCAGTGGGAACTAATACAGAATATCTCATAGCAGCTTGCCTTTACTTTCACTGCAGTCATCAGTGTTTATAATTACACACTTATTAGTGTACCTATGAGTCTGAGGTCCTATGTGTGTGAGGACTTAGATGCTTTTATTCCAATTCTTCCTACGGTACTCGGCAGTTAGTAAGCCCTCATTTAAGACAGTACTCAATGAATAAGAAATATTAATATGCTCCCTTCCTGTATTCCCTCCAACATGATGATTTTCCAGGCAAGGGAAATAAATAATGAAAAGGTAGATCTTCTGCACCTCTGTATTCCTATCCCAGCCTCTTCCAGTGATGTTTCACTATATTAGCTATCACAGTGTTTGGCAACTACTGTTATAAACTATTTCAGGGCTAGAAGTGTCACATTTTCCTGCCTGTGACATGGTCTCATTGTCTGTATTTAAGGTATGTAACATGTCTGAGTCCCCTAAAAAATTATAAAATAAATATATTGATGGCTTAGGGAGCATCTGGCCGCTGAATTAGAACTCAGATGAAATTATCTTTCTGCCGTCTCCCAACTCATCAATTCTAGACTTTGGCGACTCTGACTGCTACCAACTTAGCCCACACAACACTGAACAGCCAGGAACAAAAGATTGGTTTGTTATATTTGTTGTGGCAGACAAATATAGACAATCAGTAATTCTGTGTTGAATTAAATTGGCTACTTTTACAAAGGACACTGTAGCTCACGTTTTCCATATCAAACGCTGTTAGATTCGACCATTCACACATAAAACAAATATCTATAGTACTTTTATTGTAAACCAGCCCCCACTCAATGTGCTGGTTAAATCTTTACGAGTTTTTCAAGGTGGTTGGAATGATTTTGGCATTGGACAATCCTCTAGGTTACCAAAAAGAAACACCAGCTCTTCTTATTGGGTTACTTGGCAGCAGACAGTAATAAAGAGCTCAAGAGTCTTTGAGACAAACTCTTCATCCTCTGGTCTCAGCAACTTTGGAGAAAGGAATATCTGATGCACAAAGGAAACAGTTAAACTAAGCCACATAAACTTCCTGGCTAGAGTTTAGCATCTGCAGTGGGATGCTTAGGCAATGGAAAGTTCAGTATACCTCCACGTCTCATCACCCCAACCACCATGCAATGTCCCTGAAAGCAGGAAAAGTTATTACTTTCTCAGTAATTGTTCTTCCTGAGAAGGAAGAAGAAACTAGTGTTTTTTGCAGCTGGGCCTAAACTGGGAACTTTACATATGTAGCCTTGTAGTGGGTACATGACAGGATCTGAGGGTAAGTTATCTCTCATTTCTTTATTTTTCCAAATTGTGCCATTTTCTTGTACATTTTTGCTTAAGCAACTAGTAAAACATTCAATCTCAACTCTGCTGTGAGTAGTTCCTCTTGACCACCAATTTATATAAGAATCCAGGGGTCTTCTAAGACCAAGGACATTTAGAGACCAGTTGTATGTCTCATTCCTCCACAGCTGTGGCAGATATCCTCATTTTCTGGGACTGTACCCTTAGTACTGAGTAGCCCTGTTTTTTCCATAGCCAATTTTGATACTAGCATTTGGGCAAGGCCTGGGACCTCACGAGGGGTGCATTCTCTTAAAGCATCCCGTGACCATCAACAGCTGAGCTCTCTTCACTGCCTAGGACACTGCATTGGAAGGAGTTTATTCCATTTGTTTTTCACAAAACCTACAACTCTTCACACACAGATGTCACATTCCAGCTGTGTTGGGTTTGTTCTACTGAAAGTTCTAAATATTAGCGTGATTTTTGGAGATCAAATTTGGGTCTTTCTAATATCCTATGATAGATATTTGTCATGATTCTTATATTTTTACGTATACTCACTACATCAACACTATTCAAATTCGGCACCATTTTCATGTGAGAACAAATAATTCTTTGTTGTGAGAAATCACCCTGTGCATTGCAGACTGTTAGCAGAGTCCATAACTTCTGCCCACTTTATGCCAGTAGCAACCTCTACATTATGACAGCTAAATTTCCACAGACATTACCAAATATCTCTTGGAGCGTTAAAACCCACTCCTGCCTGAATAACACTGCCCTTGAGGGTAAGCTTAAAAGGGAAGGGACTGCCTCTATCATCTTTGCAGCTGTGTCCCCAGTGTCTGCTAGGGTACCCACTGGCAATGTGGATGCAAAGAAGCAGCAATTGAGTGACAGAGTCCACTACACACTCTCCTTGCTTCTCTCCCCAGTTTATCTCTCAAGAAAGAAACCAAAGCAGTAAAAACACCTTCTTTAAGAAAACTTTTATCCTCTTTAATAAAGAGGATCCTCCACAAAATGAAAAGGGCTTTAGTCTCTATCCTACATCTGACACCAGCTAGCTATTCTTGGTCAAGTACCTTGTCTTTGCCATGTCTCTATTCGGGAATAATAATATCTACCACAGAGTTGCTATGAAGATTAAGTGAGGTTAGTAAGAGTTCTAAAAATGGTACCCAGCATGTACTAAATAATCATTAACTGTTAGAAATCAAGCTAGGTGTGGTGGTGCACACCTGTAATCCCAGTACGCTTGGAGATTGAAGCAGAGGAGTTGTGAGTTTGAGCCCAGCCTGGACAACTTAGTGATTTAATGAGACCCCATCTCAAGATAAAAAGAAAGGGTTGGGTACGCAATTCAGCACAAAAGCCCTGGATTTAATGCCCAGTACCACACAAAAGTACACAATTTGGGGGCTCTCCACAGCAAAAGTGATAGAGTGAAACTCTTGTCTGTTATGAGGAGCCCTTCATAAAGCAAACATCCGCTAATGCACTAGTCCAAGTGTGGACTCAAGGACCCCGTGCCTTTTACCATGCTCCCTCCTCACCTCTCTGGCTCTTCAAGCCCTGAATCTATACTCTTATAGATATCAGCTTTTGATATCTCTTCGATTGGTTGGGTATTATATTAAGCAGTTTCATGTCGCTATAACGAAATACTCAGCTCAGGTTATTTGTGAAGTACAGACAAGTCTATTTTGGCTCATGGATCTGGAAGGTCAGGTCCAAGATTGGGCAACTGGCAAGGCCAATGTATATCACAGCAGAGGTGCATGTCAGAGTGAGTGCTCATCTCACGAAACTGGAATCAGAGAACAGGGTCACACAACTCTCTTTGAAAGCACAACCCCCAGTGACCTAAGAATTTCCCATAAGACTCCGCCTCTTAAAGATTCACAGGAACTGCCAGAACTGCCACCATGAACACTACACCTTTACACATGAACCTTTGAAAGATATCCATTCAAACTATAAAAGGTGTCTTCTCTCTCAAACTAGGTTCTACACAGAGCTTCCATATCAGTGGAGTATATACAGATGGGGGAAAGAATTCATCAGCTAACCATGGCTCTCCAACCATGGAGACTGGGATATCTCAGTGACCTTCAAAAAGACCCTCTCCCATACCACCTGACTTGGCATTGTACTGCAAAGGTGACATGGGAGAATACTCTTTTAAATTTAGCCAATGTCCAGTCTAGGGATTATCTTTGTAGTGTTGGCAATAAAGCTTGGGGTACATTAAGTTTAACCATATAAAAGTGTCATTCATGTGTCTCTAATATGTTTGAGGATAGTCAGTTGCACATGGGTTACTATTTAGATGAACTGTCAGATAAGAGTGCAGCTTGCTGAAGAACCAAATACTTTAGGAGCAACTATTTGCTACTGACTTCAACTCTTTCAACCAGACTCTCAGAGGATCTCTTCTTGGCAACGTTTTACTACTTATCTCAGCCCCTGGAGGAGTCAACTTCAAAGCATGGCCCTTTCAGTCAGTCTTCTATCACACAGCTGTCCCACTGATTCATCCTGGCCCTCAACCCCTCCTGTCCACGGGGATTTGCGAGACTGCATTGTGATTTCCTTATAAAGTATTTCCACGAGGGGAGTCTTCTCTCATCTGCCTCAAGCAGTGAGTCATCCATCCATACTCAGTGCAGAACACTTCCCCCTATACCATTAATCTGCAAGTCAAGTTCAATCCTGGCCTGGACAGGTGGTGTTCCAAAGGACTCAGAAAGCCTTTGAACTTCACCGACAGAATCTGTTCTCCAAAATGAGGTCTGAAAAGCTTGCTGGATATTTCATAAAGGGGCAACTTCAGTCCCCAAACACCACAGCCACATTGATGAGATCACTGAACACAACAGAAACTGGAAGGAAGAGCAGGAAAAAGGAAAAAGGGACCATATCTGTGTCCTGCTCACAGAAGCACCAAGGAAGTTGAGAGGTTGGTACACATCTATCCACTTACTTTCTTAGGCTGCTTGTATGTCTTTTGTTTCCTTAGAATATAAATTTAATCAAGTATAGAAGTGTTACCAAGAATTACTGTGAACACTTTTTTTTCCACACACTTAGCCTATCTTGATCATTTTTATCCCATTACCCTTCCCTCCCTTTCTTCCCTAGAAGCAGCCTAATCTATGTGAAGAATATTTTAAGCAATCAATTCATCCAGCTTGTGTGGGTCTTACAGGAATCCAGACAAGTTCCTTCCCCCATATGGAGCATTTTCTTATGAGTGATCAGACTTGGATGTCAGCTTCAGTTTTACCACACTCCACAGCTTGTGAATAAGGCAAGCAACGGCCCTGAACCTCACGTTCTTATCTCCAGCTTGAGCATAATTACCCCTTACCTCTTTTCAACTTGAACATATATATAGTGGGGGAATCCTCAGAGTTATAGATGAGCAGCTACACATATATGGCTGACATTTTCCAGGGTCAGCCTGACCCTGGGTGATAAAGATGAAATGTGTATATCCAGACTTACTTCTTACTGTGGGCGAAATCACTCAACATTGCAAAACTCCCATATCAACAGGACACTTCAGAACTGCCGGGCCAGTGGGGAAGATGGCAACTCCTCCAATTTCTGTTTCCCTCCCTTTTCTCCAGCCCATACCTAAGAAGTCATCTTAAAGGAGTTGCAGTAAAAAGCTATTCGGAAATCTAGAGTTATACATTTACATGATGGAGGTATATGTCTATGGAAATGTACTTCCAATTTTCTGAGGAAATTAATACCGTTTCTTCTAGGCAAGTTCTCGATGCCACATGAAATGTTACCATTCTTAAAGCCATGTTGTGCTTAAGGCAGAGATATCACCCCAGAGTTACTGTCTTTGGATTAGTTCCCTATTGTTGTTCTAACAAATTACTACAAAGGTGGTAACTTAAACCATAAAAATTTATTCTCCTGAAGTTCTGAAGACCAGAAATCTGAAGCAAGCTTTAGTAAGCTAAAATCAAGATGTCAGCAGGGGTGGTCCTTCTAAAGGTTACAGAGAAAAATGTGCCTCTTGAATTTTTTACCTTCTGGTGACCACTAGCATTCTCTGGCTAGTGGTCACATCCTTCCTATCTATTTCCTTATCACACTGCCTGTCCTGTAGTCACATTTCTCTCTTTCCTCTGATGAGGACATCTGTAATTACTTCAAAGGTAATTTCTCCATCTTGAGATCCTTGTCTTAGTCTCAACCACAAAGTCTCTTTTGCCAACCAAAAAGGAGAAAAAATAATATTTATAGATGCCATGGGTGAGAATACAGACACTTAGGAGGATCATTATTCAGTCTCCCAGGCACTCTTATCAACCCTATGAAGTGGATATTCACCCTCCAATTTCACAGACACAGACACAAGATGGGGCTCACATAAGTGAGAGAATTTGAAAGGGCCACACACTCATAAATGGCAGAGCTAAGTCTGAACCAAAGCTTGTCTCATTTCAGATCATGAACTTCCCCTATTATAGAAGAATAACCCACAAAACTGATAAAATGGCCACAAATGGTTCCTGCCACAGAAATCAAAGAGCCCAGGAGTTTTCACGTGGAGATTTCTGTAAAACCACACAATGGCCATATGACATTAATCAGGCCCCTTCCCCTCTTCTCATCTTGGTTTCTTCATGTGTAATGTAGAAGCAGCCTGATGGAACTGAGAGTATTTAAATGCCATGTGATGCAAACCTAAGCGGGCATGTTTGCCACAACTCCTACTATTGGCAGGCTGGCAGGTGATATCTAAGTCCACTTCTGTTGTATAACAAAGCATTTCAGCCTTTGTAATTTATGAAGAAGAGGGTGCTTATTTGTAGCATGGTTCTGGTGGCTGGGCAAGCACGGGGATTTTAATAGCTTACTATGAGGGCCTTCCAATATGGTAGAAAGACAGAAAGTCAAGAAAATATACACAGAAAAGAAAAAAATGGCTGAACTCCCACAGTATCTGACAAATTCCCATGAGAAAGGCATTGACCCATCCATGAGGTCTTCATCTTCACAACCCAAATACCTGCATTAAGATCCATCTCCCTGCACTGCCTTCATGAGAATCCAATTTCAACATGAGTTTAGAGGTCAGAAACTATATTCAGATTATAGCAGGTGGGGAATAATAAGGCAAGGGTTACACCTTGTCGACAAAGGCCCAGCCAGAGTATGGCCTGAGAAGCACAGAGATTCAAACACCCCTATGATGCCAGTCCATCCACCTCCAGTCCTACTGAGACACTCCCAGCTCAGAGGCAAATAATATTATTCCAGTAACAGTGGATAAGGTAAATACTTTCACCCTAGTAGTAAAATGTACAAACACTTATAAACCAATGAAGAAGGAAGGTCTTCCTCAAAGGCTGCTATTGAGTGCATAAGCAAATGTAATTCCACTTTTCAAAGAAAGTTAGAATTGTTTCTCCTAGGCAATAATCTCTCAGAGCAATGCAAAACATGGCTATGGGAAAACACTCATTTTAATGCCCTCTCTTTCTCTCTCTCTCTCTTTCTATCTCTTCCCACTGTTTGTGTGTGTGTGTGTGTGTATGTGTTTGTGTGTGTGAGTTGTATGTTTATATTAGGAATGAGGGAAAATTTATGAAGGATATATGAGTAAATAGAATTACTACTACTGTATGACCAATCGGAAATATCATGCTCCATCAAAAAAGATTTATATATATAAAATCATTATCACTCATGATAGACATAATCATATATATTTTAATATCTGTAATCAATCAGCATGGTTCATCTGTGGCCAGAAAAATAATTTTTGTTTTGGGTAATTGTTAAATGAAGGCAGGAGAAAGCACCCCCAAAAGAGTTATAAAATTGGAGGCTAGAATCTTCTTGGTGGCTTTGGATTGTCTTTCTGCTACTTATTAACTATGGACCCTGCACATCTATTTGACCTCTCTGTACTCTACAACCCTTTTCTACAAAGTACGAATAATAACAGGACTCACCAAATAGGCTCATTGTAATGATTATGTAATTTAATACATGGAAACTGCATAAATGGTGTCTAGGCCACAGGAACTACTCTATAAATATTAGTCACTGTTAATTTTTGTTGTCCACAAGGAATCTAAGAGAAACATAGGAGAGGAATAAAAGGAAGAAAGACAAATTATACTTTCTCATAAGTATCCTACACAGCTGTGAAAAATCAAGAGAAGAAATCTAGTCTGCATTGATTTCAAAGCTGCGCATTCCCTCTCTGACCTGTACAAAGCCCCCAAACGGCTTGACTCACTCATGTTCATTACCACAGCCTAGGCTCAGACCAGTAAACATGACCAAACCTGCTTCCCCAGCCTGCTGGAGGAAACATCTCTGTTTCTTCAGCCTCTAGCTAAGTCAGTCTTCAAGACAGTGCCAGGTGGTTTCAACTCCTCTCTCCCCTCTGCTAATTCCTACAGCTTCCAGAAATGTCTCAGATAGAAGCTGGGACTCGTGATTTCACAGGCACAATGTAGCTATGCAAAGTGTGAGCTTTCTATTGAGATGTACTTAAGGGAAAGAAAACCTCATTCAATATCAAGAAGCTCTAGCTAGGGCATCAATTTGCAGAGAACTTCCACTTCCACTGTCTTGCATGGCCTTCACACCAGCCCTGGGGGATACTTAAGGTACGGATTTCTATCCTGGCTGGCCTCACAAGACACTAAACTGATCTTCAGCGAGGGAACTTGTATTTTTCAAAATAATTCATCCTGTAAGTAGTCAAACTAAGTGGAACCCAGGACCAAACTTATGCCTTTTCTTCCTTCTTCCTCCTGCAGCCAACCAGTTAGTCTGTCAGTTCTTCCATAGGAGCATGTACTAACTTACTCATGCTTTTGTCATGTGGTACAGTCTTGATCCTCACTGTCACCCATGACAAAAACAAAGGACTGTACTCATCTATTACATCAAGAATCTTTTTATTGTTTATCTCCAGAATCTACTATAGGTCATATGCTTTTCTACAGGCTGGGATATGCACAAATGATACTCAAAACTATTAACAAATAATATGGCATAAACACCAGCCATAAATTAGAGCTAGCAATAAATAGATCTGCCAATAAGCAGATGACAAGGCCAGTGCCCACCCTCAGGTGTCCCCGGGCTAGCAGGGCAAACAGCAGGGGTAATACTATGTGCAATGTACTAAAAGTGAAAAATGGTAATGTGGATGAACACAGAAATGCGGCCCTTCGCAAAACTTTCTTGTCAGCAGTACCATGAAGCAAGTCTTGAAAAAAATGGTTATTTGTCATCTGAATAAGATATTGCTCATTCCATGAAATTGAATTTGCACAGGTTCACAGGCTTCTAACTTATTTCTTTTATTTTTTACTGTAAAAATTTTGAACCTCTAAACTCTTTAAAAACTGGTCATTTGGGTCAAGGCATGATGGCGCATCTTTATAATCCAGCACTCAGAAGACAGAAGTGGGTGGATTGTGAGCTTGAAGCCAGGCTAAACTATACAGCAAGCCAAAGATAGCCTGAGCTACATAGTAAGATCCTGACTCAAAAAATGAGAAAAAAATGCTTATCTGATAACTGGTATACAGAGGGCCAGAGAGCTGAGGGATTTGCCTAAAGTCATACAATAAATTGATGTAGCACCAGGACTTGAACCCATTCCCAGCCTACTTCTTTTCTACTCTGCTGTGCTGGCCAAATAATTAAATGTCTTGGCTGGGGGTGCCGCTGACCTACTCTATTCTATGTGGTAAGGAAGCTCCCTCTGTCCTACTTCTCCTTCACTGAAGTCATTTTGCCCTTTGCTGTCTATAGAAAAGTGAGAAGAGATGGAAAAGAAGAGCACACAACAAAGACCTGCAGACAATCTGAGAAACCCTGACTCCAAGCCAACATGTTTAGTTGAATGACTGACAAGTGTTAGATCCGAGCTCCTTCACTGCTTTGGGAGAGATTTCTGGAAACTACGGAGTCACATGGGACTTTGGATGCATGTTCACACACTAAATAAATCCCAAGAAGAGGAAGAAGTAGGAGTAGTGAAGGAGTGCATAATTAGAGCAGGCAGTGGGCAATGCCATCAGAAAGTGAACATTTGGCTTCCTCAGAAAGAATAGTCCCAGCTATCTCTCCTCATTGTCTGGCCTGCGTGGGAAAAAATGTATTACACTTAACAGACCTCTAGGAAATGAGAATGATTTCACCTGACACAAACCTCTACTTTCTCTCTGGCCTCCAAATTGTAATCACCACCAACAACTCATGAATAAGAACTGCAAACAAGCAACAACAAAATCAGTCCTTGGCTGGGAGCTCTGTGAAGAGGTGGTGTTTACAAGTATTCATTCTGCCTTCTCACATGGAAAACAAGTGCTTACAGTACTAACAAGGATACAACTGTGCTAAATCCAGACGCCAAAATGTGTGTGACTCCCTCTGCTAAACAAGAGGGTGAATGGTCACTAATTTCCACAAACATCTTCTGCCCTACTGTCTGCTGGGAGTTCGGTGCTCATTTCTGACCATGATGACCACCTGTATCACAGTAGCCATAGTGGCGTAGGATAAGTCAGTTCTCTTCCCTGGAGCCCATTTCCTCATCTGTGTAATGAATGTGTTGGGCATGATAATCTGGGTTCCTCCTGCAGTTATATGGATGAAGCAGGAAAAAATTAATTCTACAGCACAGCACATCAAACATTCATTTGTTCATTATTTCATCCCTTCAACATTTCCTGAACTTGTAGAATGCTCAAGGCTCTGTTCTAGGCATAGAAAAAGCAGCTGTGATCCATGGCTGCAGAAAATCTACAGTCTTAGAGAAAAATCTACACCTACACATGCGTAATTATACCCATAGAAGTAATGAATGCCATAAGAGTTAGGAAATGTGCATGCAAAGTTTGGTTTTGGGGGGCTGGGGATTTAGCTCAGCGGCAAAGCGCCTTCCTGGCAAGCGCAAGGTCGTGAGTTCGGTTCCCGGTACCGGAGAAAAACCAAAAAAAAAAAAAAAAAAGTTTGGTTTTGGAAGAAATCTAAGAAGCTCCATGGTGAAGTTGGATGAGAACAGGATGATAGATTGAAGTGAAAAGACAGAAGTGAGAATTCTAAGTAGCGCAGAGCATAAGCAAAGACTCAGGTACTAGAGAACACATGTTGTATACAGATCCACTTTTGTATAACAGAGGCTACAAAAGAGTCCAGGGATAGAAAATAAGTCCTTGTCTGGGCACTCCTTACTCAAATGCCAAGGTGTGACTTAACGTGTCATGTGGCTTTTGGAGAAAACTTCTTTTACAAGTAGTCCCTTCTAAAGATGCACAAATAAAGCTAGTCATTCCTTCCTGATGTTATAATAATGTACTCTATGATAGCTGTTTAATTAATATATAGTAATAGTCTTTATGTCAACAACACTAGGCCATTTCTTGACCTGAAGACCAATGGTTATAGTTGTTTTCCACAGCTTGTTAAGCCACTTTCTATAACTACATATCAATGGCTGTAGAACATCAACAGGACTGGGATAAGGTTCAGTTTGGGGACATTCCCAGATGAAGGTATATTTATCATCCAGTTTTCTAGCATGCTATCTTATCTTATTTAAACACATACACATAATTATATGTGTATATAGAGATACTATGCATTTGATGTAAATATAGTTTGAATGCCATATGACATGTACGTTACTCTTAATATTTTATTTGCTAACCCAGAGATGAGTTTGGTAGATTTACCAAAGCAAGAGGCATGGGAGATTTCACTATGGGTTGAAAGACACAACCTTGCACTACTGAAATACACCTCGGTTAAAACACAGTGTTGAACCGTTCTAAGACAACTAATGTTTAAGTCATCCAAAATGGTTTAAAAGTTCAAATGAGCTGTTTTATGACATGACTATTTATGAACTTTCTTGTTATCTGGGAGGATCAGTTGAGCAGAGATTTTTAGAACTCCAGAGTCAGAGCTACCATCGGGATGATATAAATTTGTCTTGATGTTTTTTAGATGGGAACACTGAGGCCCTCAACAATGAATACTATGCAACCTACATTTCGCATTAAAAGTAGGTCATTTTTAAACCTCTATGATTAGTAGTCAATAAAAAAATCAAAGATTCCTTGTAATTATTCTACAGAACAAAAACCACTTGCCATATTCTAATAGGGCAATGATTTCTGTACAAATGGCATATCAACTTAATAGGGCTTAAACTATCATTTAAATAACATCATGCACTCTTCCTGGACAATAACATGTCATAGGAAAAACGATGGAGATAGGTGTGATTCAAATGCTTCCCACACGGACTCCCTTGGTGAAATGACATTAGTTCTCTAAATATCAGTTTCTTCCTCTGTTAAAAGGAGACACTTGCACCTACCCGCTTAGTATTGCAAGGATATAATGATACAGATCTTACAAAGTACCTTGTGCAGGGCTTGACAAAGACTTAATAAAGGAGGGTTAGCTCAGTGCTGGCTGCAGGTTGCCTGGTGCTTCCTTTCCCTGCTCTGTCTCATACCAGCCGCTGCCACAAGCCCAGGAGTCCTTCCAGCATGGGTGGCTGCTACTTCCCCCTCCTTCCAGTGCCCCCACATGCCCTGGGGACACTCAATGCATGCTAACCACCAAACCAGCTGATGACTCAGAGTTTGGATACAATCCACAGCAGGCTGCAGCTCAAAGGCACGGCTCCTAGCTCCTGGATTAAGTTACTACTTTTTTATTATCACTTTTCTTTAAAGAAAAGGCTGCACTAGACCTGCTAGGGAAGTGCAGGGACCCTTCCCCAGGAGATCCAGCTGAGAAAAAGGCACCTGATACAGGGCATGAACAAGCCCAAAGCCGCTCCCTGAACGACTCTGGGATAAGGATTCCTCCAGGCAGCGAGTCAGGGCTGGCTCCCACTTAAGAAAGGGGAACTCATCTGAGCTCCTGGAGCGATACCCACCTGTTGGGAATAATCCTGGGTTATCTCTCTGCTGGCCAGAGAAACGTGAACCGCCTAGGGCCTTGACAGCCTTTATCTCCTCTTTCCAGGAACTGGCTCAGCCCTTGTGCTTTCTCCGAGGTGCCCCTGAGCAGCTGCTGCCCAGAGCCCCGGCGAGCTCGGGTCGCGTTTCCAGCCCGCTGGGGTAGAGGAGTGAAGCCAGGATCTTGCCCCCCACCCCCACCCCCACCCCGCGCTTCTGTTTCACAATTAGAAAGTCCGTTAGGGAAGCAACACAAAAGTCGCACTTCACTAGCAGCTACTCGGTTGGAGGGCGGAGGAAGCGGGAATTCCTACTTTCGCCATAAATTGTATGCAAATAGGTTCGTTTCCCTGGCCCTGAGCCTGGAGTGACTGCGTCTCGCATGAGCTAACCCTGTTCCGCTGGGAGGGCTGTTCCTTTAATTCACCAACTGCAAAAGTGGGGAAGGATGTCTGGAGGCGAGGCGTCCCATTACAGAGCAAGGAGCTCGCTATATAAGCCAGTCAAAGCTGGCTGCTCTGGCCACAGCCTGCCTACTGTCACACGCTCTCCAGCGCGCAGACACACGCGCTCACCTCCCGGCTACACAAAGACAGCTAGGCTGAGGACGCCGGACCGCGCACGTGGGAACCGCTGCTGCTCGCCAGGTCCGCGCTCCGGGGAGCCTGTGAGCACAGGTCCTGGGTCTTCCCAACCAGGGACAGGTAAGTCTCTTTTTCCCCCATCACCAAAATCATTATGATGTGCTATGTATTGTGGGTAGTCCTGGTACCAAATGGGTTGTGTTTCACCGTTGTAGAACTTAGGCTTTCTTTCATTGCTGGCCTAAATGGGTGATCAGTTGATTACAAATCCTGTGTGTGCACCTTGACTGTTCTTTCTCTGCTTGCCCTCCTCTGGTCCTCTATTTCTTTCTGTTTGTTCTGGCGCTATGAATAATCACACTGGAAGGGACTTCTAGTAAAGTTTTTGTCTCTTTCTTTGGAACGTTCTCGAAAGCCACTGCCTGGTTGATTCACCTGTGGATTTTTTTTGTCTTTGAGTGCTGAGGAAGTTTAGTTGAAAGTGGAGTTTTCTCACTTCGGGATGGGTTAAGGGGAGATTCTTAGGGGATTGTGTGTAGAACACAAAATTTGACATCAAAACGGCCGTGACAATTTATAGTTTTGTACCATGCCCTCATTTGACTCTTACAATATCCTCCTTGTGGAAAAAGATGTGTTTTGCGGGAGAAGTAGAGGATAAGAGGTGAGGCTAGAGCCAGATGTCTACCAAATGGAAGTGGTGGGTGCTTCCTTCCGTTCTTCCAGGCAGAGAGTATCCTAGAGAAGTATCCTGAATACATCCTTATTCACTGAGCCTCAGGTAGGACCCATGCATGTTTGCGGTGCTTAGAACTAGCAGTATCTCTCCAGAATCACCTCTCAGGTATATCTCTAGACTCACCTCTCCCCACTCAGACTCTGGAGAACACTTTGCTCCGCTTGTGGAAAAGCCATCTCCTCTGATAGACTTTTGGAAAGAATGTGGGGTTCCTCTAGCCCTTCAGTAGTAGGGCATAAAGACATCCCCTACCACTTCAGTATTTCCACTACCACACACATATGTCCAAGAGAAATTTGTAACTTTGGGGGGCCTCAGTTTCTATTTCTCTAAAGTGGGACAGAAACTTACATTGTAATGAAGAGAAAATGAAGCTTCAGGAGATTGTCAGTGAGTGTTCAGTAACTGGAAGTTTGGATAATCATTGCCATTGCCAAAAACTGCCATCACCCTGGAAGTTAAAAAAGGCATTTAGCCAATCTTGGATTCTTTCTTGTGCGTTCCTCAGCCCCCAGCCCAGCTCCTGGCCTTTTTATCTCACCCAGTCTAAGTGTCTGGCTAGGCTGGCAAGTCAGAGACTTGGCTGTATTTTACAAGCAGGAGGTTGTGTTGGCACAAGTTGGGAGAGAAGGTAGCAGCCTGGGGCTGGATGTAAATGTCGAATTCTGATTACAGAATGTCATGAGGTTTTGAGTTTAAGCATTTGAGGATTCTAAAGCTTCTGGCTGTAAAGTACAGCATGCTGCTGGGGATTCTTTGGAAATGCTTTTCATCCAGAGGGAGAGTGGGACAGAGAGCCCGTTGGAAGAATGAATGCCTCTTTTTCATGTTCTTGTGGACCTTTTTTTTTTCCCTCTTTTTTATAGAGCTTTCCCATATGTGCTTTAGAAATGAAAACCGTTGCCCACCACAGCCAATTTCCCGCCTTATCCTGAGACATGACAAGCCAAGTTCATGGTGAGGGAAAAGTTGGTTCAATCTTAAATAGACTAGTGGAAGTTTTGCTGGCATGGTGTGTGTGCATGTAACTTTTCAGGTTACAAGTTAATGCGCCTTGGCTCTGTACACTCCAGGAAAGTAACTGCATTTAAGGAATGAAAGGGAAGCAAAATATGATTATTCTCTGGTTTGTTTGAACAGTGTGAATTGGATGAGGATGGAAAAAGATGTTGCCAAGCTCTGCAATTATTTTTTATCTCTATGCTTCTGTCTAAACACCTAGCTTCCCTATCTCCTGTCTCAAGAATCCCTCCCTCGGGAGGTTACTAACTACCTAGTGCTTGGCTGCCTCATTCCCTTAAAGAAGGTGACAATCAGCATTGCATAGGGATCTGGAGACATTCACCTGAGACAATATGACAAGGTCTTAGCACAGTACCTTGCACATAGGGTTCAATAATGGAAGCTTATCTTAGTTTTTCTGCTTCTCAATTTACAAGGACTAGTTCAACATTAGTGCGCTGAGCCAATGATTTTTAAATTTATGTTTAACCATAGAAGTAGTCATTCAGTGAATTTGGGGCAAAACCTCAGCATTTGACAGGAAAGTGTGAGGTTACTTTGGTTGAAATGTGGTAAGAAACTCTAAACCTCATCCTGGGATGAGGGCTATGTCGCTCTCGGGTGTCTTCCCTGGATTCTGACCAACAAAAAGCACAACCACAAATCTCACAAACAGCAATGTACGTTCACGCTGCAACTGTGCAGTTAACGAGGAATTTGTCCTCTGAGAAGTCTGTAACAGGAAAGAGAACAATTGCCCATGTAGACGCGAATGGGGTAAACATTTAACGAAGGCTAATTATTTTAATGCTAGCCAGAGCCAATATCTATGATGAACCTACTCTCTAAGCTATGATCACCTGTGATCTTCGTCTCACTAAACATCCACACCACATTTCTGAGCCATGCATTGTACCTATAGAGAAAGGGGACAGTTTGTAGAGCAAGGAGATTGAGTCCCTAGTCCAGGCTCTTAACACATAGTTATGCGACTGAGTTTCAGGCTCGGGTCTCTATGATCACCAAATCAGAGGCACATTCCTGTGTTCACTCTGAATGCTCCTGCTTCTCCCATCGCCTTCAGAAGGAAAACACTTCCTTTCTGACTAAATATCCCCTCCAGCCAGGCTGTGGCCACCCATAAATACAGCAGTAGCCTGATCATATAACCAGAATGGAATTTGGAAAGGGAATTCAAGCTGACAGAATAAAAAATACACCCCGCTTAAACCTACCCTTTCTAATGCTTAAAATGAACTAAGAACACCTCTGTTTCTCTCTCTGTGGATTCCTGTGGACATACAGCCATGCTTCTTTTGCATGCGCCCTGCCAACGTGAGCAATCACCATGCTTTTCTCTAGGAAAAAATACCCAGTTCATACAAAGCATAGCCTTCCATTCTAAAACCACTTCAATTTGAATCGTAGAGAGTAGGTTCCAAATATTGAATTGGCTTTAAATGCACAATCCCTTTGTGGTAATAAAACATGCACACAAAAATAATTCATAGGAAAGGCTGATGATGTAACACATATGTGATGAGGATTTTTGTCTATGGTGTCTCAACTAATTCTCAACCAGTGTAAGTCATGAAGTTCTAAGGCTCAAGAACATTAAGTGACTCAGTTGGCATCTAAGTGAGTAGAAGAGCTGGCCTTGAACCATGCAATCTAACTAAACCCTACTGTGCTGTCTGCTCCCCTGCATTGCCTCCTGAAGTCAGGCTCTGCTAAGCAAGTACAGAACCTTAGATGGTATCCTTCAGTGAATAGCCATGATGGTATAGAAACCCCCAGCTGGCACTGGTGTCTATTCAGTCCACAGAATAGCTGTGCACATATCACTTTTCATGGTGCTCAGAAGAGGTCAGCTCATGGGAGTGCAACTCTGCCTGGAAACAGAAGAGTTCAAATTTCAACCCTGGGAGAGCAGAGAATGAAGCTAGTGGTAGCAGTCAGACCCTCCCCACTGATTTCCATCCCAGAAAAGTATGCGCATGCTTCTCTCTGCTATGCAGGTGATTGTGGGAGCAAGATGTACCTTCTGAGATCCAGGAGAGCTAAGCATCCCATTCTAGAAAAGCTAATTGGGAGAAGCGGTGAAAACTGTTTGCCCAGTCTCGGGAAAGTGAATCCTAGGACACCCTGAAAACGGTTGTGAGATTCAGGCAACACATTCAG
The DNA here is from genome assembly GCF_000276665.1 of Chinchilla lanigera. Taxonomy (NCBI): domain Eukaryota; kingdom Metazoa; phylum Chordata; class Mammalia; order Rodentia; family Chinchillidae; genus Chinchilla; species Chinchilla lanigera. Next base: position 12,573,680 of record NW_004955419.1, read on the forward strand.
CCAAAACCTCAGAGAGGAAGATTATGATTCAAACACCTCTCATTCTGAGAAGATGGCTGGGAATTCCCTTGAATGTAATACTGGACCAGTTCAGACACCTTTAACATGTGGGAAACATTAGATGAAGGCCACCTTCCAAGCAGGAAAACCCCTCAGAGTGTATGGGATGAGCCCCTGGCAGACTCCAGGTGATAATTCTGCTTATCACAAGACAGCAGTGGCTGCCCTGCCATAAAAGGCTGTGCATGCTTTTTGACTTCTTTGTAGAGAAACAAAGTCTGTATTTAGATCTGACTTTGACCTGGGTGACCAGACAAGTTTTCCATTTATACCCTAAGCCTTGAAGTCTTTGTTCTGTTTTCTTCCCTTTGCCTCATTATTTTCTCACCATTAACAACCTAATGTTCAACATTATCATCACTCTCTTTGACCCTCCATCATGGAACAAAAGCAAAATGCTGACACTAAAAACAAGTCGCGAATGGAAAATACCTTCCATGTATATTTTTGGCCTATTCATGGGTGGAAATTTTTTTTAAAAAATCATGCCAAGTTGTCTCAATTTTTTAAATTTCCTGAAGTTCACAGATCCTTCGGTTCACAATTATGTAGACACTGTAACTCCTAATTTAAAGAGCTTTGGTTGGACCCTTAACCCTTTAATCCTCCTCAGATACCCTATGCAAGAGCCAGAAATGTTTCATATGCTCTGAAAGTTGACAGATTTGCTTCAGCATTAACTACTGATCACCTCTTTCCCTAAAGGAGGTGAGGTGGCTTCTGCTAACTCCTATATGTGTATCCAAAATATTCTATGTGGGGCCTCAGAGATAACCCTAAACATAAATTTTGCTGGGATTTCTGCAGACACAATGCTATTTATTAACCACTGTTTCCAGTATTGCTGGTACCGCCCTATTCAAAGATGGGAATCTGGGGCTGAAAATGTTTAAGTAGCTCACTCTGACACCACGTAAATAAGTGACTGGTAGAACCAGAACTCAAACCCGGTTTCACGTCCTAAGAGAGTGGTAACAACTATTAGGTTTCAGCAAGTCGAGCTCAGCACAGCAAATGAACACATCATAATTCTTAAAGTTTGTTCACACCCAAAGCCTGGCTACTTGCTGACAGGTATCAAGTCCTTGGAACTGACTTAGAAAAAATCTGCTATCACTGAGGAAATGGAACAATAATAAAATTCTGCTTCACTTCTGAAAGTGCTTTTTGTACCAGTTTTATTACTTTGATATTTTATGAATCATTCTCTCATGCAAAATGTATTTTTTATTTTTATTTTAAAGAGAAAAAACAATAACAAAATAACAATAAGACAAAAAGAGAATAACACAAAAACAATAAAAACTATACAGGATTTCAGAACAAGATGATAGGAATTAACAGTGGTTGTTATATTATATATTGTTATCTTCAACAAAGTTGCTCAGATTACCAGATGTTAGAATTCACAATTTATCAAACCATTAAAGAGAATAAAAAATAATAAAAAAGACACTGGAAAGGGTACAGAGTTCACTAAACAAAATGGTAGGAATTCAACAATGGTTTTTATATTGCATATAGTTGTCTTCAAATTGGTTGTTAGATTACCAAATATAAGCATGCAAAATTGGTCAAAAAAATTGAAGCATTAACTATTCCTTTCAATAAACTAGTAGATATCAGCAGTACAATTATCCCAGCTATCTTTGTATATACATGTATTTTTCCCTTCTTTATTTATTTCTTTTCTCTTTTCCCTCATCCAAGTTGTTCCTTCCCTTTGAGCAGTTTCTTTCCCTTTCATAACGTCTATTGTATCTTTTGGGTTGTATTTACTTTTTCAGGTTTTTATACTAGGGAGACAGTATGATGTTTACACATGCAGGTCTGATTTATTTCACTTATGAGTATTGTCTCTAGTTGCATTCATTTATCTATAGAAGCCTCATGCTTATCTTTTTTTATAGCTAAGTAATGCTTTATTGTATAAAAATACCACATCTTTTTTATCCATTCCTCAGTTGATGGGCATTTGGGTTGTTTCCAAGATTTAGCTATGACAAATTGCACTGTTATAAACGTGGGTGCACATATATCACTGTGGTGCAAATACATTTTTTAACAAACTAAAATAGTCACAAATTTATAAATGCATAGAATGATTTGCTTATGCATCACTCTATGCTATTCCCAACAAGTGTATCTTATTTTACAGATAAATCACCTGGGACTTTGCCTCTTGCACAAAGTAGAAGATGGTAACATTTAGTTCCTGCCCGTCACCCAAAATTGTACTTCTCTCACTCTGCTATGTGGATGCTAAGAGATTATTTCCATTTTCTAGATGAGGAAAAAAGACTAAAGACAGCAAGCTACTTGTTAAAGAAATCCAGCTTAAAAGGGTAGACAGATAAAGAGGGCAAGGCTTAAATAAATGAGTTAATTTCAAGCAGTGGACTTCAGATAAGGGATATTTTGAAGGAGAAGAGCTCAAATTTGGTCATCTAGCTGGTGTATAGAACAGTAAAACCATATCTAGCAGGTTAAAAAGAATGACAGAGACTGAATATTGAGTGGGAAATATTGAATATTTTTGCTCCAAACACTGAGCCTGTAGAGCCAAAGAAACCCTGAAAAGCATCAGTGTGCTGGGCTCTCTCGTAGTCATGTAATCTGATATGACCAACCTCACCTGCAATACACTCCAGACAGAAGGACAGAGGTCAGAACATTGCTGGACTCCTGCCAGCCAGAGGCTCTTGGGAATACTGTGTCCATGTAGCCACCAAGGTACAAAATAATAGCAATGATATTGTTAATGTCTATTCATGTGTCTCCTTACTTTTTTCTCATTGCTGAGACAAAAATACCTCACACCCAAAGTAAAGGTGAAAGGTTTATTTAGCTCACAGTCTGTAGATGTTTCAGTCCATAATCAGCTGGCTCCAAGGCAGGGTGGCATGACATATAGGCATCACAGAGGCAAAACATTTCATGGCAGGCAAAAGGTAGCAAAGCAAGCGAGAGATGACCGCAGCTCTTTCTATTCCTTATAAATTATCCAGGCTACTTAGGGAGAGTAGCACTCATTCCCTTAGTCCTAGTGCCCTTGACCCTAGAATTTCACCATAAGTCAATTCCAACAACACTCACTGTGGATCCAGCCACCTCTGAAAGAGCCCCCTTATGATTGCATGAGGCTTTGAGAGGACATCTAGACACAAACCATAACACCATATAAGGGAAAAAAGCACATTCCTAAGGAATTTTGATGCAATAAAGTGAATCCACCTGCTGGGAGTCTCCCAAAGCCAAAAAGTTGGCCAAGCATGGGTCAGTTGCACCATTAGCACAGTCTCCAGAGAAAGAGGCCAGCTTTGAGATGACACAGGTTGTGGAGGATCATGCAGAAGTAGTTTGATGCAAAAATGTTAATAACAGTGCTCTCCCAAGTGAGCTGTCTAAAAAAATTTTCTCTAGAACTTAATGTTGAAAATAAAATAGCTCAGGGCCAGCCTCTCAGGCAGGAGCTTACAAACTGGATTGGAAAAACCCCCAAGAGGTGGTTGGGGGACTGACATAGACAGATAGGAAGGATTCCCCCTATCTCCAGCAACTGTTCCACTTTCACCTGTTTTGTACATGGAGCTTCCTTATGAGATTTTATTTGGTAAAAGGATTTTTGTGGCAAAAAAAAAAATGTTTTCACAAGTTGCTGGCCTAGTTTAACATCCTTCATTTTAAAGATGGTGAAACTGAGACATGGAAAAGGGAAGGATCTTCCTAAGATCTCATGCCAGTTGGCAGCAGGGTCAGAACAGAATCCTAGGTCTTCTGACTCTTGCTCTTGGAAGCCAGGGACAATATAAAACCTTGCAGGATGAATACATTCCCAAAGAAAAGAAAAATGAACCATCTTATTCACTAAACAGCCTTAGCTCACATAGACTGAGCCAAGAATCACAATTAGTTATTTATTACCACATGGCAAATTACCACAAAACTCGGTGGCTTAAAGCAGTACACATTTATTATCCCATAACTTCTATACATCAAGAACCTGAGCACAAACTAACCGGATCCTCCACTTTTGGTTTCCATCGCAGTGCTGGCCAGGATCAGGGTCCCATCTGAAGGCTCAAGTGGGGAACAGCCATTGTCCAGGTTCACATAAGCAGTTGTTGACTGACTCAGTCTTTTGAGTGCTAATACACTGAGAGCCTCAGTTCTATTGCGGGCTGTTGGACTGAGAATACTCTTTTCCTTGCCATGAGGGCTCCTTCAACACTGCCATTTATTTCATCAAAGCCAACAAGGAAAAGAGTCTCAAGCAGGAGGGACAGTAACCTTATCATAGCAGTAACCATCTTGCACCTTATTGTGGGGCTGTTGGCTAGAAGCAAGTCAAGTATGAGAATGCCAGGAAGCAGGATGAGGGGAGGACCATCCTTGAGTCTGCTGCAGCATGCAATACAATGTTACCATTTTATAGCTATCAATTATTAGTGACAAGCTCATGCAGCCTCTCTGTACTTCTGATGATGGGCAACCAGTAATTATGGCAGCCACTGAGCTACACTGTCTCATGGGAGCTCTCTCTCCATTTATAAGGTAGAGATGAATGTTTTGCATTAAATGTCATAGTTCATTGGATAGCCCTGATTTCTTTTGAATATCATGCCAGGGCAAGGTCTCCCAAGGCAATGACTCCAAATTATTACATTTAATCACAGGATAGGCAATGTGATCAAATTTGAAGCATATCTGTCATCCTTCTCCCCTTCTTCCCAGCAGATATAAAGAAAATTTAAACCCAAGATTGATTCCTTTTCCTTTACCCTACTGTCTTGATAAGTAAATCAAACTTACTGCTTTCCCCTTCTATCAGTTAATTAATAATGTCCCTTAGTTATTGCAGATGATCAGGTCCACAATCTCCCAAAACAGTATATAGTGAAGAATAAATAAAAAGAGGCAAATGTGATGATTTCAGGGCTCCAGGAAGATACAAGGAATTTGATATTCTCTCAGGACTAAAGACAAGACCTTCTCTGGGTGGCCCATATTTATTTAGTTCACTTACTATGAGTCCACTGCCCATCTCCAGAAAAAGAGCTTAGGTCTTGGAGAGACTCACAAATAAATGTGAAAAGCCAACTGGTTAATTTAAGTCCTGCTCAGGGCTGCTTTGTAGTGGTCTCCATCACCCTCCTTCCATAATCACCATTCATGTTCAACCATTGGAAATCTCAAAACTCAACTATTGCAACAGCTTTCTCTTTGGTCATAATCACACCAATCTTTCCCTTCAAGACATCTCTCAACCTTGAAATATAAAGGTCAGTGTTCTTAGACCTAATAATTTCCACATGGTTCTCTTCTGCCCTTTGGAAAATTTCTAACTTCCAGCCTGATGGGTTTTCTATGATCTTGTCTCTGGTTTCTAAACAGTACTTGTCCTTCAACTAAGATCATACTTTCCACATAATACCTTATCCTTTTTTATGTCCTTACAAATACCAATTCTTCTTGCCTAGAATGTCCTTCCCTTCAATTTTTACTGACTTAGTCTTTCATCAAAATTAAATTCAGATGACTTCTCTCCTGTTACCCAATTCTACTGCATGATTTTCCTTCTTATCTCTATCACCCTGGGATTGCTTGTCCACTCATATGTTAATTTTTTTATTTTATTTTATTTTTTATTTTAAGGATAAAAGGAGGGAAACATTAACAGACATACAACATTTTACAACATATCACAAGCACAATACAGACAATACAGAGTTACAAACAAAGTGGTAGGGAATTAACAATGGTGGTTGTATTACATATTGATATCTTCAAAGTGGCTTCTCATGAAAACAGATATAGACATGCAATACTGGTCAACCAAAGACTCATTGACAGTTTCTTTCAGCATAGAAACAGCAGATAGAAGAACAACCATGTTATCTATCCTGTATATACATACATACAAAATTTTTCCTTCTTTCCCTTCTCTTTTCCCACATCCCAGAAGCCCTTTACTCTTCGGTGGTTTCCTATCATTTCACAGTGTCTATCATACCTCCGAGTTTAACTTAACTCTTTCAAGTTTTACACTAGTGACACAATGCGGTGCTTGCACATGTATGTTTGATTTATTTCACTTATGAGTATGGTCTCTAGTTGTGACCATTTAAATATAAAGGCCTCGAGTTTATCTTTCTTTACAGCTGAGTAATATTCCATTATATAAAAGTACCATAATTTTCTTATCCAATCCTCGGTGGATGGACATTTGGGTTGCTTCCACATTTTAGCAATTACAAATTGTGCTGCTATGAACATAGGTGCACATATATCACTGTGATATGATGTTTTTAGATCTTCTGGGAAAATACCCAGCAGGGGGATAGCTGGGTTGAATGGGACCTCTAAACCTAGTTTTCGGAGGAATCTCCAAACTGATTTCCACAGTGGTTTCACCAGTCTGCATTCCCACCAGCAGTGGAGAAGGGTTCCTATTTCTCCACAGCCTCGCCAGCATTTGTTATTGGTTGATTTCTTAATGCTAGCCATTCTTACTGGGGTAAGGTGGAAATGGTTCACAGACCTCAATATTAAACCAGAAACACTAAATCTATTGGAAGAGAAAGTAGGTAAAAACCTCGAAGACATAGGGGTAGGCAGAGAGTTCATGAATAAAAACCAAATTGCACGTGAAACACTTGAAAGAATCAACAACTGGGATCTCATCCTACTGAAAAGCTTCTGCACATCTAAAGAAATCACCAGCAGAGTCAAAAGAAAACCAACAAACTTGGAAAAAATTTTAGCTGATTGTCCCTCAGACAAAGGGCTTCTATCTAGAACATACAAAGAATTAAAAAATTTCAGCCCCTCCAAATTCAAAGACCCAATCCAAAAATGGGCAGCTGAGATGAACACACATTTCTCAGACAAGGAGATACAAACGGCAAATAAATATATGAGAAAATGTTCAACATCATTAGTCATTCGAGAAATGCAAATTAAAACAACACTAAGATTCCACTCATATGTTAACACTCTGAGTATACAGTTCTTAAAGGAAACTTGTATCTCATTTATCAGCAGCTGAGCACAACTGGATTAAAGTTAGTTTTCAACAACCAACAAGAGTCCTTGCTGTGTTCCAGACTGGGTCATCCTCTTTTTTACCAGAATTTGTTCAAAGAGCCCAGAGCTTGAAGTTCTTTTTGTGCTTCACCCTCTGGGCTTCTAACTGTGCAAAGTGATGACATAACATTGGACAGGAGGAAGCCGTAGGACGGGAAACCGTTTCAGGCCACAGACTTCAAGGAATGTCCTTGCCTTAAGAGGTGGCCCCAGGATAAAAGCATGCATTGCCTGAGATTTAGAAAAACCAGTACCAAGGACAGAGGAGGCCTGTCTGGGGATTTGAGACTGAGTCACAAGAGATGGCTGACAACCTGGAGGTTATAGCAAGGATCAACCAAGGACTAGTGAGGGAAATGAATGTGCTCAAGGAAGTAATGAAAACAAAGAGTTCTCTGTCTTGGGACATGGAGAAATCCACAGCCCAGGGGCAGGGATGAATAATGGCTAAGAATATGGCTTTGGCATCAGAAAACTTTGGGTTCAAAAGATATTTGGTTGCTGGGCAGTCATGATCAAATTAGTGAGCTCCTCTAAGCTTTATTTTCCTCAACATTTAACAACTTTAGAATATTGCTGTGATCATTAAATGACCTAGCACAAATACATTTCCTAGCACAGGAACTGGCACTCAATGCAAATATCTTATTGTCATTATTACCTGTCATCAGAATGATTCTTTGTGTTAAGACTCCAATAGAGAAGCAATTACCAAAGTGTGACTTGTGAAGGAGAATTCTCATGAGATGTGCCTGAAAGCATGTTCTGTACCAATAAGTTTGGGGAACACTTGACACTATCTTGTTCTTGGAAATTCACAGCTCTTATGTCCATTCAATATTTAGTTCCAAGGGAAGATAATACAATAGAAAACAACATAAGCAAGAACTTTAAATTCATAGAGCTTACATTACTGTGAGGTGTACTAGTCCATGTGGGCTGCTAAAACAAAATGTCACAAACTGGGTGGCTTACACACAGCAGAAATCCATCTCTCACAGTCTGGAGTCTCTGAAGTCTAAAAGGCCAGTAGACTTGATGTCTGGAGAAGGCCCACTTCTGGTTCACAGATGACACATTTCGGCTGTATCCTCAGGTAGTGAAAGAAATGAGGGACTCTCTGAGGCCTCTACAATAAGTGCACTAATCCCGAAGGCCTCTTTACCCAGTTACTTCCCAAAGATCCCCGCAGCTAATATGATCACGTTGGTAATTAGGTTTCAACATGTGAATTTTGGAGACGTACAAACATTCAGACTAAAACATGGAGGGAGAAGGATAAACAAAAAGAACTGAATAAACTTTGTGTACAATCTCAGTGGTGATAATTGCTAAAAGTAAATATAAAAGTGAAATCAATCAGCTATAGAAGGTTAAATATCACATGGTTTCCCTTCCATGAGAAACCCAAACTATATATAATTTAAAGAGCAAACTAAGTGGAGGAGACAGAGGGCAGGGAGTGGAAGGGGAAGTAAAAATGATTAAAATATGATATCTGGTGCACCAGTTACTAAGGTGAATGTCATTATTATATTCCATGAACATGTACTAATAAAAAAACAAACCTAAAACTAAATAAATGAATGGCACAAGAGAAGGAAGCAGAACAAGATTAGTGCTGCAAAAGGTACTCTTCAGACAGGGTGAGATATGGAAGTGTCTTTGGGGCAAAAATAGCTCTTCAAGTACTAGCTGGGAGTATGAATTTTATTCTATATGTGATATGAAGCGAATGAAAGGTTTAGTGTAGTAGAGTGCATGATCTGAGGAATCCTACAGCAGTTAATTCATTCAACTTCAGTGAGCAAATACTCGCAAACTGATTTGACCTTCTCTAGAAGACATCTGCCCGAAAATATCTTGGAACATAGTCTGAGGAAACTCTGCATGAAATCCCAGGCTTTGTCAATTTTCAAGGGTCTGTACATTTGCTTTTATTCATCTAAATCTACAATAAAAAGCCAAAGGAAATACTTGAGCCAAAACAGGCATGCCCAGGACAGGAAAACTACTCCAGAGGTAGAGACATGCATCCTAATTAGTGCAAGGTTTTGGCTACAATAATCAATGCACATGGCCAGATCTCAGTAGATGCTGGAACCCCTTCTAGGCCAAAGAAAAATTGCCAGTATCTGCCCAGGAGCTAATCAACATTTGCAAACAGTACACGTTGGCTTAAGTGTTCTCCATAGAGGAAATGTTTAAAACTTGAGATCCAGCCAGAAGTGGGTAGAAAGACAGAGGTCAAATATTTCAGTGCTTACACATGAACTACCAGTGAGCTGCTGGGATCCTAGCAAATAGGTGGTGAAGGTAGCCTCTAGGACTCTGTCTTTCTCTTTACCAGGCAGTGCGAATTTACACATACACCTTACATAAACTAAAAAAAAAGTTGCTTTCAGCCCTATGTAGTTCAAATGTTAGTGAAATTACACATTTGTGAGCCACAAATCAGGATTCAAAATCTAGTTCTTTCTCTTAAACCAGAGATTCTCCCGGAGTCTCAGTTTAATGTCCAAATCGGCACAGTACTACCTATCTCACTAGGTTACCATGACAAAAGACAAGACACATGATAGAATGTGTAAAAAAGCATTCAGCATAATGTTTGGCACAAAACAGGTGTGTAGTCAGCACTCAACAACATGTTAGTTTTGTGTTAATTTGCTTCGTGTCCAGTTCAATCTGTATTTGGTCTTACAATACTAGATGTCATTTACTGAATAACTACTATATTCTAATAGAAGTCAGAAAAGTATAAGGTGGTATAGATAAAGCTTTTTTTAAATACAGCCACCTCATTGTTTGCATATCACCTATAACTACTTTCTCTACAACACCAAAGTTGATAGTTTTAACAGTGATACTCTGACTTCAATGCTTGACATACTTACTATGTGCTAAGTAAGCATTATTGATCCCACCCATTAGCACAGTAAATCTTTGTACATAATTTCCAGCTACCATAACCTAGCAATGTGTATATTGCTAGATATTCATACATATAAAGAGATTGAAGCAGAAATAAAGATTCATCTGGCAGGTCCACTGCCTCCTAAAACATAGTGCCAAGCCCTATACCTTCAAGAACTCAAAGAATAACATAAGAATTACTCATCTGTATGATTCATCCAGTATTTTCCATGACTTTTGATGTGTATCTTTTTGGCTAAATCTTTTCGCTTTCCTGCCATATATTACATTAAATGATCCTATCTAGGCAAAACTTTCCCCATTTTCCTTGCCTATTTGTTTCTTTATTTGTTTATATAACCCCATCCTTTTGGAAATGAATGGTGTAATTTGCAAAACCTTCTAAAATTCTCTCGTGCCTTGACTGATTTCCTGGAAACCACACTTTTTTGGAGGGCACATAGTGTGAGCCTAATATTCCATAAATGATAGATTTTGAAGCTTCCTTTTTGGGTGCTTCTCACTTTTAACCCTAACACTTTTTCTCACTTATTAGCCATTTCTCCAGGTCAGATTAAGGGAGAACAGACTGTTCTCCAGGGCCAGTAAAGATTTTCCCAAAACTAGATAGTTTAGTACGCTTGGCTTTGTGCCCATCCCTTGAGTTCAAAATAATAAATAAAATCGACAGGTGCATCCTAGTTCCCCAACTTCACTGTCCTACACTGTTCCATTTTAGGAAACCAACAGCTCTACTTGCATTAATGATGCTGGGTTTCTCCTCTGAAATTCGTCACATAAATATTCTTTAAATAAAACAGTAATCTGCTTCAAATGATAACTGAGTGTAGCAGAAAGATGAGACTTTTAATTCTGATTCAAACAATTATTGACTGAGTAATTTATTTCATTTATTTCATGTTTTCATTCCTGCAATTCTTATACCAAGAAAATGGGAACTTTGGTCTCTAACACTTAATATTGGTCTCACAATTAAATGGCTTCTGTCAAGTGCCAGACATGTGATAAATGTTAACTTATTTGCCTCATTCTTAGTTTAAATTGCTCCAGACCCCCCAATCCTGGGGCTTCATACCTATCACGGACAGATATATCACATTTCTACCTATTACATGAAGAAGGATGAAAGGCGAAAGGGTCAAGAATTTTTGCTATTGTAGCACTTTCCACATTGTGTGACTCGAGACCTAATCCTATGACGCACTTCAAACAGAAAATAATCAAGTATATTTGGGAAACACTCTATAAACTGTCCCTTTCTTGGAGATTTCCATGAACACAAACATATAAAAGACCCTGGAAAATCCTGAAGCAAAAAATTCTATGTGATTTGTTTGGCTGAAAATAACACTCAGTTTAAAAATAGCATTCCCCTAACATGTTTTATTAGGAAATCTTTTCGCTCCCTCTCTTAATAGTTCTCAACATGTAGATATCCATGAAAGCACTGCTTAAAGTTATACTGTTAAATTAAGTCCAAGGCAAGGGTTAGATATATTTCTGCCCAGTCTGTAAATCATAAAGGATTTCCATCACCAGCAGTCAGTCAGGAGCCCAAACATTCGGTCGTCTTGAAGTTAATCCTTTGAACTTTGTCACGCAAACCACCCGTTGCCATCATTAAAATGCAGGGGTAGGGCTGGGGATTTAGCTCAGCGGCAGAAGCGCCTGCCTGCCAAGCGCAAAGTCGTGAGTTTGGTTCCCGGTACCGGAGAAAAAAACCAAAAAAAATAAATAAATAAATAAAAAATAAATAAATAAATAAATAAATAAATAAATAAAATGCAGGGGCAGAGCTAGTTAGGAGTGGTATCTCTGACCAGCTAGTCAGCCCACCTGCGTGATATTTCTCTGGCTGTGGAAGCCTACATTTCCTCATCTATAAACTGAGGAAACTAATGAGGTGTTTCACACAAGGCACGTAAAGCACAGATGTGTTCAACGCTAGTTATGACTGTTGCATTTCAGTGACCCTACTTTTAGAAACAGAAAGGAGACAATGAAAGTAAGCTTTGTTGAGGATCAGTTAAATTAATGGAATGGTCTTAATTTTCCCTGAGAGTCCAGCTTCCTGCTAACAGTCTTACAGACCTGTTTTCATTTCAGGAGACATATTCTATCACGGTATAGCAAACATTATGGAATGCAGTTCTGACAGACTTTTGTAATTGTCACTGGTTCTGTCTGGCTTCTTCTGACTCAGGCCTCAGTCAAACAGAATTCCATTCATTTGAATATCAGCACAATGGGTTGGAAAAGATTTCCAAATCTTTCTGATCCTGCTCTGCCAAATATTTGGCACGTGTATTCCCCATACCCCGCTCCTGTGTAGAGTTGTCTCTGTAACTTGTCCTTCCTAGATAGTTCTCTTTAATTTCTTAACCTTGGCTCACTTTCCAAGACTTTTGAAAAGCTAGCTAGATTTCTTAAAATTCTAGATGAAGGATAAAATAGAAAAAGACCACTGTTCCATTGGGAAATGAATTCAGATCTATTTTGAAACAATTTTCCAGAATTTTACAGGAATCTATATTGTTGCCACTCGGTCAGGTCTACTTTTTATTTTCTTTTCTGTCTAGGCAAGAAATTGAAAAGAAAAAGCAATGCTCTGCAATTTCATTTCAAAAATTAAAACCAGACCACACCAGGGCAGTTTGTGGTCTGAATGTATCAATGGATCTAGTCATATTTCATTTGAGCTTTTCTTAGGTATACTAAACCGCAAATAGGAATCTCATTATTACATCTAGATGGAAATATTTTATGGGTTAAGATTTGTGGATTTAATTTGGTTGGTAGTGAAACTTCTGTTCAAGGGTTAAGAGGTAGGAAAGGAGGGAGGGGCCCACAAAATAACAACAAGGCTTGAGCCAAACAACTTAAAAAAGAAATACTCAGTATTTGGGGAATTTTGAGTTTTGCACATAATGCTGGCCATTTGGCTTGGGTCTGAAGTGAAGTCTAAAATTAAGTTCGACAGAAATACTGTCATACTGAAAGTTTATCTGCAAGCAAACAACACTGCGCTCTCAGGAGCCTAGGGTATTGACAAGAATTCTTTGGGGAAGAGGGAGAACTGTCTTTTTTTGTCCTTAGTATGGGATCTGGCAAAGCATAAGTACTTACTGAAAACCTAAATGAGTAAAAATGAGTCTAATTACAGAATTAAGGCTGTGATGAGTTGCCTGATACCTCTTGATTTAGAAAGGATTGCTGAAATAATTACATTGCTCATCAGGAAAAAAGTATTTGTTCACTCATTAATTCTACAAATATGAAAACCTGCTATATGTTGAGTTCAAATCAAGAAATATATTTGGCTTTATTATAGTCAGTATAAATATACTATGCCTTTATTATGTTTTAGACAGTGTTTGTACTTGGTATGCAGAAATGAAGGTCTCAAATGTAGTCTTCCCTTCATGGAATTACTGTCAGAACATAATCTAGGGGGCTGGGGATTTAGCTCAGCGGCAAAAGCGCCTGCCTGGCAAGCGTGAGGTCGTGAGTTCGGTTCCCGGTACCAGAGAAAAACCAAAAAAAAAAAAAAAAAAAAAAAAAGAACGTAATCTAACTATATGTAGACTTAGTGTATGCGGCTAGCTGCGCATAAATACAAAATAAAATTAGCTAATTTGCAAAATTGAACTAATTTTCTCAGAAGGTGTAGATACATAATAAAGACACTCAAAATATTTTTTTAAAAATAATATGTGGTGGAAATAATATCAGATTAAGTAATCAGATGATTCACAGGAGAGAAAGATCAATCTTTAGCTGAAGTTGCCTAAGGAAACTTCCAATAATGATTTTTTTGTCCAGAGAGAGATGGCAAAAGAGCTTTGTAGAACCCTCTGAATCACATTCCCCAAAGTAACAAAAATGGCAGTGTCTCAAAGTTGTCCATCAGCTTGTCTCACCTTCTCAGCAGTCAACAGGATATCTGGCACCTTCTAGTTTCCAGGGACTGGCAATATCACCCTTCCTGGGTCTTGGAGGCTATAAATACTGCATTAAAGTCAAAAGGGTCAGTGTGGGTCTGTCCTTGAAGCATAACTCCTTCCTTTGGTCCTCTTGGACAAAGGCCACCTAAGACTATAGTTCAAGGCCCTGGTGGATCTGAGCTTAAATCCTGACTACAACTAAGGAAATGTCTGAATTTTCACAAACCATTTAATGATTCTACACCTCTATTTCTTCATTTGCATGAGGAGGACAGAGTCTACTTCACATACTTTTATGAGAATTTGAAATCGGATATGTAAAATGCTTAGCACAGGCTCCTGTAAAATAAACACTCATTACACAATAGTTAATGATGTCTTTACTACATTTATTATCACTGTTAGTGTATCAACCTCTCCCTGATGGTCCAAGGCCCCTTTAACCAGTTCTATGCCCTATTTACTGAGTCTATGCCCTTTCTCCTCCAGGAAGCCCTCACAAGCTTTACGGTTTAGCATGACACTGCCTTCCTCAAGTCTCTCGCTTAGGCTACCAAACCTCGCTTATCTATCCTAATTCCAGGGACCTGTGGGAAGAGGGAATTGCTTTTCACTCAGCATCTTTTCCTCAGTGTCCAGCACAATGTGCAGCCCTTAGTAAGCAAATGGTGATTAGCTCTTGAAAGAATCTTAACATTTATACTCTTGTTATTGGCCTTGTGCCATGGTCCCAAGCTGATAGCACTTAGAGCATTACAAAGAGTAAATCCACAACATGTGCATTTAAAAGTAATTACATTTTCCTCTGGAAGGAAAGTGTGAGCTTTGTTATACACAAATCATATTTTGTCTTCATTGTGTCAGTCCTGGTTAATGGTATGTCAGATGATAGGGAGTTAAGAAATAAGTACTCAAGAGATGGATGGATGGATGGATGAGTAAAAATAACCTTACAGGCCCAAGAAGTTTACAAATCCCTTAACACCAATATCCTCCAAGTTCTCACCCTGAGGTTTCTCTCTAGAAACTATTACAGTGTCTTCACACTAGGAATCAGTAGAAATCTGCTAGACACCTTGGTGCACACCTCTACAGCTATGCAGGAGGCTGAGGCAGAGATTTGCAAGTTCAAGACAAATCTGGGCAACTTAGCATGACCCTGTCTCAAAAAATAAATTAATTAAAATAAAATAAAATAAAACAAAACCTAAAGCCTAGGGATGAAGATGTAGCTCAATGCAAATTCTCTAGTACAATGCATTCCATGGTACAACCCCAGTACCATGAAGGACAGCAGGCAGTGGGGAGGGCTGCCTGGATTTGGTTCAGCGGTAAAGTATTTTGACTGTTGCCGAGCATGTTCAAGGCACTGAGTTCAATCTCTAGTGTCAGAAAAAAAGAAGAAACAAAAAAGAATTGATGGAAACCTTTCACATATGCTATTTTTTAGTTTTTTTCCTCAAGGCTTAGTGAGTTATAATTTATAAATGAAAGTGTACAACATAGTTATTTGATATGCACACATTGTGAAATAGTTAACTGGCTTAAGCTAATTAACAAAATCACTGCCCTGGGGCTGGGGATTTAGCTCAGCGGCAAAGCGCCTGCCTGGCAAGCGCAAGGTCGTGAGTTCAGTTCCCGGTACCGGAGAAAAACC
>NW_004955419.1:12589463-12619289 GCF_000276665.1 Chinchilla lanigera
AGCGCCTGCCTGGCAAGCGCAAGGTCGTGAGTTCAGTTCCCGGTACCGGAGAAAAACCAAAAAAAAAAAAAAAAACAAAATCACTACCTTGCATAGTTACTTCTGTGTGGTATCTGTGTGGAGGGGGAGTGGTTGTGTGTTTTGAGAACACTTAGGATCTGTCTCAGCAAATTTGATGTCTACAATACAACTTTATTAACTATAGCCATGGTGCTATACATATGATGCACTGTTGAAATTCCCCCATTCCCCTTTCCCCTGCCCATGATCTGGAGGAAGAGATACAGCTGATCAAATTTCTTGACCAAGAGGCAGGATCTCTGCTTTTTGACATGTTTTACCACTAATTTTCTGGGTGGCTTTCTCTGGACTTTTCAGTTCAGTTATTCTCTTAAATAAGTAGATGCTATGGAAAGTAAGTTTCAAGTCATATGCTATCTTTACTTCGTTGCACGTAGCTGCCTGGGGTGACAGATTCTGAACACTTGGAAGTGGTGCTCCCCAGGAATGTGTCATTACTGAGTACTGGCGTCTGCCGTGTACACAGAATAATATGAATAGCTGCCACGGATTCACCATCCCTGGACTCAAGTAATCTTCTGCAGTTGCTTCTAAGCCCTGCTCAAATGTGCTTCTGATGCTGGAATTGGATTTCTGTCTGCAGATGGAAAGTCCTGCGAAGCTGGGCCAAATAGTTCCCATTAGGAGCACAAGCATTGAAAGATCAGACCACAGGCAATTTGTTCTGGAGAGAGCCCTGGCTCAGCAGCATGGACAGCCATCCCAGTAGCAGCACTGCCTCTGAAAAGCCTTGGCCAGGGAACTTACCTCCCAGAAAAAGGCCCCACCCAGGCTTCCCCTGCTACTAAGTCAGACCAGACAGGTTAGGAGGAAAACCATGGTAGTAACCATAGGCTCTATGCTCTCCTAAGCATTTCAGAGCATCCTTGCTACTTGACAGATTGACATGCTTGAGAATTACACGCTTCCATGAAAAAAGCATGGTGTTTTTTTCTGGTGCAAAAAGTGGTCTTTGGGGGAAGAGAAAACTTCCCAAAATTCGCTTATGATTTTCTCACTCATCAGAGACTACCCTTCTCTCAACTGCTTTCTTCAAGAAAAAGACCCAAGCAATGATGCACACCAGACACTAAAATCTGCTTCTTCCCTAGTGTTAACTAATTGTTTTGCATGTGCTGTCTCATTTATCCTCACTTATTCTTACTTACAGATGAAAGAACTTTACTATGGAGTTGATATTAATGTCACCATCTTACAAATGAAAAAATTTAGGACCAGAGAAGAAATGGTCCACATCAAGGTGATAGCCACTAGATGGAATCATATGGAGTTGCCACTCCCTAACCATTTTGATCTTTAAAAAAGTGACAACTCCATGTGGTTCAGACTAATACCCAGTGGCACAGCCAAGTGGTAGCAGTATCAGATTAACTCTAGAGCAGATAGTCTCAAGCATTACACAGACGCTTCTCGGATATTTGTTCAATTTTAGCATTTATCATTTTTCCCAGTTAGGATCTGTTTAAAGCTCTGCCTCCTTTACAGGACTGCGAGCTCATCAAGACCAAGGTCTGCCTATCACTATGTCTGAAACACCCCACCACTCCCAGGCTAGCCTATAGCCTGATATAATACTCATCAGCTCATCTCTGTTGGACATAAGAACAAATCATCTCCAAGTTAATTAATTCTCTGGCCTATGAGTGATTGCTGGCCCCACTAATATCCCATCTGGGCACCCATTAAGGCACCATGCTTCCTAAAGGAATTATTACTTCTGAGCACTGAGACCCAAGCACTCAGGGCTGGGAGAGTTTTTGGGTTTTAGTTCAAATTTTCTCAATTCATCTGTGCCTCAGGTTGTGCTGACCTCACTCAGTTGTGGGGATCAGGTGTCCTCGGAAAAATATCCACACTTAAAGCTGTCTCCTGGCTTCTGGCTCTTCCTGACACATTCCAAGAAGGAATTTATGGATGTTGGGAAGGACAAGGGGTGAGGAATTTCAAGAACATTTAAGAACCCCCATGTAAGCAACTCCATGCTTGACAGACACGACACAGTAAAATTCTCTAGCCTATATATGAGCCAGAAAAGAAAATTGGTGTAAGATATCTCTTGTGTTGCCAAAACGATGGGAAAATAAATTCATCTGCATTTTTTAAACAGTAGGAATCATCCTTGTCCCTCCAAACCTCAGATATTTCACAAGCATACCTCAGTGATCAAGAGGAATAGATTCTGTGAATTACTAAAAATGAAGTCATGAATAATTCTGAAATGTGACTCTAGCCAGTTGGATGTAAATCTAAATCTCTAAAAATGAAATTGTTTATTGTTTATTCTCCAGCTGTGATGAGGGAAAATTTCAAAGAGTGTTGGTTCCTTCCTCTAGTAATGGTCTTAGTCCTCTGGTGAGCTGCCTAAAACTATTAGTTTAATCCATGCTGCTCCAAAATACTACCTACCACACAGCTTATCAAAGATCTCTCTCTTATGTGCAGAAACATGCCTTCTTTAGCCAACAGTCAAATTATCCACACATTAGCACTTACTCTGTTTTCAGGGGCCAGAGAAATGAGACACCTCTTGCTTCTCTGGAATTTATGCATGGCAGTCCTGCCACCTCAATCTCACTGTTCTCAGCTACAGGGTAAACACTCTGCAGTCCTTCCTCCATCAAGATATTTTCCAGACCTTTCATTACTGATCACTTCCTTTAAAGATAAGCATCTAATTGTGATTTTAAAGAGTTTCTGTAGAATAAATTGCTCGTTCTTAAGATATAAAAGCCCTCCTATCAGACTTTGTTTCTTTATATCTAATCTAAATCTCCCACACTGCAAATTCCAGGCACTTTCCCCAGGTCTAGCCTCAAAGGAGACATAAACCAGCCAGCTATCTGCATGAGAATATTTTGCATTCTTGAAGGTCGTTATTTGCTCCCTGGTTTTTCCCTCTCTGGAATAAATATTTCTAGTTCTAGTAAACTGATCTTCACAAGGTTTACCTCCTCACCCATCAGTAATTTCTGCAGCTCCTCTGATCTAGATCCAACTTGCTGCTGAGTTTAAGATAGGATTCCACTAGGATGTCATGTTCCAGCTTAAGTACAAGAAGGCTGCTGGCATGGACTCTTGCTAGGTTTCATTTGTTCCCAGAAGTACAACAAAATAGCAGCTGTGGCTTCAGGAGTGCCTACTATGGGCCTGAGGCCATGCTGAGTGCTCTCTGCACAGCTCTCTAACCCTTAATTCCTCCCTGGAACGGTTTCAATCCCTAGTTTGTAAATGAGGTCATGATTTAAAGACGTTTAGTAGCTTGCCAAAGTGATAGGGCCAGTGAGTGACATTTGTACCCAGATGTGTCTCATACTAAAGTTTAAGTGTTTTCCACAATGTGGAAGATATAATAGATATTCCAAAAAGCACAAAATCATCCACCTGCCCTCAGAGAACCATGAGCCAAAGTAAATGCAGAACATTCAAGAATGATATGATTTTCCCTTCGTTTGACATTTGAGTGTGTCAGTGCCCATCTTAAATACACAGAAAATTCCTCACCCTACCCACACTCTGACGATTACAGTCCTAAACTTGGAGTCTTGACCAGCAATTCTAGTGGCTTTTTAGATGGAAATCTGAGTCAATTAGCAACACACACACACACACACACACACACACACACACACACACACACAGAGTTTTAGGTAAAATTTAAAAATACTTCAAGCTTGGCCCAGGATTCTTACAAAAGAAGTAAAGTATTCACAGGACAAAGGTAGGCAAGGACTTCAGGAGAATGAGAATTAAATACACATTCCAATAGAGCATGCAAATAATTGGCCAGTAAACAAGTGAAATGGACCATGTCAGTCTGAGAGAAGAAAATGTGCCAAGCTCTCCTCTTCGTAAGAGTCTTCATTCAGCGTCATTACCTATATCCCAGATCCACAAATAATTACTTAGGACACAAATTTGAATAAGAAAATACGTTCAGAAGAGTCGGGGTTTTTTCCTAATCACAGAGAGGCTCTAAGTAAATATTACTTGAATAGTTGATAAAATATCAACATGAACATAATTAGGATATAGTGGGAATGTGACTAGAATAGACATTGCTAAATGCCTGGCAGGTGCTTTCTCAGTCTCCAGACCCATTCTCAAGCTTATAAAAGTGTTTCTCTGTTCACTTTGTCTGCCACAGTCCCTCTCTCAGTTTTTCAGAAAATTTCTGTCATCATGAAGCAAGTAATCATTGATGCATTCTACCACTGGGATAAATGTTCCTGAGGAAAAAGTTGGAAAACTCCTTACAGGATAAGCAATCCTCATGCCACAGCTGATTGACATATATGGACATTTTAGAATGTGCCCTTCTAAGCATAGCATAGGCACAAGGAGATGTGAGTTTGTGAAATGACTTACTGAAGACCAAATGGCCCTCCAATTATTTACTAATTGAGGATAATGAATGACGTCATACCATGTATAGATCACGGTCCCATGTACTCATGGTGTTATTGTGGTCAGTGTTGTACTTGTCTTTCTCTCTTCACTCGGTAATTTCTCAGCCCCCTTTGGTACCTCTCCTTTCCTCTGCTGCCTGAGTGCCTATATAGTAGAACAGCCACAAGACAGAAGAGTAAGACAGCAATGTCAGAACTGCTCCATGGCAGCACTTCTTCTCAATACCATTTCTCAATACCTTTTCCTCAATACCATTTGTGAAATGACTTACTGAAGACCAAATGGCTGTCCAGTTATTTACTAATTGAGTAAATAAGACTTAGTTTAAATTTCACCCTTTCCCGTATGCCAGACCCTGCCATTCTTTGGACAATTCCTTTGTCTTTCAAACCCCATAAACAATTAAATTCTGTACCTACAAAATAAATCCTTTGCATTCCTTCTTTGTTCCCTAAGTAGTCAACGGATGATTCCATTTTCTTCTTAATTTTATTATTAAATCCCCTGATAGACACTTGTTCTTATATCTCTTTCTACCATCCACAAAACTCTGTTGAGGGAGCCTCACCAGGAATAGGATTCTGTAAGTACTGCTGGATTGGAGAAGACATCAAAGGCCCATGAGTATCATTTCTGAGCCCTTAGTTGCTGTGAATATCAATGTAAACAACTGGTTAAGGTTCTTCTGAAAAGTAGACGTTTGAAAGTTTTGGATATAAATCAAGAGAGGAAACTAAAGTACAAAGAGGGAGAGAATACTACACCATCAGTCACATTACCAGGAAGCTTGGCTGAGATGAAAGCTCAAAGTGCATTCTGGTGTCCTTCATCTTGCCCTCTGGCTCCCCTGATAGAACCTGTCAGATAGTGTTAAACTCAGTTTAGAAGGTCAGCGTTAAAGTCATTGTGGAAGGTCAGTAATTAGAGGCAGGGGTTATAAACCATGAAAGGGGGCTGTAACCTTCACATCACTAATAAGTCACTCAGAGGGCTTGGCTGGTAAATACTGAAGAAATTAATGAATATGCAAGTGATGTCTACTTAATACTCTCACATCATTCTTTCAACTCTGTTATTAGCCATTATGATCTTCACTATACATAATGCAAAATAAGGGCTGAGCATGATGGTGTTTGCCTGTAACCCCAGCATGCAGGACGCTGAGGTAGGAGGATTAATATGCATTACAGGCCAATCTGGGTGAGTTTAAGGCCAACTTGAGCTACATAACAAGACCCTGTGTCACAAAAAAAAAAAAAAAAATGAAGCAGCAAAAGGAAAAGTTATATAAATTACCCAAGGTCCCAGAGTAAGAGATGAGACACAAACCCGTGTCCACTCATTCCAATGTTTTGCTCTTTCCTCCCTGCTCTATTGTCTCCCTAAATTTCCAGAAATCCAGTAGTGAGTGAAATAATTCCTTGAAGATTATAAATTTCCTTTAGACACCATTTTATAGACTCGTTACAGTATATACTCAAGGAACATCAAGAAAAGTCCAAGCACAGAAGACATAAAACCAGAGGTCACTTGGAAATGTAGATATCCAATAGATTCAATTAGTAGTAGATACTAATAAGTTTGATTCCCTTTGTAGAAAAACGTTCTTTCGGGAAGATTGACGATGACTGATTTGGATGCTACTCTGTGCTTCTAATTTCCAAGTTAGTACAAGACTAAGAGACTCTAGAACCCCAGAAACACCTTGCCAAGCCCACCTCTATCATGGGAGCCATGACTCGGCTATTACTGGGAATCTTCCTAGCTTTGCTTGTGCTCCCTTCAGAAAGTGGGGTCCTCAAAAAAGTTATCAGGCACAAGCGGCAGAGTGGGGTGAATGTCACCCTCCCAGAGGAGAACCAGCCAGTGGTGTTTAACCATATCTACAACATCAAGCTGCCCATGGGATCACAGTGTTCTGTGGATCTGGAATCGACCAGTGGAGAGAAGGACCTGGCCCCTCCTTCAGAGCCCAGCGAAAGCATCCAAGAACACACAGTGGATGGGGAAAACCAAATCGTCTTCACGCACCGCATCAACATCCCCCGCCGGGCCTGTGGTTGTGCTGCTGCTCCAGACGTCAAGGAGCTCCTGAGCAGGCTGGAGGAGCTGGAGCTCATGGTATCCTCCCTGAGGGAGCAGTGCACCATGGGAACAGGTTGCTGTCTCCAACCTGCAGAAGGTAGGAACTGGTGGCAGGCTGGCCCTTCCCTGCACAGAAGGGACAAATGATGGGTATGGCAGGATCCATTAATGGTTTCCAAAGTGGGTTTCTAGGTGCTCATTTAAAAAGCTCTTAAAGACGAATGTGGAGAACATAGCCATCTCTCTCCTCTTCTCAGATAAGTCATGATGGCAAATGTTTCTGAGAAATTTCAAGGCTCCTAAGAATTCTGCTTTTGAAAACTCTGTTTTATTCCAGTGATGTTTCTAAAACTGATTTGGCCATGAAATCTATCCATTCCTCACCACAAAACCTGTGAACATGTCATGAAATTCTGGCCCCAAAGTGCACTCTGTGTATGATCCTGCTCCATCATCTCACTGAACAATCAGGGAAACTGAGGCTTAGAAAGAGTGTGATATTCCTAAGATATAGTGGGTCTGAGTTAGGTCTTAAACCATGGACTGCTATGTCCCGGATTTCTCCACAGTGTGTGGTGAGAACTGTGATGGTGTGGAGTCTGTGGGAGTTAGAAAATAAGTTCCTATGCAGTGGAGCCCTAATATGATGACAGAGGTCTCGGTCCTGACAAAAGCCCCCTCTAAGTGCTCTGTATGAGGCACTGTCACTATTATCCCCTTGATCCTCCCAACAACCCTTAAAGATAAAGCTTAATACCCCCTCTGTAGGTCTAAGAAGTTAGGCTTGGAGAAGTTAACCAAATGCTCACAAGATGGCACAACAAACAGTGAGGTCTGTGGCTTTCAATGCCTCTCCGTGTCTTCAGAGTTCACATCCTCTGTTGACACCCTGTATCCATGTGCATCCCACTGAAGGAATTTTGTTCCTCTGGAATGATGTCTTTGTCTCCATTCTTTGAAGTTGGTAAGACTATGAAAGTTTCAGCAATTTCAAATCAGAAATGAAAATCTTTATTTCTGCCCCACTCAGAGAAAAAGTACCAGGAAGTACTTGGGTAATCATTTCAAGATTAGACCTCTCCACCATAAGTAGGAAGTACTATAAGTGCTCAAGTTTTCTAACGCAGTATTTTCATAAGTTTTCTCCAGGCATAAATTACTTTGCACATCTGTCAATTGCCTGGCAAAATGTAGATGAAAATACTAAGGTTTGACACTAAAAAATAGGTTGTAATCATTGTTCTTTCATTCAACTACTAACCGGGCCCGACCCTGCTTAGCTTCTGAGATCAAACGAGATCGGGCGCTTTCAGGGCAATATAGCCGTAGATGGTTGTAATAATTGTTTATGAGTGCTGTCCAGTAAAAATATAACATAACCACAAATGTAATCTTCAACTTTTCAGTAGTAATATTAAAGAAAGGAAAAATAAGCAGGTAAAAATTATTTCAATCATCTATTTTATTTAACTCAATTTTTTAAAAATCTGCTTTGTAGCCTACAGTCAATACAGAAATAATTAATGGATGTTATATGTTTTATTCTTTTATGCTGTCTTTAAAATCTAGTGTGTATTTTATGCATGCAACACACCTCAGGTTAGATGAGCCACAATTTTTTCAGTGACTAACGCCTACATACAACTAGTGGCTGCTATAGAGCACATTAGATTCCCACTTTTGAAACTAACTTTCTAAAAAATAAGTCTTTCTTTCCTCCTACCTGAAAGGAAATAACACATAACAATACAACTATCTAGAAGAGAATGAGAATTTTGTTTTTCTTCCTTGGGCTTCATGAAGATCATAGCAGTAACTTCTACAAGTTGAGCCACCCCAATATTTAAGATTCAAAAAGCAATTTGTCAGCCCTGGCCTGCATTTCACCAAAACTGTAACCCTCTAGACGAGGAAAGGCAAAAGATAGAGGTGCGTGAGTTTCCTAGGACAGAGTCACATTAAAAGGCATCCTAACACAACTTGAGAGCCACTCTTTAGCTTCCTCCTTTCATTTATGGAAAATTAGAAAGCTTTCCATGATGTAGGCCCACATACTAACTTGAGCCACTCCCATGAAGTTTCAGAAAAGATAACAGAGAATCACAGGAGTAAGCACTTCCTGTTCTCATTGTACCCTGGTTCTCCCTGGGAAGCAGAGGATCAGTTCCACTTGACCTAGAAGGAGACTGAGCTCCAGAGGCTCAATCTACTTCTACTCACATGCCTGGCACAACTAAAGACAAACAGAATTCAGTTCAGTTGAATAACTGTTTGGTATCTCTTAGGTGCCCGACCTTGACTAGGAACCAAAGAAGTAGTAACATAGCCCCAGATAATGTATTCCACAGGCAGTGACTGACAATCACTAGTCACACGGGATTTTGATACACACACACACACACACACACACACACACACACACGGTACACACTATCTTTACATACAAGTCTGCAATTTGGGGGAGTACAGGTTTAGAATCCCTGTACAATTGGCTATGAGCCCTATCTGATTTCAGACACTAAACAACTGGTTTTTAAGCCCAGTAGCGCCTAAGAGTACAACCTTCCTGTGACTCTAGAGCGCAGCTGAGTTTGAATCTGGGTTTTGCAGGTAAATCTTGGGGGAGGCCTGCCTAGAGTCTCTGTGTCTTCCCTGCAGGCCGCCTGGACACCAGGCCCTTCTGCAGTGGCCGAGGTAACTTCAGCACTGAAGGGTGTGGCTGCGTGTGCGAGCCTGGCTGGAAAGGCCCCAACTGCTCCGAGCCCGAGTGTCCAGGCAACTGTAACCTGCGAGGCCAGTGCCTGGAGGGACAGTGCGTCTGTGAGGAGGGCTTCACGGGCGAGGACTGCAGCCAGCTGGCCTGTCCCAGTGACTGCAATGACCAGGGCAGGTGTGTGGACGGGGTCTGCATCTGCTTTGAAGGCTACGCGGGGGCTGACTGCAGCCAGGAAGTCTGCCCGGTGCCCTGCAGTGAGGAGCACGGCAGGTGCGTGGACGGCCGGTGCGTGTGCCAGGAAGGCTTTGCAGGCGACGACTGCAACGAACCCCTGTGTCTCAACAACTGCTATAACCGCGGGCGCTGTGTGGAGAACGAGTGCGTGTGCGAGGAGGGTTTCACAGGCGAGGACTGCAGTGAGCTGGTCTGCCCCAACGACTGCTTTGACCGTGGCCGCTGCCTCAACGGCACCTGCTACTGTGAAGAGGGCTTCACAGGCGAGGACTGTGGCACACTCACCTGCCCTAATGACTGCCAGGGGCGGGGCCGGTGTGAGGAAGGCCAGTGTGTGTGTGATGAAGGTTTTGCCGGTGCTGACTGCAGTGAAAAGAGGTGTCCTGCCGACTGTCACCACCGCGGACGCTGCATTAACGGGCAGTGTGAGTGTGACGACGGATTCACGGGACTTGACTGTGGGGCGCTCAAGTGCCCCAATGATTGTAGTGGCCATGGCCACTGTGTCAATGGCCAGTGTGTGTGTGACGAGGGCTACACAGGGGAGGACTGCAGCCAGCAGCGGTGCCCCAATGACTGTCACAACCGGGGCCGCTGCATAGACGGAAAGTGTGTGTGCGAACCAGGCTTCCAGGGCTACGACTGTAGTGACATGAGCTGCCCCAATGACTGTCACCAGCATGGCCGCTGCGTGAATGGCATGTGTGTCTGTGACGACGACTACACAGGGGAAGACTGCAGGGACCGCCGCTGTCCCCGGGACTGCAGTAACCGGGGCCGCTGTGTGGACGGGCAGTGCCTGTGTGAGGACGGCTTCACCGGCCCCGACTGTGCAGAGCTGGCCTGTCCCAACGACTGCCACGGCCAAGGCCGCTGCGTGAATGGACAGTGCGTGTGCCACGAGGGCTTCACGGGCCAAGACTGCAAAGAGCGAAGGTGTCCTGCCGACTGCCACGGCCAGGGCCGCTGCGTGGACGGCCAGTGCGTGTGTCACGAGGGCTTCACAGGCATGGACTGTGGACAGCGCTCCTGTCTCAATGACTGCAGCAACTTGGGACAGTGCGTTTTGGGTCGCTGCATCTGCAACGAGGGCTACTCCGGGGACGACTGCTCACAGGGTGAGTACGAGCAAGCAAATGGGCATGTTAATAGCCATGATGGAGTGCGTACCTTGTACGGGGCAGAGGACTGTATGCTTATCAACACACAGAGACTCACTTCATACATGAACATGCTTCTCTTAAACACACATATGCAGGCACTGACTCCGAGGGGGCTGTGGTCATTCACTTGGTACAGAGCTACCTAGCTAAGGACTCAAATGGGTGTCTTCCTTGTGCCTCTCTCAGTCATCCAAATTATACTTGTTGTCATAGAGGATCTCCGCCATTGGTAGCCAGAGCCCAATGTCTAAGATGACTGAAGCAGGGACACCTGATTAGAAATAACACTACGCTAGCAGGAAGGGAAGGGGAGTCCCAGTCTTGCTAAGGTGAGCAAACTTGGGCAGACTCACCTTCCCATGCTGACTCTGGACCAGGACCAGGGAGTGGAGGAGTAGAAGGGGCCAGGTTACAAAGAACTCCTGGAGTCCATGCTACTGCCCAGAAACTTCAGCGCAGTACAAATACTAATGAATTTTAGGGCTGGAACTTGTGTTTTAGTGGCAATGGAAGCTGGATTTCAAAGGCAGAGCCTCAGACCTCTGTGGCTGACAGTGGAAGACACAGAGGTCCAGAGAAGCAAACCTAGGGGGATTTTACGTGGCATGTTACTGACCCTAGTCCTTTCTGATTGCTGCCAGTGTCCCCTCCCAAAGACCTCATCGTGACAGAAGTGACAGAAGAGACCGTAAACCTGGCGTGGGACAATGAGATGCGAGTCACAGAGTACCTCGTAGTGTACACACCCACCCATGCCAATGGCCTGGAAATGCAGTTCCGGGTGCCTGGGGACCAGACGTCCACCATCATCCGGGAGCTGGAGCCTGGCGTGGAGTACTTCATCCGCGTGTTTGCCATCCTGGAGAACAAGAAGAGCATCCCCGTCAGTGCCAGGGTCGCCACCTGTGAGTGAGCCCACCCTGCCACTGGCCCTCCCCTGAGCAATCCTCTCCCCACTTCAGCCCCACACTTGTCCTTTCATGGTTATACCAAGTGAGACCCCACTTCCCAGTGGAGTCCCTCAAGTATTTTCTTGAAGAAATTCCTCATTTTTAACCAGCTAGTCCTCCTTGCTCTCCCCATGACCTTCCTGTAAGTTCTTCCTTTAAACATCTAGCATCAGCAGAATTACCTTCACACCTGAAGAGCAAGCTGTATCTAGAAACTGGCCCTTTCTTGCTTAGTAGTGTTCACATAGGCTGCTATTACTGAACTTGTACTGCAGGCCAGGAAGCAGGCCAGCAGTCTATGCAGACTTTATCACTCCGTCTTCAATGTGTTCCTAAGGGCAGTCATAATTACCTCCTTCCCCTGGGCAGAGGAACAGGCTCAAGGCATTCCGTGCAACTTGCCCAAGGTCAAATGCTTGTAATAATAGAGTTTGGATTCTAGCCCAAGTCTGTCTGATCCTAAAGCCGGTGCTTTATTCGTGATATGAACTAGCAACTATACAATCATGTAATTAGTCCTAATATTAATTTTCATCCTGTACCGTAGTAGACAGTATCCTGGAAGAACCTTTACAGAATCATCTTTAGTTATCAGTCTCAGAATAATGGGCATCTGTGGTAGGCTTAATCTGCCTGTCCTTACATCCTACTTGTGCTCTTCCTGACAGACTTGCCTGCACCTGAAGGCCTAAAATTCAAGTCCATCAAGGAGACCTCTGTGGAAGTGGAGTGGGATCCTCTAGACATTGCTTTTGAAACATGGGAGATCATCTTCCGGAATATGGTAAGTAAGGGATGTGAGGAAGCAGGTGTATTTGACCTCCAGGACATGGGAGATGACCAAAACACTTTGCAGACTTTTACTTCACTCTGTTTCCTTAGCTTTGGGGGAAAGATAAGGCTCTGACAAGCACTTTCCAGATTTGTGTATATATTTTAAGTTATGTTCATTTCCCCCTTATTTTAATAGGTCAAAAATATAGCATTTCAGCCTGAGAGCCTAGACAAATAGAGATTAAATCATTTCTAGATTTTGTTTTGCAAATCTCTACTCAGAGGCAAAGAAAAGAAGAACTAGTCTTTCCCTTAAAGCACTTCTTAGATTTGGGCAACCCTTATTCTCATCCCCAACAGCACAGGTGAAGTGAGAAATTTTATTTCTGAATTTTAACCCGTTCTCTGATGCCAACTATCTGTGTGGCCATGGGTCCATCAAACAACTGCTCTGATCCCAGCATCTTAGTCTTTCAAAGGAGGGCTTGAGTTTCTAGTTTCAGAATTCCTTTGGCTCTCATGTTCTGTCATTTGACTTCCCTATCAAAAGGTGTAGACAGGGGCTGTGGATTTAGCTCAGCAGCACAGCGCTTGTCTGGCAAGCTCAAGGTCATGAGTTCGATTCCCAGTACTGGAAAAAAAAAAAAAAAAGGTGTAGAGAGATTTGCAAGAGGACAAAACAAACTAGGGAAATGTCCATCACCTCTGTGCTGTCATCATCTAACATACGGCTCTGATGCATAGGAAGTACCTAATTGATAGAAGAAAAAATAAAGAGAAATAAATGAATGCAGAATAAATGAATCACATACATGAAGAGGGTGCCATCTCCTCTGAGGCTCATCAAGGTGCTCTGTCTTTCAGAATAAAGAAGATGAGGGAGAGATCACCAAAAGCCTGAGGAGGCCAGAGACCTCTTACCAGCAAACTGGCCTGGCCCCTGGGCAAGAATATGAGATATCTCTACACATCGTGAAAAACAACACCCGAGGCCCTGGCCTGAAAAGGGTGACCACCACCCGTGAGTATCCCCTGTGACCCATGAGAGAGCTGCTGGGGCCTCATGGCACCCTTTGGGTGCTAAAGTGCCATCTCATGATATCAAGACTCAGTTTTGCTGATTAACAAAAAGCCCAAATATTATGGTTTACAATTTTCTGCAGACTCATGATCTGGAGTTGGTCTCAGCTGAGCAATCAGCCTGTCCTTGACTCGCTTATGCATCTGTGTGGTCTGGGGGTTGATGGCCTTAGGATGCCCTTGGCCAGATGGTGACATTGTGCTCCACGTGGTCTCTTATCCTCAGGAGGCTGTCTGGGGGTTGTCCATGTGGCTTTAGTTCAGCCTCAGAACTGCAGGATATCACTTCTGTCAGAGAAAATCTCAAAGCCAGTCCAGATTTAAAGGTAGGGAACCAGATGTATATTTAGATGAGACGAACTTCAAAGTCATGTTCTAAGGTGCATCCATGCAAGAAAAAAAGTAATTAAGCTCATTGCCAGTGATCTACCATGTCATCCAATTTAATACCAATACCCACTCTCATGAGAAAGCCCAGGCAAGCATTCACGACTTTTTTTTGGTCTCGGCAAATTTTTTCAATTTTATTTGTATTGATATATGTTTGCAGTATGTAAAGATTACATTACTTGTGGGAATTGGTACATGTACATAACATAGCTTAATTCTTTTTCTTGTCCAATTCTCTATCTCTTGGTGCCCTCCCCTTTTGAAAAAGATGTATCTCCTCTTTAATAAAGAGCAAAATAAAACATAGATAATAAGATAAAAGGAGGTTGACCTTCTTTATTCATATTTTGGGTTTCTCATATAAGAGAAAGTATGTAATATTTAACCTTGTGTGTCTGATTTATTTCACTTAACATTGTGGCCTCAATATGCATCCATTTTCTTACAAATCACTCAAGTTTATCCTTCTTTATGGCAGAATAGTGCTCCATTGTATATCAATACCATATTTTATTCATTCATCTGTTGATAGACATAGAGGCCATTTCCAATATTTCGCTCTTATGAGTTGTGCTACTATAAACGTGGGCATACTGATGCATACTTGTACCACTGTAGTATGATGTTTTTAACTCATGTTACTATATTTTAAGAGTATAAACTAAGGCCTGACGAAGTTGAATCACTTTAACTAATGCACATAGGCCAGACAGTTAGACCACACCTTTTAGCAATGATTCGTTTCAGACCTTTACCATCAGCACTGAATAGGCTTTGGATTTTGCAGAATATTGATTCCATGTCTTCAATGACAAGAACAATAAGACCTAAACAAAATTTCCACTCAATACTAATGTCATAAAAATTTCTGAGAGTGGAAAAGAACAAAGAAAGATGTAAGAAAATAATTGTGAATTGCCATTTAGGAAAACCTCTTTACTTTCCAAGGTAACATATGTACCAACTTTGGAAGGAGTTGACTCTTCTTGGCAAAGGGTTGTTGGAAAAGTTAAAGCTGTTGACTAAACGGCAAGAAAAAAACATCTTGTATTTAAACATTTGCACATTTTGCCTAGCTCGGGGCTAATCCATGGGAGTCTCCTACACAAGCAACTGTTTTCCATCCTCCCAACAGCAGCTCTCTGTGGCACGCAGAAAGCATGTACCAACGGGAAAAAAATCATTAGATCATCAGGAAGGCACAGAAAAGATTAAGCAAATGCTAATTTGCTGTAGAGAAAGCACACTGAAAATACAAAAGACATTTCTTTTACCCAGCCTTTTCTTTCCATTTCAATTTGAGCATTGGTTGCTTTATTTTCTTTTAACTGAATAACAAACACCCCAGTATCTCAAGTTCCATAACTATGTAAATATTAACGCTGAAGGACCGATGTTGCATTTTGCTGACCTATCTGAAGTTTTTCCTGGTTGAGAGGACTGTAAGCTTTAAATGAAAAAGGAGTTTGGTTCCTTCTCTGTGGCAGCTAGATGGAGGATGTGTTATAACTATTTTGACTATTTTGGCTGTGAATATCTTTGAGAGGCACTGCCACATAAAAGGGAAAGAGCATGGGCTTTGGGTCCAGTCAGTTGTGAGTTTAAATTCCATCTTCACCACTGCTTTGGAAAAGGCCATTTCTTTTGGTCTCAGATACAACATTTGCAAAATGGGTTTACAACCTCCTCCCTGTGAGACCATCACAGGGACAAAGTTATGAACGACAAAGCATTCCGCTTCAAACAAGTGTGGAGCAATCTGCTCCCCTATTCAGGGAAACAAATGCAGGGAGTGTCAATGTCCTTGATGGACTCCTCCCTTCCCTCCTGAAAAGGGTGGTAAGGAAGGTGAGGCTATGGTTTGGGCACATGTTAACAGTAAGGACCCTGGACAAGCAACATCACTGACAATTCATAACATCATTTTTATTGTGCATTTTTGTGGGTTCATCATCTTCCAGATGAAACTGACTTATAGTAACCTAGACTTGAAAAATAGACTTGGTAGGATCTTTACAATAGGTTGTGAATCATTACCCTTTCTCAGAGCCTGCATAAAGCCTAGTACCTTCTATCTGATACCACTTCTTCAACTAAAGCTGAAAATGCAGACTTTACTACTTTAAAAAGGAGAAACAAATGTTCACTGTGTACATAGTACACTTCTGTCTCTATGCTAGGGATCTAGAAAGGCCAAAAACTGCTTGTCTGAATGCATGAATGACCCCATCTAAATTGGTCCAAAGTGCAGGGAAATCTGCTAGAGGACCACAGCAAAGGATACTCTTAGCAAGTGCTTTCAGGGCAGTACTGTTTGCCTATAGCAAGGTTAAAGGAGGCTTCTGGCTAGAATGTCATATGTGAGATTTTGAAATGTGGATAGATTTTGGGCAGGGGAATGGTGACCTTATGGAGATGAAGCATATGCAGAGACCAAGAGGCGACAAAGAGCAGTAATGAGCTCCCAGAGGTCTGAGCAGTGTGCTAGCGTCAGACCAGGATATACAGGGGTTGGTGGGGCAGGAAGCAAGCTTACCTGGAAACCAGAAAAACCAAGGTCTAACATACGAACATAGTCAAGGCATGATATAGTGATGATTTTCTTGCCTGAATTTTAATCAAAAACAAATTCCCATACATCATCAAGGCAGTCTAGTACATCAAATTCTTGCCCTATAATTCTAATGGAAAAGTTACCTGCCATCCCGGAAAGTTTTGCCTAACTAAAAGAAAAAAAAAAAAATCAGAACCACTGCATCACATTTTTCAGGAAATATCCCTTATGCATATTTCCTCAACTTATGAGAACAGTAATGATAATAATAGCACCAACAAAGGAAGAACCATTTATTATGTAACTGCTGTGTGCCAAGCTCTGTGCTAGATGCTTTGTAAGCTTTATCTCCTTCACTATTTGGACAAAAAAAAAAAAACTCCTAGCAGTAGATATCATAATCCCCACTTATAGCTTAGCAAACAAGGAACAGGCTCTCGATGGTAAAATAAAGTCAGGTAACCAGTAGAGAACTAAATATTCACCCACGAGTCTGGATGATGCCAAAGCCCCCCTCTCAGGTGCAGCCTGGTACTAACCTTGACTTCTGAAGGTGCCTTGTCTTCTACCTGTGACAGGCTTGGATGCCCCCAGCCAAATCGAGGTGAAAGATGTCACAGACACCACAGCTCTCGTCACCTGGTTCAAACCCCTGGCTGAGGTCGACGGCATTGAGCTCTCTTATGGCATCAAGGATGTGCCAGGTGACCGCACCACCATCGATCTCACCCACGATGAGAACCAGTACTCCATTGGGAACCTGAAGCCCGACACCCAGTATGAGGTGTCCCTCATCTCCCGCCGGGGTGACATGTCCAGCAACCCAGCCAAAGAGACCTTCACAACAGGTACCAGGCATCTCCTGAATAACAGGACAGAAAGGGGAGGGTGGCAGTGTCTCTTTCCCTTTTCCTTTTCCTTTTCCTCAGTAGCGAGCATTGAACTAAGCATTTTTGCCCTAAGTTCTATTCCCAGCCCTTTCTTAGTTCTTGAAATAAGGACTCTCCTAAATCGCTAAGTTAGCTCAACCCTGTGGTCCTCCTGCCTCAGCCTCCCAGAGTACTGGGATTACAGGTATGTGCCACCACCCTAGACTGGATGGCAGGATTTCTATCCCACTCCATGTGGGGGTGTCTTCCAGACTCATTTTGCAGTAAGGAAAGTGGAGAAAGGATTTCCATACCTCTACAGTTTTTTGAAATACTGTAACAGTTAATATTTCAAAGCAAAATTCCAAATAACCCTCCACAGCAGTTTTCTGTTGTTGTTTTATACATAGAAGATGTTAGTCCAATAGTCTCAGAGAAAAGTTCTGGTTAAAATAAAATTTATAAAATTTACATAAACATGTTTAAAATAAAACACAGCTTATAGGAAACAGGACTGACAAAAAAGCCCCTAAACTGTTAGCCTATGGCATTATGTTTAAAGTACCAACATCTCAATTACTTATTCAATAAACATTTTTCCAGAGCTCAGTAAGCACGGTATACATTACTAGAACTGTAATGATGAAACCCAACAGACCAGTCCCGACAATCGTGCTCTTTTTCATTTTCTTGTGGTTTTTTAAACACAAAGTCTGAGAAAAACACAGAGGATTAAAATTGTCACACACATCGCTAACAGGGAAAGATGTCAAGGGTTTGTTTAAATTCGTGTATCAGCCATGGGACCAGGGTGTGTGAGTGTCAGGAGAGAAGAATGTGTCATTTCTTTCCAGTGACCGGCACCTTTTGTATCTCATCTTGAACTGTCAAAGACCCCTTCTTTCCTGGTGCCTGGCATTTTTAGTGCAAAGGTTCCCTCTTCTCCTCAACAGGCCTGGATGCACCTAGGAATCTCCGACGCGTCTCCCAGACAGACAGCAGCATCACCTTGGAATGGAGAAATGTCAAGGCAGCCATCGACAGCTACAGAATCAAGTACGCACCCATCTCTGGCGGTGACCACGCCGAGGTCGATGTTCCAAAGAGTCAACAAACCACAACCAAAACCACACTCACAGGTGAGTGTCCCCAGTCCAGCAGCCCAGAGGGGCCTCAAAGGACAGGCACCTGTGCCCACATCTCCCTTATTTTGCAACCCTCTGAAGAAAGAAATAAGCCCAGTTCCTAGCAATTCCTGCCCACTAGAACTTCAATAGGTAAGGCCCCAGAAACTGAGAAACCAGAGTGTCCAGGGACCAAGTCAGAGCCACATTTCCATACCTTTGAAACCCTGCCCAGTGCCAGGCTGAATCCCGATTTGTGCCTTCTCTCCTAGGTCTGAGGCCAGGAACCGAGTATGGGATTGGAGTCTCCGCTGTGAAGGAGGACAGGGAGAGTGATCCAGCGACCATCAACGCTGCCACAGGTGAGCACATGGGGGATTCCATCCATCCCAAAGCTGGTCCTGAGCAGATAGCACAGGGCTGATGAGGCAGAAACCTACTAAGGAGAAAAAGGAGAAGCCTGGAGGAGACAGAGGACTCTAGTGTCACCTAGCACAGAGCCTGCATTCAAAAGTCACACCGATAAGTGTAGTGGTGCACACCTATAATCCCAGCTCCTTGGGAGGTTGAGGTAGGAGGATTGTAACATCAAACCCAACCTGGACAATTTAGTAACAGCAAGACCATGTTTCAACATTTAAAAAAAAAAAACAAAAACAAGGGTTGTGTATGTAGCTGAGGTCAAAGTCTCTGGGTTCACTAAATATCAGTCATCGCCATCATCACCATCATCATCATTATTATCATCATTCAAGCATGCCCAGTTAAGCAATGTCAATAATGTTCTCTGTGTAGGAAAGGAAATGGTGGACTTTTAAAGAAAAATTGGTACTAGATTTTCTAAGAAATCTATGTATTTAAACTGGCTGCCATTTCTGTTTTTTAATAAGCCATTTTCCAATTAAAACACTACTAGGGGTGTCTTAACACTTTCACCAAACAGATTATAAACAGAAGGATGACAGTTAAACCTAGTTTTAACCTCTTTTCTTTGTTTTTGCTTTATTTTGTTTTGTTGTTGTTTTGAGACAGGTTCCCACTATGTAGCCCAGGCTGGCCTTGAACTCATAGCAGCCCTCTTTCCTCACCCCCTGAGTACTGGAATTATAGGCGTGCGCCAACACACCTGGCTTCCAGTTCCTGCTTTTATCCATTGTGTCCTCTAGTTTCAGCCTCAGGGGAACCCTGGGTGGGGATACAGGATTTGAGGCCATTGATTCTTTCCTTAAGGTTTCTGTTTTTCATTTTGTTTTCTGGAAAATGTATGTATCGAGAAGAGAACTTCTCCCTCTGCTTTTCCACCAGTTTCCATCTTACCTCCCCCCAGGCACTAGGAGGAAAGGGCATCTGGTGTGTAACCAGCATGTAAATCACACCTCACAAACTTCCACAGGATTCAAGATCCAACACTGGGCATTTATATGCATATATGTGTACATATGTATATGTGTGTGCATATGTATACATTTCTCCAGAGAGAAATAAACCCAGACCCTAGCAAGTCACCTCACTTGAACTCTAGCAAGGTGGTTCAAAACACATCCCAGACATGGAGAAATCTGTGTTCAGGGACCAGGCTGGGGTCATTTTTATGATCCTCTAAAATATATGTTCTATATAACTACATACAATATTATATATATGTATATAACTTTCAATCTTCCAAAATCAGGATATATATATTTTTCAATACACAATGTATTATTGTAGATACACATACGGTTGTGAGAAATCCTGCAGAGATCCCCATGACTTTCACCCAGTTACCTCCAGGTAACATCTTGCATATTGAGAGAATATTGTCAGAACTGGAAAATTAATATTGATATAATCTCTCCACTTCATTCAGATCTCTCCAGTGTTGTATACATGCATGTGTGTGCATGTACACATGTATATGTGTTTATTTCTAGGTGATTTGATTGCAGGTGTAGATCTGTGAACCCACCCATACCGTGGAGACACAGACTAATTTATCCCAGGAATCCCACGTGCTACCCTTTGCAGCCACAACTAGTACATCTCATCCCCTTCTGCCTGACACTGGTGTATAGTAATCAGTTCCTCAGTTCTGCCATTTGACCAGTGTTACATAAATGGAGTCCTGTGAGTGTTAGACCATTCAGGCTACTCTAACAAAAACATCCTAGACTTGGTAGCTTATAAAGAAAACAAACATTTCTCACAGTCTG
The DNA here is from genome assembly GCF_000276665.1 of Chinchilla lanigera. Lineage (NCBI taxonomy): Eukaryota > Metazoa > Chordata > Mammalia > Rodentia > Chinchillidae > Chinchilla > Chinchilla lanigera. The sequence continues at coordinate 12,610,083 of NW_004955419.1, forward strand.
GAGGCTAAAATGTACAACAGCAAAGTGCCAACAAATTCAGCCTAGTGAGGGCCCTCTTCCTGGTTCATACAAGTGACTGTCTTTTTGCTGTGTCCTTGCATGGCAGATAGGGTGAGGGATTTCTGGAATCTCTTTTGTAAAACCACTAATCCTATTCATGAGGCCTCCAAAGGTCCCCACACCCCAGTATTATCACATCAGGGTTTAGGTTTCAACACATGAATTTTTTACTATTCACACAGGTATAGTCTATCTCAAAATATTATGTAGCCTTTGAAGCTGGCTTGTTTCTTTCCTTCAGCATAATTCCTCTAAGACTATTCAAGATTGTTTTTGTATTAGTACTCCAAACTTTTAAATTTTCATTAGTACATGTGTGTAGTACAGGATGTTAACATCCCTTGTAAGGAATTGGTACACGTACATAATACATCTTAATTCCTTTTCAACCCTTTTAAATACTTTTGAGTAGCACTTCATGCTACAGAGATACCACTCTATCATTTTTGATCTTCCAAGCATCCAACAAGGTGGTGGATAAATAGGCCTGTTTTATTCAAGTAGAAACTAAGCCTCCAAAACCTGACTGTCCCGCAGTCACACAGCTCCTGAGGCAGACCCAAGGCGCCAGCCCAGACGGGTGACTTCGGTCTCAGAAACAGTTGTTCCTTGCAACCTAAAGAGTAGCTATCTCTGTTTTTCTCCTAGAAATTGATGCACCCAAGGATCTTCAGGCTTCTGAAACCACAGAGAACAGCCTGACCCTGCTGTGGAAGATGCCACTGGCCAAGTTTGACCGATACCGTCTCAACTATAGCCTCCCCACGGGCCAGTCAGTGGAGGACCAGCTGCCGAGAGACACCACCTCATATGTGTTACGAGGCCTGGAGCCTGGCCAAGAGTACACCATCCTGCTCACGGCTGAGAAGGGCAGGCACAAAAGCAAACCAGCCCGCGTGAAGGCCTCCACTGGTGAGTCCCCCCACACGCCCCTAAGCCCTGTGCTCACTCTGAAGGCTGCAGACCCCTTTGGCTTGGTTGTCCTCATGTGACAAATCCAGATGGGGAAAAGTGCTGCTTTCTCTACCCACCAAGCCTCTAGGTCTACTTTGCAGGGGCCGCTCACTCCTTTCCCAGCGTTAACTCATCCTGTTGCTGACTGAGCCACCCAAGTCCCCCAACTGGACGATGGAGATCTTAAAATATTTCTTTCCAGGAAAAGGCCTGGCTTCTAAGTTTGTGTTTGTTGTGTTGTTTTTTCGTTTCCTATTAGAACTTTGTTTCACAGGATATTTTACAGTGCTTATTTTCCTTCTTTAACCTAACCATTAACTTACTTTTCATTTTTGAAAGAGGACCTCAGTGTGGGTAATAACTATTTGGTTCTTTTCACTGAATTATTTTTCTTTCAGGTCTTTTGCCTTCCTTTCAGGCTGCTCCTGAAGAACAGGACAAAGTTCTTTGCCTTTGTCCCCCTGTCACTGCATTTTCTCTTTTCTCTTAGTCATTAAGAGGTTAACCTTGTCTAGCCCAGATGACAGCTTAATCCTGACCTCTAGGGTCGCTTGTAGCCCATTCATCCTGCTCACTGAGCCGCAGCCATGTTTCATCAGTGGCTAAGATGGAGAGATAATCAGAGGAATGAATGGTTTCTCCTGTACGAAAACTAACTTGTTCCATTTTGACCACTAAATATTGAAGATGTAGGTGGAAAATGTTATTTCTTCAGGATGTGGCAAGTTACTTTCTTAACCTTTTAATTTAATTAGTAAACATCCCACCACATACATTGTACTGTGCCAATATTTGAAAAGAAATAGGTCATATAGGTATCACTGTTATGTGGACCATGTGCTTCTGCTCACAGTCCTCGGGGAAGACCAGATATTCAGAATGTTAGGCAGAGTTCAATCAAGGGGAGGCAGTTGCATTAGTTTTTTTTTCTTTCCACTGCTGCAATCAAATGCCTGAAACTTATAATTTAAAGGAGGAAATGGTTTATTCGGCTCACAGTGTCAGGGGATTCAGGCCTTGGTTACCTGCCCCCAAGGCAGAAATATCATGGCAGAAGGGCATGTTATAACAAAAGTACTTTGTTCATGGTGGCAGAAGGGGCTGGGGATTTGGCTCAGTGGCACAAGCACCTGCCTGGCAAGTACAAGGTTGTGAGTTTCCCAGTACCAGAAAAAAAAAAAAAAAAAAAAAAAAAAAAAACACAACACCATGGTGTCAGAGAAGCAGAACAGAACAGCACCAGAGAGATAAAGGGAGGGACAAGAGAAATACTCAAGGCCAGTTCTCCAGGATCTACCCAGACCACTCCCAGAAGTATTTTTTACTAATCCCCTAGGCAGTTCCCATGCCAAATGAGTTGACAATTAAGCTTAACTATCACAGGAGTAATTGCAAGATCCAGGAGCAGCATTTGTCACAATAGCGATGAAGCTGTCATGATATAGGTGTTGTCCTACCGAGTCTTGGATAACCAGTGGAAAGATTACAATAGAAATATTTGGAAATGCCTTGAAGTGTCTTTGTCACTTTAAATCTAGTCAGCCAAGTATAACAGAACTCTCAAGTAACAGTGTACCCACCAAGGGGACTGGGGGTAGTTCAGGGATACCAGAGTAGTTTTCAAATTGTCAGTGATCTAGGCTCTCCTCTCTGTCCTATCATTCTTAGTCACTGGCTCCCATTCTCAAAGGTCACCTCGGTGTCACAATAGAGCTGTGCAGTACAGTTATCGCATCTGTATTCCAGGCAGCATGATGGAGGAAGAACTCAAACTCCAAACAGGACTACTTCCCAGAGGAGTCTTCTGGAAACCTCACCAGCCACTTTCCCCCAGTTGCCATTTGCCATTCTTAGCTGTCAGTGAGACTGAGAGAGGTCGACGTCTGGCTAAATATGTTTTTATACCCATAAAATTATGCTTTTTGTGAGAAAAGAAAGAAATTTGGTAGCCAAATAGCAGTCTCTGCCAGGGAGCATAAAGTGAGCCCAGGAGGTCAGTTCTGATGCATGCGGACTGTTGAGATGATTGTTAAGGATGCTCAGAAGGGATACTTTAATCTTCTCCTCTCCCTTCCTCTCCTCTTCTCTCTTTTCCTTGCTTCTCCTCTCTCTCCTCTCTCAGCTTTCCTCTGTGTTTGACAAAGTGTATATCAAAGAGATGTTATGCCCACCTTGGTTCCTGCAGCCTCAGGTCTGAGGGGCTCAAGGAGATAAAGCTTTTGCAGTGAACCCCAGGCTGGAGCTTCTCTGCCTCTGACTAACCCAGTATCCCACCCCAACGCCTTGCCATACCTCCTTAAAGCTCTTTCAAAGAAAGCACATTTTATACTCAAAGGCGTTCCTCATTACAGGAAAACTTTTCTTTTCATTGGCTCTTCTACGTTGTTTGCAGAACATTTTCCCCCATGGCTTTCTCTATTTTGGTTTCTGAAAAGTGGAGCAGAGGAGGTTAGTGGTGTAGCTGAGAGGTACAGCACTTATTTGCCTGGCATACATGCGGTTCTGGATTCAGTCATCAGGGCTGAAAAAAAAAAAAATAGTGGAGTGGATGTTTCTTTTCCTGTTTTGAATTCTATCTTTCAAAGTCTTCCGCATTAACTAAGTCAATAAAATACTACAGCCATGCTCCATGCTAAGTTCTGGGGCTACTAGAGCAAAGACATGTGCTTCCTAGGACCAGAGGGTCTGGGAAAGAAAAGATGCCAACACAGCACTCAGGTTACGAGGACGGAACTGGCAAGGGTGCTCTGAGGTAGAGGAGACGTGAAATCTACAGGGAGATCCGGGAAAAGCTTAGCACAAGCTTGTACACAGAAACAGAAGAGGCAAACAGGGTGATGCTGTGGAATATGGAAAGAAACAGAACCTCAGGGTCTGGCCTAGGTAAACAGAGAGGAAGAAAAAAAGCAGGAAAAGTGAGAGTCTTTGGGTGAGGGACCCACATGGTTATGAGTCCTGAAATGTCAAAGGGGACCCTCAACCATGAATCGCTAGATTCACAAAGCAAGCCAACATTCATTGTCGGTTTTAGGGAGAGGGTAGGAAATTGGTGGCCTGCAAGCGTTTTCCCGCAGGGAATTCCAAGGCTCTGGCCTTGGTTTTGGGTCACAGCACAAGCCTTTTGCACGATGTGGCATTGTATTAAAAGTAGGGCTAACCTAGCTATCTGTCATGCCTGGAAGAGGCTCAAAGACCCTCTCAAGGGTGACATGACCCTCTCTGAACCTGCTGCCACCACTCATGGTCTTGCCCATTTCACCAGGATCACTCCTTCTCGCAGTTCCTCACGCATGATGGGTCTGCTCCCACATCCAAGCTGTGTGGGTGTTCCTCCTGCTTCCTGGATACCCCGCTTTCCCCAGTTTTCCAAACAGTGGCCTCATTTGTTTCAATCAGCATGTGTCTTTCCAAGCAGGTGATGTTTCTGCCACTCCCTTCTTGATGTACTCCCCTGTGCTATCCCAGAGTGCCTGGGGACACCCATCCACCATGACAGGAGACAGAAGTTGGCTTGTTATCTATGGCTGGTCTCCCACCACTGGCCAGAATAATTAATTGTCTCCTTCATTGACTGCTGTGCCTCAAGTGCCTTGAACACAGCTTAGCATGTGGTATGTACTTCATGAACATTTGGAAACCTAGCTACTTGAGAGTCAGCATTTTTATTGAACCCTCTGGTCCTATTTTCCATCTCTACATTCAGAGACAGTTGTCTCCCTTAAGGATGAAAAAAAGAAGTCATTCACTTGAAAAGTCTTTAATTCATCTAGATCTAGGAAGGAAGGAAGGAAGGAAGGAAGGAAGGAAGGAAGGAAGGAAGGAAGGAAGGAATATAGAGAGGAAAGAAAGAAAGAAAGAAAGAAAGAAAGAAAGAAAGAAAGAAAGAAAGAAAGAAAGAAAGGAAGGAAGGAAGAAAAGAAAAGAAGGACAGAAGGGAGCTACTGTCACTGTTAGCATTGAAGAAAATTAAAGTGTGCTAGCTATTTCCCTCCCTCTACCTGTCCCTGTCATTGTCCCTCGCACTCTCTCTCCCTCTCTTCCCCCACCCCTTTCTTCATCTGTATTCTGATAAACTCAAGTAAACCCTGCTGAAGGTCAAGGCCATGAATTTGCTCTGAGCAATACAGAGCATAAAGCAGAGACAATAGGTACAAACACAAGGACAATGTCTTTCCATAGCAACCTAACATTCCACAGTGACACCCCAGTAATTCATGTAACATTTGGAAGAAGAAAGTGGAATTTTGTTTTTAACCACAGCTACAGGTTCTAGAGAACATTCTGCTTTGATTTGCCCTTTTGATTCTATCATGGGGCAAACAAATATATTCCAATATTTATTCTTCCAACAAATATTTATTTCATATCTACTCTGAACCGGGCAGTGTTAGTATATGAAACAGAAAGACAGTCCCTCCCTAAAAAAATGTTGCACATTACAATGAGAAAGACAGATAACCAACAACCAAACTGTAAAAATGTAACTCACCTGCTTTAGACCAGGAACATATGACAGCCACAAAGGAGAGAGGCAGGTTCCCATCACACACCTGGCCAGTAGGAGGAAGAGTTCAGAGGAATTTTGTAAGAGATGGTACTTGACTGAGTCCTCACAAAGGGAAAGTAGTCAGGCAAGCAGAGAAGGAGCAATGGCATTTTGAAAAGGAAGACCAGGAGCGGAGGAAAAACTCCACATTCATGTAGCACAAGTTATGCTATAGGTTAGAGGAGGAGTATAGCAGGAAACAGGCTAGAGCCATCATCAGGGACATCTGCAAGGGGTGGTGGATGGAATAGTCAGGTGCCTGAGCCTCCTTCTTTAACCCCCCAAACGTACATGTGTGTGTGTGTGTGTGTGTGCGCGCGCGCATGTGTGTGTGTGTTAGTGCATGTTACTTTTCTAAAAGATTGGGTTTTGTTGTGGCAACTTCATACATGCACATAAGATGCTTTGAGAGATTTCCTTCTTAACAGTTACAGAGTCACCAAACAGTGCTGACACAGCCCAAACCTTACATTTCAATTATGTCATCTTGGCAAGGTGAGACTGGGGCCATTTAATCTGTCCTTCAGGGCCCCACCTTGGATTTGACCAGTGTCCTACTGTAGGACACACACTCTCCTGCATAATTGTTATTTGAGCACAAAGAGTGGGTCTCTCATCACGCTGGCACTTGGTAATTACTACCATCCGTGAGATGGTGGGAATCTGTAAAGATCTGAAGTTGGCAGTGCCAGAAATTCCTCCAGGCCGTCTGCTCAACCCACCATGAGCACAGATCTGGGGTTTCAAAATTCTGATTTCCCAGGCCCACTGACATTGTTCAGAGGGTAGATTCTGATGCACAGCTGTAAGCAAACGACAATGGCCTTTTCATAAAGAAATGCCAAGAAAGTCAGTGTGGAAGTATATCATGGAAACACTGGCTTCTGGGGCAGTGAGCCCACAGGGTGTCACTGCTATGGAAATGTAGAGTCAGCACTTCTGTAAAGCTTCTTGGTCCGCACCTCAACTCCTGCCTGTTACATTTTAACTCATTACAGACCCTCCTTTCCCTTTCGTAATTCTCATTCCTTTCCCTTTTATTTGCCTGTGGATTGTATTTTTGGGTGTTGCACCTTTCACTGATCTGGCAAGCACTGGTTTACTGGAAGGGTTTTAGAGGACACCCATGTACATCATCCACTGAAGACATGACTGCGGCACCCTCTCAGATAACACGCAGTGCTCTTTCTTGATTTGCCTATCAAAAACTTGTAGGAATAGTCAACAACTATGACAGAAGATCATCACTATGACTATTACTATTTACTGACCCACATAGTATGATAAGAAAAGGACTCTCTCGGCTATACGAACAGATGAAGCAAGATGTGAGGGTCATTGTGTAAAAACACTAGTGACATACGCAAGAGCTGATTCAAAGAGATGAGATGATTCTTATCTGGAAGAGATGTTTTCCAACGTGGTTCTTCTCTCTTTCTATAAGTCTTTACTGAAATGGCTTAACACATGAGCTATAGGCAGTCCCTCCCACCTCCCTTCTCCCCTACTTAGGGAACTCTCCCCACATTATTTGTAACCTGGTTCTCAAATTTCTTTCACGGAGCAAATATATTTTAGGTCCTAAGTAGAGATAAGGCTTAAAATACAGTTACCTGAAAAGTGAGACAGTACCTTACTTCACATGAAGGTATAGATTGTTAGGAACAAATTTCTCACCTGTGGTTTTACACAGCAGGAAAAACAGAAAGAAAGTGAGCTAAGAAAAGGAGTTTAAGGGTATAAAAATTGTGATTTTATTTTATTTATGTTTATTCTTGCTTTATTTATTTATCACTGAGATTTGTTTTTGCCCTACATCTCTACATATGAGGACTGCTACAACAATGAGAAACATGTCCTCCTGAGTTTAGTTGTGCTTAAATCCCAACATCAAGGTGTAATTGTTGTAGCTGGAGGCACTGCTCCTGGCTTCAGCCATGGGTTTAAGGTAGCTTATAGCTCACTTTCCTTTCTTTTCTCTAATCAGATGCACCACTTTGAGTTTGGGGTCCCTTTCTTCTCCTAGAGACCATGTACAATTGGTTATAAACTGCTACAAAGGCTTGGGTGTGAGCTCCAAGACATGAATTCAGTTAAATGAAGAATCTATAGACTGTAGCTTCACAGTAGGTATCATAAGCATTCTCTGTACAGAGCCAGATGGTAAATATTTCAGACTTTGCAGGCCATGCAGTTTCTGTCACAATTACTCAACTGTGTGCAAAAACCTGTAGCACAAAGGCAGCCACCAGCCACAAGGCACTGGCTGTGTTCCAGTAACAGTTTATGACACTGAAATTGGAATTTCATTTGATTTTCATGAATCATGAAATAGCATTCTTCTGTGGGCTTTTTTTAAAACCAACAACTTAAAAATGTAAAACCTGATGTCAGTTTACTAATTACCAAGCTAGGCAGCAAGCCAAATACCTCAAGTCACAGTTTCTGTACCTCTGTCCTAGAGCAAAATAGATTTTTAAAAAGAAAGAAAAAAGAAAGTTGAAAGATGTAAGTTTTGTCGATATTAAACAAATTATGAAGAATGTCCCGCAGAATTGGGTAAAGATTAAATATATTAATGGATTAAATATATTCTAGAAAAATAAATGATTTCCCCCTGAGAGGATATTTTCAGATTGCAAGTTAATGTTTTCAAGTTAAAAGGTTATTTTTAGGACACATAGGGCTCATTTGAAATTCACAGCATTATGAACCATAAGTAGAAAAACGATTGTTCCTTTAAATGAGCAAATGCAATTGCTACTCTCTTGCTTACAGGATCCATTTCCAGAAATCTTTCCTTCTTAGGTCATGCAAAGTCCACTCACGCTCAGTCCTGGGCAAATGATCCCCACTCACATGAAAGCATACAAGTAATTTTTGACAAAAGTTCTATGTTCCAGTGATCCATAAAGACCGAGCATTCAATTTTAATTGAGTTTAGTAGGCTCTTTCTCCCAGAGCCTTGGTCTTTCTGTCCAGGAAAGGGAACATTTTGAAAGGCGCATCACCTTTCTCAGTTTTGCCTTACTAGTACCATGTTAATTTACTTCTGATCTTTACTGCAGCGCTTGATGCAAACAGATCCAAAGCCCAGAGAATGACACAATCCCAATATAATGGACTTTCCAGGGGAGACTGAAGCTGCATAGAAACAAAGAGAATCTATAAGTTGCTAACTGTCTCAAAATACAGAAGGCTGGACCAAGATTCCAAGGTTAGCTGAAGGTCACATCCGTAGGATCAGAGATGCTTTCCAAAGCAGGAAAGGAAACCCACTGGAATCACATCAACACAGATGTATGAAGTTTTCTAAATCTATAGGACACTGATCAATAGGAAAACATACTTGCAAAAGACAAACTCAAAACAGAAAGCCAAATAAGTTATGAGAGGGATTTTTTTTTCTGTTGGTGTTTTAAAGGAGACAGCACCTTTAGGGAACACAATGGACAAAATATTACTCCTGGGCTCCAAATACTGTTCTGTGTTGGCACGAGGTTTACCATCTATGGGTTCTCAGAAGGAAAGCATTTTGAGTGATAGTTTTACTGACTTCAACTTTGTCATTATTCAGAACATGTACCCGAACTGGAAAATCTCACCATGACTGAGGTTGGCTGGGATGGCCTCAGGCTCAACTGGAC
>NW_004955419.1:12624294-12683961 GCF_000276665.1 Chinchilla lanigera
GGTCTCAAGGCTGCCACTCCTTATAGAGTCTCCATCTATGGGGTGATCCGGGGCTATAGAACACCGGTGCTCTCTGCTGAGGCCTCCACAGGTACCTTCTCCTCCACTGTCCATGCTTTATCCCCAAGGTTCCCTGCTTCTTTTTCAAGAGATGGAATGAGCAGTCAGCTTCTCTTTACCACTGAATCCTTTCCATTCTCCCTTCAGCTGCTGGCCATTCATGCTCCGAAACTTCCCTGTACGCTGTGCCCTTGTCCAAAGCCTTTGGCATGGCAATGATGAGCAACACACATATTGCCCTTTCTGCCCTCCAGTCCCCCAGCCTCTAGCAATGTGCTTTGCCTGGCCAATCCTATGCTAACATCTCCTTCTCATAAGGACTTTGCGTTTCTGGAATCAATCTGATGGTTTTTAATTCTTTTCTCCAAGTGAAGCCATCTAACTAAAAGCCCACCTTCTCCTCTGATGAGTTCCAATAGAGCATAGTTTATTTCTTTAGCAAGTCGTTTGCCACTTGGAAATGGTGCTTTACTATTTCCAAATCCCTCAAGGGCATGGGGCCTGTGGTTCTTGCATTTAAGAAATATTTCTTTACAATGCACTGAATAGAATAAGAGAACTGAATTACCCTCCTCCTCCGGGCAATTCTCTCAGATACTGAGTCATTGTTAGAACATCAAATTAGCAAATTGCTAGACCAAAAAGAAAAAAAAAAAAAAATCACACAATTATAAGTGGAAACTGTACCAAAGAGAAAGCCATTCATTAGCAGAAATACACTCAGCAGCATTTGAAGCAAGGAATGTCCCAGGCTATGACTATGAAAAAGAACTGATAGCCCTTTTGCTCTTTGAATAAGGATTTTTCTTCCTGGAGTATTAGACAAGGTGGCAAACGCCCAACCCCACACCCAGGGGGCTGCATTAGGGTTTATTCATTACTCTTTCCCCAGTTCCAAGGCCTGGGGTTTCCCTGGGAGCCTGATGAAGTGATCAGGCTCCCTCCAGTACTGTTTTCCTCTGCCCCAGTAGGTTTGAACTTCAGTAGAGGCTGCGCTGCTTTGCACTGCATCTGACTTCCTCCCTTTCTACATAATTATGGAACTAAACTCCCATGTCAAACCTACATCCATCCTTCATTCAAAAGCACAGCCCTGCAGTTCAGCCTCAGTCATTTCAGCGATCCTCACTGAGACAGACATAAAATGCAGGCAAGTGCTTCATGGACAGTGACCCTAAAATGCCCAGAAATTACCACTGAGGCTGCCCTCACTGTGCCCCCAGGGCCCTTTTATCTGACACCCACAAACCATTTCTTCCCAGAAGGCAGAGAAATCACCCACAACTTCTGATCTTTCCTGCAGACCTTGTGGTTTGGATGCCATTCATATTTTTATACATCTGTGTGCTTTTCTTTTTACTGGTAGCTGCATTCTCGCCTCTGATGAGTTGGCCTAGGGAGAGGAAGGGCCACAGCCCCATCTGATCGGTGTCTCAACAGATAAGTTGAGGTGGTCTCAGAGACCAGGGGTTGTCTGCTTTGCTAAAGAGACAGTACAAGTTTCACAAACCCTGCCATTGCCTGCCTTCTACATCTTTTATTCCTGTTGCTTAAAGAAGCGCTAGCAGGACCATCTCCAGCACAAAATAGTATTTCTTGGCTAGAAGGTTGCTTAAACTGCCTTGTTGGCTTAACTCTCTCGGTTGGCAACCCAGTACTAGTCTTCTTGGCCCACACAGATGCAATTACAAGGGGACAAGTTTCTTTTTTTTTTAACACAGTGTAAGAACACCTGGCTGGCCCTTATCTGAAGTATGAAAACACATAAGAATTACACTGAGAAAATTTATGAAGCCCTTCAAGTCAAATAATCAGATGCCTCAAACTAGTACCTTGGGAGGGCAATAGTGTCAGATGACTTAGCCTTCATTTGAACAGGTGGGAGGGCTCTCAAAGCAAAAGATGTCCGAGGGAGGTGTTTGAGTAACCTTGGGCTCCTGGGTGCAGCTCAAGAGACTGGAAACTGCCAGGATTCATGTCTTTGACTAATGGCCAGACAGCCTTAGGCAACGCTCCCGGAGACAGGTGTGGCTGAGATAAAGCAGCTCCCCCTGACTTCATCCAGCCAATCTTCTCCCTCAAGGGACCTCGCCAGGGCTACAGCACGAGTGGCAAGTGCAAAGCAGGGAAGTCTAACTGCAATACTTTCCTCACTAAATATATCCCTTAACAAAACCCCTTTCTCTTCCCTCATCGGCACTGATCAGTAAAATGGCTTCATTTCACAATAACGCTGACCGATCAGGTCTTTCTTCCCAGCAATGGCTTTATTAACTTCGGTCTTAAAACACAGCCAAGTGAATAACTCAAATGTATTTTTTTCTTCTCTCCCACCCCACCCCACCCCTTTTTTTTTCTGCAGCCAAAGAACCTGAAATTGGAAACTTAAATGTTTCTGACATAACTCCAGAGAGCTTCAATCTCTCCTGGACAGCTACTGATGGGATCTTCGAGACCTTTACCATTGAAATTATTGATTCCAATAGGTTGCAGCAGATGGTGGAATATAATATATCCGGCGGTGAACGAACTGCCCACATCTCAGGGCTCCCCCCTAGTACTGATTTCATTATCTACCTCTCTGGACTTGCTCCTAGCATCCGGACCGAAACCATCAGTGCCACAGCCACCACAGGTACACATGCGTCCTCCCTTTTCCAAAACCTCTCTCCACAGTTCTGTCCACAGGGTGAAGCCAGGCTCCTCTTTGCTCCCCATGCCCAGGGACAAACCATAGTACCCTAACTCTCCTGTGATGCTGGACTGGAGCACAATTTAACTCAACTCTCTCCCAACAGCAGCCCAGTTGTGAATTTTCATACAGCCCTATGCCTGATTTTTCACTGACCGGAATATTTGCAGTGTAAAGTGTAATTTTACTTTGCCATATGGAGTCCAGAGAATTCTCCCCTTTGATAGCTTAAAAGCTATAAGAATTTTCCCCTTTGATAGCTTAAAAGCTATAATCACAGTTGTTCTCTGCTTGGAAAGACATCTACATCAGCCAAAGAAGTTTTTAAAATTATGTTTTTCTGTGTGTTATCCTAGTATCTTTATCTTCCTAGAGCCATGCATCTCTTCATACTTGAACATCCCAATGATTTAGGAAAATCACTTGTAGTGTTGTGTTTTGTTACAACCTGGGAAAACGAAGAGAAAGAACAGATGAATGCAGGAGGTAGCCATACTATCCAGGTTACCCCAACTTCAACGCTACTTCTAGAGCTTATTTAGGAAAAGATCCAATTTTGCATTTGTGATTTCTGTGGTATGTATGTATGTATGTGTGATACCACATGTACACAACACATGCTCATATAAAGATATATAGATATATAAATGCATAGATATATGAATGTATAGATATAGATAGATTATATAGATATAGATACAGATATAGATGATATAGATATAGATATGAGTGTGGTACAGATATAGATACGAGTGTGGTACAGATACCACATATCATGTGGCTTATATAGAGAGAGAAAGAGAGAAAGAAAATATATTCTAAGGTTTCTGTCATGTAGTAAAGGGGAACTCTGTGAATGTAGAAAGGGGACTTTTTTCTATTCAAAATAGCATTCTTAGCTCCTTTTAGACAATGCCTTCCCTTAACAGGTAAACTAAAAGATCACACACTGAAAAAAAAGATACCTGTAGAACAAACAGCACAATTTTTCCTTATAGTTCACAAAGGGGGCTCCATTTGCTGGGGAATCCAAGAAAAACGTTGAGATTGTACCACCAAAATTATCTGTCACTTAGGCTGCCTGTGGCTGAGGGACAGTCTGTCTTTATTCTACATAAGACTGCGCAGTTATCAGGGCAGTCCCCAGAGAAGGCACAGTGGCAGTATCATTTAGGTCGCAGCTCAGCTGACTGAAGTATATCTAAGGGAGAAAGATAGTTGCCCGTATTTATTTGGTTCAGATTAGTTTGCAAGAAAAGACAATTTCCTTTCACTGGAAGTTAAAATTGAAAATGTTATGGATTTAGTCTTACGTGGGGTTTTTTTACCATAACGGTATAAATTGACACACTTTAATATTTTTTCTTCTCGCTGTAGTAGCCAGGCCTGTCCTTAGGCACCTCATTGTCTCAGATGTGACCTGGGGAAGTATGGCCATCTCCTGGGAAGTTTGGGAGGCTGGCTTTGATAGCTTTCTTGTAGACGTTAGTAATTTTGACTGCCCCCAGGAGAAGGTGTCACGCTCCCTGCCTGAGCTGACCCTCAGCTCTGTCATCACCAACCTCAAAGCTTCTTCTAATTACACTGTCTATCTCCATGGCTACTTGGACAGCAGAACACTCAGACACTGATGGTCCAAGCAGTCACAGGTATTTCCCATCAGGGTTCTTCTCTCTCCACAAACTTGAACTCCCAACTTGTCCTCCCTCATCTCACCAGATCCTTCTCAAGTTTGATGAAGCCAACCAAGTCAGAGGTTGAAAACTTTAAAATAACCTTCACCCCAAGTTAAGGAATTTCAGCATCCAACTTCTTTTTCTCAAGTACTCACTCCCATCTGGAGCTACTGTTTGTATAGAATTAACGTGACTTGCTTTGGTTGAATTTCTAAGTCATCCTTTCCTCTGGTCTTGAATAATCCTTTGTAATGCCTTCCATGATCTTCTGTCGTGTCTTTCCAATCAACGTTCACCTGTGTCATATTCATAGAAATACATGCATGACATTTTTGATTCCTTGGTCAAAACAATCTAAAGTGTCTCTTTGTGTACCAGGATTTTAATTAATGGTCCTCCTAGCATGCTTAAAAGAGATGCTAGATCACAATCTAAGAACTGCATGGGAGAACCCAGTACTGTCATCTTGTTCTTGGGATTTTCATTTGTCTGGATTCCCTACAAATAGACTGGTCTCTTGTGCTACTGACTGTGTCAAGCATGTGTCACCATCCAGTGATATCTGTTCCAGAGTCAGAATGTTTTCTCCGTTCATATTCTTGTACAAATCTTGGTGCATGTGGTAAATATTCAGAGCATTAAAATGTTTAACATGTCTGTCTTTCCCAGAAGCCGACAGTTTGTCAAAGAATTGTTTCTCTGGGTTAGAAGGGTTAGAAGTGATGGGAGAAAAATATCCCTTCTTGCATGAAACATTGAACACATGCTAACTAGCATTCTCTCTCTGAGTTCTTTGCTTGTATCTCACATTTCAGATTAGCTGTATCCTCTGGGAGTTAGATAAAGGTAAAATGATCTCAAGTACCTAGGTCTTATTCTGCATAGCGAATGTGTTCACAATGCCGATCTTTATCTAGTAGCATGAAAAGAATCACAGCACACATCCTTGATGTGGGAGGTTGCTTCTTCAGCAAAAGATAGAGAAAGAACAGAATTCCACTCTGAAGATTTTATCAGTTATATGGTTGAAGAAATGTACTCATGCTGTAGCTAAAGCTACATTAGCTTTGCAAACTAATTAATAAGTATAAAATTCCTTGTCATCCTATACAGCTATATTCTATTTCTAAGCCAAGCCCTATTTGACCTCAGAGAGTTTAGGACTTCATGTTAAAGTACAAATGTGCAGTTAAAGTTTATCCAAGGGCCTGGGGTATAGCTCAGTGTCTTAAGTGCTTGCCTGGCAAGCCTGAGGTCATGAGTTTGATTCCTGGTACCAAAAAAAAAAAAAAAAATGTTTATCCAAATGAGCATCTTCTTTGCTCCAAATACTGTAGCTGAAGTAAAGCAACTTGAGAGCTGTAAGGAAAAGTAGTCTGCCATTTGCCAGTGCTAAATCCCATTGCAAATATCTCAGTCCTCCAACGCTGTCGTCTTTCTCTAAAATATAGTCTGGATTGAACTTCTCTTAGTATTAGTATTAAATGACAAATGAGCATTTAGGAGACCAACTTCATGTACACCCCAGGTGAAAAAGGCATAATGTCCCTTACATTAAATCATTTAAGGAGCAAGAGAAATTTTTACTCCATCTTACCAAAGTAATTAATAAAGAAATTTCCTAACTAAAAAAAAAAAAATACTTTGTTTTAATTCAAGTTTCCTCTCTCTTCTACATCCACAAAGATTTTTTAAATAGAAGCCATCTTCATCTTTCTAGCATTTAGGGTGAGACATACATTTTTCTATGATACATATATTTGTATTTCTAAGTAGCCTTGGAGAATTTCTCATATATGGATGCAGTCTTTAACTTGTCAATCCAAATAGATCAAAGAACACTAAGAAAATGCCAGGGGCTGGGGATTTAGCTCAGCGGCACAGCACCTGCCTGGCAAGCACAAGGTCATGAGTTCAATTCTAGGTACTGGAAAAAAACCAAAGGGGGGAAAAAAAAAAAAAAAGAAAATGCCAAAGGATATTTTCTCAAACATGTTCAGTGGACTACTAGTTCCTGGAGATTTTCAAAGAATATTCTGAGACAGGGTGTCATTGATCAATAAGTTCATGAAATACTGGGCTAAACAAAATTAAATAGATTTATCCACAGAAGCAGCTCATCAGAGCCTTTAAATTTGAACATGCTCTGCAGTGAGAAAACTGTCTTTTCTTGGGACATCTTATAGGGCTAGTTCTCCATTACAATCTTCAGGAAATTAAGCCTACCTATCATGCTAATGGTGTATTCATTTTTCTTCATAAGGGATTAGCACATAGTCATGCCTATCCCTTAAAAGCATACAAACCCATACTTGCATAAAAAGCAATATATTCTGTTACAAACAATGCTGGTGTTGATGTGGTCCAATATATCTTTTATGCAAATATGTTATGCAAATATCATACTGATGTATTCATCTTCTATGGCAATATTCTGGAGAAATCTGCCTCCTCTAATAATGTCTCTCTCTCTCTTTCTGTCTATGTTCCCTCCCACTCAGAGTCAGAGCCACAGCTGGGCACGCTAATCCTTAGCAATGTTACTCCTGACAGCTTCAACGTCTCGTGGACCGCTCAAGCTGGGCTCTTTGCAAAGATTGTTATCAATGTGAGCGATGTTCACTCACTGCATGGGTCCCAGCAGCTCACAGTCCCAGGAGACACACAGCAAGCTCACATCACAGGCTTGGTGGACAACACTGCCTATGACGTTAGTGTGGCAGGGACCACGTGGGCTGGTGAGGCCACCAGGCCCCTCACTGCTTTTGTCATTACAGGTATTCCAAGGTTCTCACTCGTCTGTTCAGAATCCCAACTCAGGGAAAGGTGGAAAGGAACTAGGCATTCTACAGGGAGATTCAACCCAATATATATTCTTCACTCTAAATGTAAACTTCTCTATTTTTGTTTTTACCTGAAAAATACATTTGTCTATATTTATGAGGTACAAAGTGACATCTTAATATATGTATGCTCTATTTATATAAGTTCAACTTCTTAACCTAGAGATATAGCTCAGCAGCACAGGGCCTGCCTAGCAAGGGCAAGGTCCTGAGCTTGATTCCCAGTAACCTCCCCACAAAAAAGATCAACTTTTTTCAACTCCCCATATAAGTGAAGTCAGTATTTTTCTTCCTGTGCCATTTATTTCCTTTAGCATAATGTGTTCCAGGTTCATTTAGAAAGTGGCAGATGACAGAACTTCTCTCTCTTCTAAGGCTGTCTAATACCCCATTGTGCATACCCCATATTCACTGTCATTTCTTTATCCGTTCATCCCCTGATGGACATTTAAGTTGCAATGCAGCATTCATAAAATCCAAACCCCAACCTGTGAGCTTCTGAGGAATAGAGTAGCTACTCTTGGCGGCCAATTTAAAAAGTAGATACAATATTTCCAGCAGGTGCATAAAACTTTCAGGGAATTTTTTTTTTTTGACCAGTTTTATAAACTGCCTTATTCACAGCTTGGAGATTCAGGCTAAAGAGTGAATTCTAAGTTAGTAAAAGCCCAGACCAGGTATTTTGTCCATAAATCATGCTAAGTAAAGGCGGTTCATAAGCTGCCTACCCTAGAAATATAATAGTCTTTTTCCTTAAATAAAACATTATTCTTCAATTTCAAAGTACAAGAACTAGAGATTGGTAAAGGTTCAGATAAATTCTGGCAGATAAATTCTAAGATTAATTAAATCTCCCATTCATGGAACTTAACTTCTAACTTCTCCTTGAATTACATAATGATTTTTCATTATTGAGTTTATTTATTTTATTTTTTTGGTACCAGGAATCAAACTCAGGACCTCACACCCACCGGGCAGGTGCTGTGCCGCTGAGCTATCCCTCTGGCTCTAGAATTACATAATGCAATGTTTGCCTATACTTAGTCAATCATGAAGGCTGCAAATGATGTCAATTTACCAAAATCTGCAGCTTGAAAAAACCTCAGAAATATTTACCAGTCTCTTGTCCTCCATTCTTTGAAGAAACAGACTTTACTATCTGACTTTCACATTAAATAAGTTTCTTCCAGTGTCTAAATTACTGTAAGTAAGGCACATCAATAAGCACAATTAAATGTTTATGTCACAGCAGTATGGCAACTAGAAGTGAAGATTTTGAAATCGAGCCTCTCCACATCTTCTTAGCCAAGTAACCTTGGCAAGTTTCTCCCTTTTTCGATCACCACTTCCCTTATGCATGGAATGTGGGCACTCACAAGCGTGTCTGGCATCCTGTCTCAGAGGTTAGGCCAGTCTGATGAAATGCACCTGCCTGGCATTCAGTGAGCATTTTATAGATGCTCAAGCATTTCTGCTATCAGCTAACAATATGAAGCAAGTGCTTCCGGTAAAAGTAACCACCAAGCCTGGGAGTATTGTTCTGTGGTGGGACGCTTGCCTAGCATGCAAAAGGCCTTATGTTCTAGCCCCAGTTTTGCAAATAAACAAATAACAAGATAAAATACAGAAAACAAAGCTATGCAACCACAACTTCCCTATTATTTTTAAGAGAACGTAGACTATATCTTCACATAAGATTAAAAAGTGCTTATTTTTTTCCTGCTGGGTTATCTAATGTGAGTGAAAGCATTTAGATCAGCCTTCATCATAATTTCTTAAGGAGGCTGGGAGGAGTAGCTATGAATTGAATGCTCCGTGGCCTCTAAGGAGAGGCCTGGCCGCAGACTCCATCAGGCCCTTACTTGTAGCCTCCTGCGGGACCTCCCACAGAACTGACAGAAGAAAGAGAGGCTGAGGTCGCAGGAATCCTAGATCTAGTTACCGTATTGTCTCTGCTAATCCATGATGTGAAAAGACTGCGCTTTAAAAGACGCATATTGAAAAAAGAAAAAAAAAATGAACAGGAGGAACTTGCAAAAACAAGTCCTTGATTGACTAATTAGCCTGAAAGCCCTCATTTTTACTGGAATTAGCTGCTTTGAAGGCAGGGAGGTGCAAAGAGGCCAGTTATCAAAGAGAGACCCGCTTATCTAAACAAAACCAAGCAACGGAATTTGAGATCCTTGTCTGGCTCCCCAAGAAGACTTTTACACAGTGTGTTATTTCATTTTTGTCTTTGATAGAGTTATGATTCTTGGGAATTCTTTACATGGAAAAAAATGCCTGAAAGTAAACATCAAGTGCTTCAAAATAACTACAGGAAGTCCAAGCCACAGCAAAACTTAAGTTTCTGCTTAGGGAATGGGAGCTTTCGTCCATTTATTCATTCAATCACCAAACACTTCTTTTTAAACGTCTTTTTTTTTTTTTTTTTTTACATCCCATGGATTAGTCCATAGGCATTAGTGCAAGATCATTTACTCTTTGAAAGTTTCCATAGCTCCAGTAGAAAAGAAAGCTCTAAACTAGATGCCACTGAACCAGCCTTGGCCATGGAACTCCCAACCCCTTGCCCCTCCAATAGAAAGTAAATACAGTTAGCATCTTTGAATGTTGTTTTACTACAGAGGAGGTGCTGGACCCTCTCCACTAATCCTGCCTATGTCGCTGGACTTGCCAGCACTGCAGGGGTTTACTAATTAGACACTGGTTCAGGATATAGACAGAATATACAACTCAGAGTCAAAATACCCTGTTGGATCCTAGCTTAGCTACCTGTTAGATGTATGATCTTTGATAATTCATGGTCTTTCCATTTCTTAAGTGTTATAGAAGTCAAGGACCAGGCAGGTAGCAATATCAACCTTACAATATCACTGTGACTGTTAAATAGGATAATGAATGTGCGTGAGGCTTCCTCAATTGAGAAGCATTGATGAAAACTGGGCTGACATAGCCTTTTTTTTTTTTTTTTTTTGAGCTCCCAGTGTGTGAAAAGAGCCCTGGCATCTATGATGTCAGCGTGCTTGAGACACAGATGCCTGACGAATGAATGGATAAAGGATGATGGCACACATCCTTGCTTTCTAACTTTATCCAGTAAAATAAGCTACAAAAGATGAGCAAATCTTAAAATTCTTTATGGGGCCATAAACATAAACTGTTAATTTTGAAAAGTTAAAAAAAAAAATCTTACTGTCTCCTCTTACGTTGGCTAGTGAGGATGTGCTACTAATTGACCTGAGGAACTTGATTCAGAATGTGAAGTAAAAGTGATACAAAGTCTGCCAGAAGGAAAGATTGTTTGCAAAAGACAAACAAACAAAAAAGGCAATTTCCTTCAAACCCAAGGTAGATACAAGGCGTCTTTTTTATGGAGAGAAATATGTACTCTGCAGTCAGGCTTAGCTAAACTCTTTGATCCATCACGTACTAGCTTGGGACTTTGGCCAAGTCAACAGCTTTTTTGAAACCCAGTTTTCTTACCTGTAAAATGGGAATAACACCTATCCCCTAGGCTTGCTAAGAGAATTACACCAGATGACAATATCCAACATCTAATAAACTCTTACTAAATACTCATTCTCTGAATGTGAAACACATGTGGTGATTCATTGGGAATCCATCAGTGTTCTTGGAAACTTGTGCTGTGCTAGCAAAGCCAGTGCTGCTAACCTGAGTTATTTTCACCTTCCCTTCTTTCAGAGGCCTTGCCCCTTCTGGAAAACCTAACCATTTCCGACATTAATCCCTACGGGTTCACAGTTTCCTGGATGGCATCGGAGAATGCCTTTGAGAGCTTTCTAGTAACGGTGGTGGATTCTGGGAAGCTGCTGGACCCCCAGGAATTCACACTTTCAGGAACTCAGAGGAAGCTGGAGCTTAGAGGGCTCATAACTGGCATTGGCTATGAGGTTATGATCTCTGGCTTCACCCAAGGGCACCAAACCAAGCCCTTGAGGGCTGAGGTTATTACAGGTATTTCAATTCAAATGAGCCATTCTCCCTTTTCCTGGTTCCCTTCCATGTGGTCTGTCTCCAGGATCTTCATGATTTTAACATTTTTGTCCATCTTCCCTGTTTTCTCCATAGATGTGGCCTGTTATTTCGTGTTCTCCCTACAATCCCCTTGTCTTGTGTATCTAACGAGCTCTCTCACTCCCATCCCGGAAATGAGAAGGTCAAATCGTTTGCACTTGGTGTCCCAAATTGTTTAGTCCATGTCTTGCCCATAGTTCCTGTGTGTTTACTCCACAGTACCTCTTCTTGTGGTCATCCTGGCTGACCCTAGCTATATTTCAGCCTTCTCGGAAGCAACATACCAATGAGTATATTTTGAAAATGTATTTAAATCTTTTACCATCTCAGAGTCTCAACTGTGATCGTAACAAACTTACCCGGTGGGCTTGTAGTTGGTACTTTTTAAGTTGATAAACACTAATATCAGAGAGATTCTGCAACATAGACTAAATCCGTCATTTTCTCAAGACTAATAATTCATAGAGAAATACAACATTAACAACTTGAATAGCCTAAAATCTGTGTTTCCCAAAGGCTTGCTCTATCACTAGCTCTATCAAAGATTCTACTTGGTGAGAAGTTCCACTTTCTTAAGTTTGGAAATCTTGAGTTAAACAGGATCTTCGACCACAGGGCTTTTTAGAACATCTTATTGTGCATTGTGCATTTCCAAGAAGGCATTATTTCCCAAACTTATTTGACAATGAATCGCCTTTATGGATGGCGTCTTCCTTTGCTTTGAGCATACTTTGGGAAACTCAGCTCCAGGTTTACTTTCACCTTGAGTTTTGTCTAATGAAGGCAATCCGAGATGAACACCTGGGCCCAAACTATATACCTCAAGAGGTTCCAAGGCTCAGTTATACCATCCGAACCCTTATCTAATGGTTAAAATATCATGAAAAGTCAAATGAGAAAGAAAATCAAGAGTAACAGCCATCTTCGATAAATCAGCTCCAAGAACAAAGAGCAAAAGACCCTAACATTCTAAAAGCCATTTTGCTGGGGCTCCAGGGAAGTATAATCTGTAGAATCATCATGGGCAGTTGTACAGATCATTAATGCTGGTTTATTTGTCTTTACAAAATGAAAAGAAAAAGGTCTAACAGCAGATGGGCACTGAGCCACTGGAAGACAGAGAGCTAATGTAAACAAGTTACTGGCTTTGAACTTGTTTAATAATGCATGGGAGGGGCCAATGTTAATTCCAGATGTGGATTTATAGAATTGCTTTTAGACAAAACTCACAGATACAAGCATAATGCTTGGCTTGTGTTGAACATATTAAATCCACCTTTCTCCTCTCCTAACCCTATTTGTTAATGCTGAATGATTTTATTTCTGTATCTTAGGACACTTCTATCTGTGAAATCTGGGGCATCACAGCATATTGATACCCCCGCTGGAAAGAAGATTGCACGGGCTGCTAAATGATGTTCTCTTTCCTTCTTCTTCTACCATTTTCTCTCCCTCTAGAAGCTGAACTGGAAGTTGACAACCTTCTGGTTTCAGATGCTACCCCAGACAGTTTCCGTCTGTCCTGGACAGCTGATGAAGGGATGTTCGACAGTTTTGTCCTCAAAATCAGAGACACCAAAAAGCAGTTTGAACCACAGGAAATAATCCTCCCTTCCCCTGAACGTACCAGGGACATAACAAATCTCAGAGAGGCCACTGAATATGAAATTGAACTCTATGGAATACGCAATGGAAGGCGATCCCAGCCAGTCAGTACCATAGCAACAACAGGTACCGTAAACAAACAGGAGAGAACACAAAAGTGTCCTGACTATGGCACTTCTTACAGGACTGGGTAATCACAGGTGCTTCAGACACACAAGAGCTTGCATTCAGATGCTGGCTTTTCCAATTACAGACCATGTTACCTTGGACAATGTGCTGAGTGTTTACACAAAAGAGCATGATGCTATTTACCTAATAAGGCTGCCATGGTCACTGAGATAACTCCCTTAAAGACCAAAGCAGAGGGTCTGGCACATAGCAAGGGCTCTACAAGTGAGATCTGGTCACATGCTGTCTACTGTATCATCATCTTTGCAAGTGTCCCATTTTTTTAAAATTCCAAAAACTTCTTACCTGTCATCTGATGGTATTTTGTCCAGTGATACAGTTTCTGGGTTCTTTGGCCAAACCTTTGGGTCCCCCTACATGAAGGGCAGTGGAGAAGTTGCACTGGTACCTATAAGGATTAATATTTTTTAAATGTTCCATGTGAATAAGTAGTACCATCATCAACAAGGAAGGAAAAGCAAGCTGGCCAGGATTCTCCTTAACTCTCTTGGAGGCTTCTGACCACCCTAAAGGGCATCTACAATGGGAAGTAAAACCTTTTCCATATGAACTAAGTCAAGAAGGGAAATAAGATGTTGAATAACATGACTATTAATACTAAGACTAATGTGACTCTTAAGAGAAAAAAGAAAGACCCATAAGAGATGGGTAAATACTTTTAGGAAAGAGAAAGATGCAGAAACAACACCCCCAGGGACAGCTGCCTCAAAGAGAAACTAGAGGTGGAAAAAAGAGACCTGAGAAATGCTATAGATTAGCCTTTTCTGTTTGTGTCTGAAGAATCTGATGCCCAGAAAGGTAATGTAACTGGCCCAAGATCACAGAGACAGATTTGGAGTAGAATCCAAATGAGCACATATATTATCCCTACTAAATATAAGCAAAGAGGACAGATGACCAATGTCTGTACATATGTACCATCCCAGGCAGCGGTGACACCTGACATCAGACAAAACTCTCTAATCTTTGGGTAAAGATATATTTTTATTATGTGAAATTTCAGGACCTAGTAAGCTCCAAGGAACAACCCATAGAAACTGCAATCACCATTGCAGTAGATGCAGAGAAAGTGCTGGAATCCAGGCAGCAACTTAGTGAAAAGAAACACTCCGCTCCTTATGGGCATGGCCACCCCATTCCAGGCGCAAGTCTGATTCTCCTCCTCCCGTGGCTGCCCATACAGCTCCAGATCAGAGGCAGAGCTTGATTTTGACCTCAGTTTATAAACACTGCTCTTTAAAGTTTACTTCTGATCCCTAATTTTGTTTCACTGATTTTTTTTTGAAACCCTCTAGTTCTAAAGCAGAAAAAGAGAATGAATAATCATGAGCTGCTTGCTTTGTTTTGTTTTTAAGAACAAAAGAAAAGGCACAGCCTGCTCTTTGGCAAGGCCTTCTCTTAGCTCCCCCTCTCTGGGTCCTTTGAGTTCACAGCCAAAGAAGAGAGAGAGAGAGAGAGAGAGAGAGAGAGTGTATACACAGACAAATGTGCTGCTGTGTATGTTTGTGGGTCTGTGTGCATCTGCATTCCTGTGCTCCTGGACTGGGAAAGGCAGGAGAAGCTACGACACAGCAGACGTCCAGCATCTACCCTCACCTCGTCATCTCTGTATTTTTCTTTGTGTTTGTTCATCCTTTCACCTGTCCTCTCCCACATCTCCCGCACCATTGTGCACCCCTGTCTCTCTTCCTTCTGATAAAGAGCTGCTGCAACTGCTTCTTAAAAAGCATTTCTCCCAAGCACAACCTGCCAAGGCTGAAGGCCAGGAGCAGCAGAGACAAGAGTGTATACTAATGGTTAGTTAACCAGCGGTCTCTGGGCAAATTATTGGCATTGAATTTATCACTATCCCTCCAGCCAGCCCTTAAGCAACTCTCTTTTCCTCTCTGGACCTAAATTCTCTCATCTGGAAAACAGAATTTAAGTCAGGATCAGCCATGAGGTTGAAATAAGACCATATGTCAACTATCAAGCAAAATGTCCCTGTCCATAGTACTAATATTAACACTATTATGTTTGTGGAGTTAATGTAAGTTTTATTTTTAATGGGCTACATAGTCCAATACTCAGAAGTTAAAAAGGATGTGCACTAGGGTCTCTATTTAGCTGTGTTGCTGCACCCAGTGGCTCGCGCTAGAGGTAATTAATTGACGTTGCCACTTCTTGTCCCTCCAGAAATAGATAAAATTCAGCCACAGTTTAATTCCCTTATTACTCTTTTGAAGAGCACAATGTTCAGTGTATTCTTGTTCATTCATCGTTTTCTGTGAGGATGTGTGTGTGCACGTGTGTGTGTTTTCTACTTAGTAATAGCACTTGGAGATAATCCCACGCACACTACTTATTTAGCCATCTTTCTACTGACAGGCACTTAGGCTATTGCTTTTGTTATTCCTTCTATCTGTCAGCTCCTGTGCTTGCAATGGCTTCTTCCTCCCCTGTGGTGGGACCCACTCCTTTCAATACTCTTGGTCTCCCTTAAAGAGAAACCCTTTGATCCTGCATGAAGTTAAATGCCAACCTATCCCTAGGCACCATCAGAAGGGTCACCAGAGTCTGCAGAAAATAAGAAAGAAATTCCAGCACCTGGATAAGATGACTGCCATTCTCTTCTGGAGCCTTCTATAGCTCCCAGAGGGTGCTCCAAGTGAGGACCCAGAATCATTCCTCTACCCTATCCTCATGCCCAGCCCACATCAACATTCCTGGAACTCTCCTCCATCCCTAAGGCCAGTAAGGTAGTCAGTTCCTCTTCTCCCAGTTCCCAGAACAAGCCTGCACTCCAACCCTGCCCCACTCTCTCAACTCTCAGTTCCGGCCCAGTTCAGATGCACTTGAAACCACACACCAGAAGCACATTTACACTGTCCTGGGCCCTGGGGCCATGAGTCTGAAGAAACAGATGCTTGGCAGTCCTCCCTTCCATATGACCCAGGCTCCTACTGCTCAACACGGCTGACTCAGACTCAGACCATCTTCTATGTACCGTAAAGATGATGCCACCAGTTATAGAACACATACTTTGTTGTACCACATACAGCCAGGGACCTCCTTGAATCCCCAAGACACAGGCAGAGAAAGGGGGTACCACATTAAGTGCATTTAACAGATGTGAAAACTGAGACCCTGAAGGCTGTAGCATATGTAGATAGTAGTGCCAGAATGGAAGTCACACCCAGGTTATTTCAACCCCAAAATTCTCACTTTAAACTGTACTGCATATAGTAGTCATCCCCTTAATTCAGCACCGGAACTGAAGCCTATTAAATATTCAACAAAACTATGTTGAAAGGGGAAGTTCTTTTAAAAATTTTTCAATTGTTTCATAATGAAAAACATTTGCTATAGATTTGGGGTAGTAAATTTATGCAGGGAGAAGATAGAAGCCCTTTTCAACCTTTCAAGAAGGTTGAAAGGTTTTAGTAATTCCAGATATTTTCCTCATGGAAAGTTAAAAAAAAAACAGAATCCTTTGGAAAGAGAGATAGAAATATTGCCTTGATCTCCCTAACTTTTCAGTATGTGTGATTCAGTTCTTCTCACTGCCGTCTACTGTAGGGTTGGAAACTTAGGCGCCCCGTTCATGGCTAAAGGAAACAGGCTAGAATCACTTGGGAAGCTCTGTGGCCCAAAAGCATCATGCCCGCTGTTGCTGGATTTCCACCACAGCTGTGATGTTTCTTTAGGTTCTACAGAGCGATCTTCCTGCTTCCACTTTTACCATGCAAATCCCTCACGTGGGTGATGGATGGAGCTATTAGTCCCTATGACGTGGAAGACAGGGCAGTTATTATTGCCATCTTATAAGTAAGAAAATTGGGGACTGGAAAAGAAAGACACAACTTCTAAAATGTGCCAAGTCCTACCCCAGCAAGATTTTCAGCCAGAGCGAAAGTCAGAGTGAACCAGGCAGGCAGAAGGGGATCCTATGGGCCTGAGTGTATAACCTCATGGGGTTTTCACACAGCTGGAGTCAGCTAGATCTTTCCGAAGTATATCTTAAAATCCAGAGTGGCCCATGGAGGAAAGGGCCACATGGGAAAGAAAAAAAGAAAGAGAGTATTTGCATTTACTGAATTCTTACTGTGGGCCAGACGCCATGCTAGGGGTTTTACTTCCATTACCTCTGCTAATCCTTAAGCATTCCTGTGGGTGCGTACTGCTGTTTCCCCAGGGGACAGATGGAGCAACAGAAGTTCACAGAAGTGAAGAGACTTGCCCCAGGCCGCCCAGCCTCCTGGTGGTTTTTGGACCATCAAGATCTTGCAGGCTCCTGAGACCTTGTGGTTTCCAGAGCTTTCCACAGACAAGAGGAACAAAACAGGCAGCCAGAGTCTGGAAGTGGTTCACAGGTCACAGGAGAAAGCTGTAGGAAGAGATAGACATCCTGGATGAGAGAAAAAGACAGAATGGGTAGAGGGGGAAAAAGGCAGTGTCCCCAAATTTCTGTGGGTTTCCTCACTTAAAGACTGGTGTGGGTTAAGGAAAGGAAAAGATGAAGAAATGAACTCTCCTAGAGCATGAAAATAGTGTCCTGAGTTCCCTATCTAAACAGGGGTGGCTGAAGTGAGCAAAAGCCTAAGCCAAAAAATACACAGAAAAACCCAGAAGAAACTGGCTTGGGGTAGGGAACAGCGGGCACAGGAAGTTCCCTCCGGGCATGAGTTCCCTCACAGGTAGATGCAGTGTTCAGCGGGGGTTCACTTTGGTGATAGCATGTGGTTGCTCCTTGGCTGTGGACCTCCTTTCAGTCCCAGCAGTGAGTTGTCACGGTCCGTATCTCTGTGTATATTATTTGCACGAGCCCGAGATGTACTGGCTCAGCTGCCGAGTCCTGTGACCTACCAAGGTCACAGCACAAGAGTGATGGCTGAAGAACAGAGCCTCACCTGGGTCTTCTATTCTAGTGCTATAATCGCGCTTTCTTCTAGAGGGTTTCTAGGTGAGGATCATGCCTTCTGGATTACATATTAGCTGTATACTTGCCAAGTCTTTGCATTATTTACTAAAAGGAGCTAGAATGCAAAGATTTGAAAATGTGTTCAAATCAAAATCAGAATCAAAGAAGGAACACATTCAGATTTGTGAAACTAGTCTCACTTCCTTCCTTGGAAAACAACTGAGCTGCTAACACTCCCCTTAGTGGAACCAAATGACTGCACAACAGCCCTGGGCCCAGTACCTGGAACGAAAAGGTGATTGTCTCTATCAAGTCACAGCTTGGCCACAGGTCACACCATCTCCATCCCAAAGGCTTGGCTCAGACATCACCTCTAGGCACTAAATTTTCATGGATGAAGTTTCTAGGAAAAACCACTGATGGAAAAGATAGTTAACCAGATCTGGGTTTCTCTTGTGTTTTCTCCTTGACAGCCATGGGCTCTCCAAAGGAACTCATTTTCTCAGACATCACTGAGAACACAGCCACTGTCAGCTGGAAGGCACCCACTGCCCAGGTGGAGAGCTTCCGGATTACCTACGTGCCGATGAGTGGAGGTAGGGAACTCAAGGGTTGTGGAGTGGAGGGAGGGATCGTTGGGGGTTTAATCATGGAGTGAAAGAGACCATGGTTATCCCCAAACATCATGGCTAAAGAAAAGTTTCATCCTTATTTTTGAGACCATATGAAGAGATCCCATTTGTAAAGTCCTATAAGATCCTTGAAAGAACCATCATCAGGAAGAGACATTTTATGAAGATCCTTTCCAGCCTTGAAATTCAAAAATTCTATGAGAAATTCATCCCTAGTGGGTTTTCTTTGTTTTGCTTTTGTTTTGTTTTGTTATGTTTTGTTTTGAGGTCTTTTTGAGACAGTGTCTCACTATGCAGTTCAGGCTGGCCTTGAGCTCATTTTGTAGCCCAAGATAGTCTTGAACTCACAATGATCCTGCTGCCTCAGCCTCCCTAGTGCTGGGATTACAGGCATGGGCCTGGTTTCCTAGAGTTTTTTTAAACACAAGAATAAACGATTCTGTATGCAGTGTCCTTTTCTCCCTGAGCACACGGATCTTAAAAGCTATTCTTGGCTATGTATGAGATTTTGATACCAAAATCTGTCTCTCTCTCATTATAGAATGGGGAATTGAGACCTTAGCAAAGTTGTGAACTCTAGTTCAGAACACAAGGCTGCAATAGAGATCTCAGGGAAAAAGTACAGTGAAATCTGTCTAAAGACATACTAGCAGGGAGTAAGCCCTTTGTCACTTGAGGTGTGTAGAGATTACTGGGGCCAGGAATGGTGATGCAGCTCCATGGAGAGTTTGGTCAGCTGAGGTACCAGCCCTTCACCCTCCTCCCCTGAAATTCTAAGGTATATAAATTCTGGATTTGCTAAAAAATACAAAGGCAACAAATTTGACTATGATCGTGCTTTTACTAGAAGTAGAATTTCTCCTAATAAGAAAGTCTATATAACCCTACAGCAAGACAATGGATAAGTAGTTCAGATGTACATGACGTTACATAGTAAGCTTTCCATATACTTTGTGGGGAAAAAATAATAAAGCAAATAAAATTTGCACAACATGCCAGCCCTCTACTGAACGGAAACTTGCCATTTTTAGTAGGTTGTGATTTCATTTTTTTTTCCTCTCCTGGCTTGAGTTTTGGCATCCGCACCCATGGAAAAAGCATTATACAGAAAGTAAGGCCTTTTCCCTCATGCCAGAGGGTGGGACAAAGCGAGGAAAAAGTGAAGGAAATAGTATCAGGGGAAGATGTAATTTCATTTCTAAGTGACACACACCCATCCTTGGGGCCCTGTAAATAGTCACTGATGAGATTAGCCGTCGCCGACCTTGCCTTCTCTGCATTCCAGGGATGCCCTCGATGGTGACCGTAGATGGGGCCACAAGGGAGGCCAGGCTGGTGCAGCTCATCCCCGGGGTGGAGTACCTGGTCAGCGTCATCGCCATGAAGGGCTTCGAGGAAAGCGAACCAGTGTCAGGCTCACTCACCACAGGTACGTTGAGTTGGGGCCTGGTTCTTCAGAGACCCCTTGCTCATGCTAATTTATTTCTCGTTGTCATAAGCAGCAGGGAGAAAAGTTTATTTATGAAATCTTAGTGGAAAGTGAATTGGATTTCAAGTACCAAGAGTTCTCATTCTGGCCCATCCCTGGTCTCAGATGAGCCGAGGGACCTTAACCTTCTTAACCTCCCAGGGCCTCTACTTCCTGGACTACTATGCAAATCAGATGACTTCAAATGAGGCTCGTACTGACCTGGGTTTAAATCCCAACTCTGCAACCTACTAGCTTTGTTAGCCATCTGATAATGCCTCTGCAGCCGATTTCATTCTTTGTAAAATGAGCGCAATTCTCCTTCCCTCACAGAGTATCGTAAAAATCTATAAATGTGAATGTTTGTGCGAGGTCACCTGACACCTGCTTCCTCCCTCCTTGCCTGGAGCCACTGTGAGGACCTTCCAGGCAGGTGCTTGACACAGACCCAGAACACTGACAATTATTAAGCAGCTAGTCTGTATCTGGCAGCTCCTACATTCCAGGCACTGCTACTACACTCTGCATTTAATCCCTACAATTGCTATGATTCCCATTTTATGGAGGAAACAACGGAGACTTGGGGAAATTACTAAGCTACATAATTAGTATTTACATAATGTTGGAACCAAATATGAGCACAGGTCATTCTGCTTGCAACCCTTGTGTTCTTCCAAAATAAAGAGTTATTTCCCTGTTGAAACCTGCTTTGTTCAGCAGGCTATTAAAGGGGGAAATAATGAATCTCATTGAAGGAGTATAAAGTGGAAAATTTCTCTTCAGACAGCTATGTCTCCAAACAATTTCTCCTTTGAGATATGAGTAATTATCCAGTCCGATCCATTAAAGGTCCAAAGAATGGGCCTCATAAGAAATGTTAAAAATATCCTAATTGCCTGAAAGAGTTGATAATGCACAATTAAAATATCCCATCTGAAGGCAGAGTCCTATCCAACCTACCACACAGGCCTTTATTCTTCTAAAGAAGTCTTTCATTCATGGATTCTCCACAGCAACAGATCACAAAAGCTGGGCGTGTTTCTTCCCAAGTCCCCACTGCCATCCCCAGTCCCCAATTAAAGTGGGTTCTGTACATGTATGATGAGACAGGAAGGATCTCAGAGCAGACAATGGGAGCCCCCAAAGTGCTCTGCCCCACCCTGACGCTCAGCCCAGTTATTTCATCTCCTGAGGCTCAGGTCCCTCGACTGGGACATGAGCCGATGACTGCTGCCCTCAACCTCCAGGGCTGCTGTGGGGTAACTGAATAGTAAGTGCGAGCTGGGATAACTGTCCTGCTGATTTCTATTGGTTTATTGAAAGAAATGGTTAATGTGCAAATGCTTTTTTCTTTTGAATTTTTTTGACCAATTTTGCATGCTTATATCTGGTAATATGAACAACAAATTTGAATTCCTATCATCTTGTTTAGTGAAATTCTGTATCGTTTCTAATTTTTTTATTTTTTTATCCTCTTTAAAAAATAAATACATGAATTTTTAAAAAACAGGAGGGAAGTAGCCATATTCAGGTTGGCTTCTGAGAAAGGGACACTGGGGATTGGAAGTAGCCACTTGGAAGAGGACAGGGGTAAATACCCCTTCAGTACCCTTCAGTACCCTTTCTCAGCACATACTATTTGAAAATCACACATGAGACTCCAAATAACTTTAAGAGACATATTAAAAATGACTTGGTTCCTGAGAGCTTTCCATAGCATATTTTACACACACTACCCAATTAATCTTTATTGCAGACTCACTTGGACAACTAAAGAAAGTGAGGTCAGAGGAAGGGAAATGACCTTTCTGAGGGTATGGAGGCACTAGGCAAGGAAGCCACAGCAGAACTCAAGACCATTAGCCTCTGGAGCCTGGCTCCAACTACCTGTAAGACACCTAACCAGAGAGATCACTGAAGCTCCAGCCTCAGGCAGTCTCAACTCGGCAGGCCTCCTCTGTCTATGTTAGTTTTTTCCATGGTAAGGCAGGATATGAACTCTGATGTTAATCTTTCTCACGTGTTCAGAATTTTTCACTTTATACAGCACGTTTCCATCCATAATATGTGAAAATCAAAATAGCACTGCAGAAAATGCAGCCAGAATCAGCATCTCCATTTCAGAGATGAGGAAATAGAAACCCAAAGGAACCCAGTCAACAAGGGAAAGAGTCATGACTCAAAGCCAGGCTCAGGACTCGGAACCATCCCACACACCTGACAGTGTGAAGTAACATCGGGAGTGTAGACAGCAGAGCAGCTGTGAACTAAGACCAGGAGTGTAGAGGGCAGAGCAGCTCTGGTCCAATGTCCTCCCCCATCATCACCAGCCCCTCTCCACCATCTTTCTTTGCAGCTCTGGATGGTCCGTCCAGCCTGGTGATGGCCAACATCACTGACTCTGAAGCCTTGGCCATGTGGCAGCCAGCCATAGCCCCTGTGGACAGTTACATCATCTCCTACACAGGAGAGAGAGGTAAGATCTAGCTGTCCTCACTCCAAGGGGTGTGGGTCTCACTGCCTACGTTTTCCATTCTCCCTGGTCCATGCCGCATTTGGCTCAGAATGACAAAAATGCATGGGTAGGTAGAAAGGCCAGCAATGTCGCTGTGACTCTCACTTGCAGCCTTAGCAGAGTATGGTAGGTTATGCAAAAGCAAGAGGCATATCTCTCACCCCTGCATGTTTTCCTAGCCCTTTCCTCCTGTCCCGCTACTCTCTGTGCCTGGCAGTATGAAGTTCCTTTGCTAAGAAGCAGCTCTCATAAAGGAATCCAGGGGCTGGGGATTTAGCTCAGCGGCAAAAGCGCCTGCCTGGCAAGCGCAAGGTCGTGAGTTCGGTTCCCAGTACCGGAGAAAAACCAAAAAAAAAAAAAAAAAGGAATCCATTAGATGACATCAGGTGGTACTGGGGGTGCTGGAGCCCTGGTACAAGGGAGAGCAGTAGAAGCAAATTTCATGGAAAAACCTGAAATTATTTTTCTTTGTTTTTGCAACCACCTGTACACATTTACCCAGTTGGCAAATTAAAGTACCTGCCAGCCATGAGCACAAGAAAGTAAAACCCAATACAAATAAGAAGGAAGAGAAAAAGAGAGTCCTTTTCAATGAACATATCCATAATGTTGCAATAAGCTACTGTGGAAAGAATTTTGCTGTTGTCATTTCCAAGAATGTGTCGGTCTTGCATCCTGTGGCTCCATCTTGTTTTCATTTCAGTGACAATATGAGATGGCATCGTGATGTTTACCCAGGGCCTCTGGAAATTTTAACTGAGTCTTGGTATGGACCTGAGAGAGGTGTTTGTAAGGATAGAGTCACGATGGTGTCAGGATAGCAAAATTTTGATTTATTCTTTTTACTCTTTAATTCGCATCACTATGAGGAAACTTTTCTGAGACAGGAAAGACAATGTTGCCCAAAGTAAATGAGGGTAGGGTTCATGATAATCAGGGAAATTGTGGACTCAAGACTAAGAAAAGCCTGGGCCAGAAAGGAAGAAGGGAGCTCACAGATGATGAGATAAGGTAACCAACTGTGTCAGTCAGTTTTCCATTGCTATGACAAAATACCTGAAAATCAAATTAAATAGAGAAGAACGGTTTATTCTGGCTCAAAATTTTCAGTCTGTGGTCACCTGGTTCCATTGCTTTGAGCTTTTGGCAAGGAAGAACATCAGGATGAGGAGCCTGTAGTGAAGCAGAGCTGCACACCTCGTGGTGGCTAGGAAGCAGAGAGAGAGAGCAATTCGAGGCCAGCATCCTCATATACTCTCTGAGGACATACCCGAGCTCCTAGCCCTGACTGCTTCCTCCAACTAGGCCCTACTTTATAAAGTTTCCACCACTCCCAGAAGTCCATGAGCTGGATACCAAGCCTTCTATACATGAGCTTTGGGGGAACATTTAAGATCCAAATCATCACACCAACTTCTTCCAACTTGCTACGGCACTTTCCCAGTTTTAGCACTAAAAGTTCTACACCTGGGAAGCCATTTTGTCCAGGATGGTTTGTCTCCTGTGATTACAAAACAAACACATTTACCAAGGCATGGTTATTTGGTTTCTACTAATGGACAGGACTGATCCTAGTGGGCCTAAGAGGCTGTACCAGACTCTGGGGAATTTATCATTATGGTGACCCCTCAGCCTTAAGGATTTTGTGATCCTTGGTTTGATAATATATGGTAATTTATGAATGATGCACATGTGAAAGGAGAGGGAAAAAGCATAAGACAAATTAAATTTAGGTAGCCTGAGGCTTGGGGAGTGTTCCCTGCAACCTTCCTCTAGAGTAGTGCTTTGCGTCCATAACAAAGCTGTTCCAGCCGGGGTGCCATGTGGAAAAACATCTCCTGACCCCCAGTTTCTCTTGCTTCTCTTGTGGTGCCTGGAAAATCCAGTCCCACAGGATCAATGCTTTGTATATGAGGTGAGCACTCAAGAGAGAGGAAAGCATCTGAGGCATTTCAGAAATCAAACTTACTTCCCCGCAGGGTCACTGAAAGTTTCTGTGTTAGGAGGAGGTGTGTATGCTGTTTGCCAAGTCTGCTGATGGCTTGGACAGCAGTAGGTAATGGCCGTGGTATGTGTATTTCATGTTTAGTGCCAGAAATTACACGCACAGTGTCCGGGAACACAGCAGAGTATGCTCTGACTGACCTGGAGCCTGCCACGGAATACACACTGAGAATCTTCGCGGAGAAAGGACCCCAGAAGAGCTCCACTATCACTACCAGGTTCACAACAGGTACAAAGACAGAAAGAGGTGAAAGTTCTCCCCTCCCCCGCAAATTCCTGCCCAGAGCCTGCATCTGAAAGGACAGGAAGGGCAGCCCCTTGCAATGGGATGACTTCTGCCTCTGCTGAGTCACCAGTGCCTACTCAGTCAGGACCCGAAGAAACACACCATTTCCTCTTCAACTGAAATGACCTTGTTCTCCCCACAGATGAGGAAAAGATTTTAAGAGGAGAGATTTTTAAGTGGTAAAACAGTCCTCATTGGCCCTAAACCCAAAATTTAATGATCCATGTTCCAAGCAGGGAACTATGTTTAAAAAGAAAGATTTTTTTTCAGGCAACTTTTCCTAGATGTCCAGCGGGGCTTTATGCATTGAGATGGTTTTTTTTTACAAATTTCAGCAATCAGAGAAATAGAGGGAGCATCTTCTCTATGGGGGTGAATGGTAATATTAGCACTCATCTGTCCTCTTATTTATAAGTAAGGTGGTTTAGTGATCACCTTGGTAATGATTATCCCAGCTGTACCTTTCTCCCCAAAGTCCACTCAAAGCCAACCAGGACTCTGTTGGGGTTGTGGAAATCCAACCTTTAGGAAGAGATAAACCATGGAGAATCTGTCTTTAGAGACCCCATGTTCAACCTTCTCCTCCATACACAATGAGATTTCTTGCCCAAGATCACACCAGTTGGTGGAATGGAAGGGACTTGAGCCAAGTCCTCTTCATTCTCTCTGTCCTGTGCTTGCTGACTTATTTGGTATCAATGGTCTTCTCCAGATCTGGATGCTCCAAGAGATTTGACTGCTTCTGAGGTTCAATCAGAAACTGCCCTCCTCACCTGGCAACCTCCTCGGGCATCAATCACTGGTTACCTCCTGGTTTACGAATCCCTGGATGGTACACTCAAGGTATCTTGATGTACATAAACAACTCCCCACTGCTGGTTGAAACATGTGTATGACCTGAAAAGAAAGGAAGACTTACCCGATGCTGTTTCTCCAGACCAATGCAGGAGAGAATTCAAACAAAATAATTAGTAGGGACTGGATGCGATGCTGAACCTTTTGAGTCATACACTATAGTTTCTCTCATTTTAATCAGCTCCTGTGTCTATAGCTAACCAGTCTCAAGAACCACTACTTACAAGACTTGAGGATGTTTTAGGAGCTAGATTCCTTGCTCTTCAATGTTGCATTGAGCAAAGACCAACATCTTTCTGCACATTTGGCCTACATATTATCTCACAGATGACATCATTGCATATTACAACATATTTCACCAAGTCTTTACATCAGTAACTGTTAATACTATCTATGTCCATTGATAATACTACTTGCATTCTCTCCCCCATGAGCTTTCTTTTCTTTTACTTTTTAACTTGAAATAACTTTAGACCTTCAGACAACTGAAAAAGATTTTTGAGAGTTTACCTTCCGCACGTTACTGGATTTTTCATCTCGGTTATCTTACCTTGTATTTCCAAAGTCATTTACTTATTCTCTGTACATTCATTTTTTTCTAGCATCTTACTTACATTTCATATATCATATTCTGTTTATCTCTAAAATATATTATTGGCATTTTATAAAAGAGTGGCATTTTTCCAGTTTCTCCTCTCTGTTTTATTGTTTTGGTTTGGTCTTCCTTGTTCAAGTTGGAGTCTCCAGCCAGCATCTATTAATCCTAGTTTATTCTTTTACACTTGACCCAAGAATGAAAGAACAGATTGGGAGTTCCACCTGCCCAGCAGGGCTCACCAACTGTGGGATTCACTATAGAGAAGTTAGGCAAGTACCTAGCAATTTTGTGAGGGCATGCCAAATATCATTATCACGAAGCCTGAGCTTTCACTGTGTACAGTTTCACTCCAGATTCCAGTGTAACCCTCAGCTCAAACCTGATAGTTGAACCTAGTGAATTTGAATTCCAAGCCCTCTGTCTATCTTAGTCTCTCCAAAGAATGAACCTCAGCCTTCCATCTGGACTGAAAGTGGGTAGGAAGGTCTGGGAATCTGTGTCTTACACAAAGATTTTAAATATACCAAACCTTACTTAGTTCAGCCACATGCCACATTGCCATCAAAGGAAATGTACAAATCCATCATTAACTTGATATATGTCAGCCAGCCTGAGCCAGCTCTGCCCACTCTAATTAGTTAGCCCTGCAGTTCTTATTATCTGACCCACTTTGCATCTACCAAGATTCTGTTGATCTGTGACTGTCTCATTCTCCTCTTATTTATACTCTACATTTCTTTACTCTCACTTTAGTAGACATCAGAAGCAAGAAGAGGTACAGGGGCACATCCAATATGTCATGTTTAAGCAGACATGGACACACGTTTTTAGTTACTGTCATGGCCACTCCTGGAGTCGCTATGCAACAAACTAATTCAGTGTGACCTGAAGCAGGTCCCTTGTCTTCTCAGTACCAGCATTCGGACATCCCACTTACAGATGTCTATGGTCCTCTCACAGCTAGGCATCTAGGACAATGTGTGCCTCAGTTGTGAGTCTCTTTCTAAGCTATCCTAGTTGCCTAGAAGACAACTTCGCATAGCAGCCTAGAAAGCTGATAGGTAATTGTATCCCCAAGTACTGCAGTGAGCCCAGCTTTGTACATAATAATCGATCTTTCCCCAGGGACAAGACCTGAGATGAGCATAAAGGTCGCTGGTGTTAAATGGGAACTCATCCTGGTTTACTTTTCTTGCATGTTCCATCCCCAGCTTTAGACTTCTCACTTAAGAAAATCAACGTAGTAAAGAAGAATCCCATGTAAGGAATTAGGAGACCAAGATACAAGATCATCCTCTGCCACCAACAAATTGTGGAATGGGAGTGAGTCTCTTAGTCAGGATAACACATGTACTTCCCAGTTCCAGGATGCAGGAACCTTCCAGGGGCCTTCACACTGACTCCCATTACTGCCTAGACCCGGTCAGCCATGCTTGTGTGTAACAGAGAGCCCGTGCTGTTTGGTTGAATTCCAATCTCAGACACCAAGGTCATCGGCTAATAAGAATTGGAAGCCAGGGGGAGGATTTGAAAACAAAGAGGATGTCCTGAAAACTGAAATTGATCCCTACTTCCAGACAGCAGTCCAGGGACAAGCCACATAGTTAGAGTGGGTCTCCTGTCTGTCTCTACTAGATAGATCTGTTCTGGAAAAGTCACACCGGGTCAGCTCAAACCTTCCCCATGCTCCACCAATTGAGGTCTTGGAATAATCTCCTGATTCAAGAGGTTCTCAACCTGACTTTGCATCAGAATCATCTGGAAAGCTTCTTAAATACACACCTGGCCAGGCCCCTACTTCTCTGCATGATGGTTCTGTTACCCTGGGCTGGGGCCTAAGCATCGTGGTGTTTTAAAGATTCCCAAGAAGCCTGTGATAAAGAGCCATACTTAGCAACCACTGACCTGACTGGTCACAAAGTCTTCTGCCCTTTGTGCAATTCATCTTGCTATCAACTTAATTTTTTTCTTTTTAAGGCAGAGCTGAGTTTATGTCATCACCTGTACAAAAAACTTTCAGACCTTCCCATTCCTCGTGATAATAAGCTTGCAGTTCTATGGCTTAATATTTAAGGCCCTTTATAGTCCAATCTTTTCCTACCTTACCTTTGCTCCTCCATCTGAAGCCAAGTGCACTTAGAGTATTGCTTCTTTACATTATTTTCACATACTTTGCCTATTCTGGCCCCAGGACCTTTGCTTAGGATACATTCTCCCTATCTCTGATAGTTCAGTCATGCACATAGAGCCTGGTTCAGAGTGAGTGCTCTGTGGCTTCTCACTGGATGAACAGATAAATGCACCATCTCCATACTCAAGAATATCCCTGGTTAAACTGCTGTCTTTTTTTCTTTTGTTCTTAGGAAGTTATCATGGGTCCCGACACCACCTCCTACAGCCTGACAGACCTGAGCCCATCCACCCACTACACAGCCAGGATCCAGGCACTGAGTGGACCCCTGCGGAGCAAGCTGATCCAGACTGTCTTCACCACAAGTAAGGAGGTCCAGGGAGCAGCAGAGACTTGAGGCCTAACTTCATGAAATTGAATCAACCCTCTACTTCCTCTTTGACTTCTATATTGTATTTTCTAAATAAGTTTCTGAAAAGTATCAGTTCCCTGCTACTCTTTGGAATGCTGAGGACTGTGGATGCAGGAGGATACAGGCATCCTGGTGACAGGAAAGGAAGACCAGGGCAAGGGGGCCCCCATCTGGATTCAGACCCCATCTCTGTAACTGACTGAGCAAAGTTCTATTAGCCTCAGTTTCTTCACCTGTACAATAGGACTAACAAGCATCCTTTGCTCACAAGAACCTAGTGAGGGCTAAGAGGTGTTGTATTTGAACTCCTAGGAGTGTGTGATCCTTATATTGTCAGGCTCAGTATGTACGCAACGTCTCTTCCCTTCTCCTTCAGCACATCAGTGTTCACAAAATCATTGCATGTTCAGAATAACAAGAGTCCCTGCTACCAAACTGGCACAGTGAACGATTATTATGCCTAATTTCATAGTGGGGAAATGGAGGTTTCCAGAGACTAAATGACCTGTTCGAGGCTACCTCAAATCAGAGCTGGGCTTGGGTGTTGCAGGGCCTGGGAGCCTCCTCTGCTCCCATCACTGGGCATCTTCTGCAATGGTTGTTCTGCTGCATCTGTAAGAAGCTGCATCTATTCATGAGTAGGGGCAGCATGGTCTTTGCAGCTGCCTCCTGCCCTTCATACTTTCCTCAACAATCATTCTAACATGTCTGCCAAAGAGGGTGCTTCCTTTCCTCCAGATCTTAGGGAACATGAACTACAAGTGTACCCTAAAGATGCTTTCAGACTAGGGTTGTGAAATAAACAAGAAAACAGCTCATGTAGGTAAAGTACAGTGAGGAGGTGTTGTCAGGTGAGAAAGAAGAATTGCTGTGACTACCAGTTCTCTGATACCTGTTGAGTATGGCCCCTAAATTGTCCATTTTTATAAAGTTTTTAATTTTCATGTCATTTAATTACACTTGAAAATTCCTCAGGGATTCTTGCTTTAGCCAAGATTCCCAGGCCCAGAACAGTCAAATGGCAGCTCCAGTGTCATACAGTAAGCAAGTGGCAGGCTCGCGACCTGGGTCCTTGTCTTGGAATTCCCTGAAGAGCCTGAGATGGGTCCATGCTTCAGTTTGAGATGTATGTATCTGGGGAGCTCAGAGCTCCAAAGTTTATCACAGGCTGAGAGCAGCCTATGCCCCAGGAGAATGCTCTGCTCCACAGAAAGCCACCCATGGAGTACCAGAAGCTCAGCCAGCACAGCCAGGACCTAGATGTCCCTGACAGTTCACCTTCCCAGCAGCTCTAATTGCCTCCCACCAAGATAGCTCGCAGTGTCTATCAGTATGAGGGACTGAGCGGGTCCTTCATGCCGTGACTTCCAGGCCACACAGCATCCCTGCAAAGTGGGTTTCATCCTTATCTTGTCTGGGAGGCAGTAGAGACTCAGAGAGGTCACTTTGCTTGCCCCATAGGCATCAAGCCAATAAACAACTGAACTGCAATCTGAAAGCACCTACTCTGGTCCTCCAGCTCTGAGAGTCACTATTTCCCCTTTCCCTGCAGTTGGGCTCCTGTACCCCTTCCCCAGGGACTGCTCCCAAGCAATGCTGAATGGAGACACCACCTCTGGCCTCTATACCATTTATCTGAACAACGATAAGGCCCAGGCTCTGGAAGTCTTCTGTGACATGACCTCTGACGGCGGTGGCTGGATCGTGAGTATCATGATGGATCCCAGAGCTCTCACACGTGGAGAGTGAGCATGCCAGGGAAGGAGTGGACATGTCCTCCTCCCTGTGCATGCTGACCCTGACATGCCTGAGACTTTGCAAGACAGTGCCTGTCATACAGAGGGACTTAGGAATGACCTCTTTAAACAAAGAAATGGAAAGAAGCTGTGGATTGAAAACTAACATGAGAAATAGTTTTCTTCATGTGAATCTCATCTGATCTCTCCCCCAAACAACTCTGTACAAATGGCAGTGATCATCAAACCCATTCATTATTAGCAGTGGCTAAGCTTTTACTCTCTACCAGGCACTTTCTAAGAGTTTAACAGGAATTATCTGAAGCCCATTACCAATTGTGCTGGGTAGTAATAAACTTATTTTTAGAGAGACTTTAGGTTCAAAGCAAAATAAACAGGAAAGTAGAGTTCCCATGTGTCCCATCCATACAACGTCCCTCATTATCAGTATCCTACACCAATGTGATGTATTTGTTAAAACTAGAGAACCTACACTGACACATCCTACACTGACATTATCACCCAAAGCTGGGTAATGTTTTTAGTCCTCACTTCTCAGATGAGAACGCCATGCGTGGTTCAGGGTCAGAAAAGGGAGGCGACCTGCCCAAAGTCACATGGAAAGTAAGTGATGGACCAAGCAAGGCTGGGTGCTCTTTCCCTGGTCTGATGTTTCTTCCTCTCGGAAACAAATCCTTTCTTTCCCTCAAGCTCAAGTGCATTGCTTATGTTTGTAGGTGTTCCTGAGACGCAAAAATGGCCGTGAGGATTTCTATCGAAACTGGAAAGCCTATGCTGCTGGATTCGGGGACCGCAGGGAAGAATTCTGGCTTGGTAATGAGCCCCTGCATGCTTGTGTCTGAAATGCCCATTTCTG
This sequence comes from Chinchilla lanigera, assembly GCF_000276665.1. NCBI lineage: Eukaryota > Metazoa > Chordata > Mammalia > Rodentia > Chinchillidae > Chinchilla > Chinchilla lanigera. Next base: position 12,655,812 of record NW_004955419.1, read on the forward strand.
CCTGCTTTGCCATTTGTTCTAACCACAGTGACCCGAAGGGAGAGGAATGGGTTACAAGGAGAGGAGCTTGCTGCTACAAGCACTAGTGATACGCCAGACTATCTACATCCCAAAACATGACACTATTTAAAAGCTTTAGGTCACTGAAAATAAAAACTTGAGGCCCAACAGCCAGCCTTATGAGTTTACCCAGCCTTCGGTCAGTCACTAAAACAATCACAGAATTGTACTCACCAGTATTACTGACTCCTCTTGTGCTCCAGTTACTGAGATGGGTCCCTTATACCCTAACCTCTAACCCTCTGACCACCCCTGCAAACTGCAAACTTCCCCTCAGGCACACAAGGGAGCAGGTCCTTAGAGAGGTTGAGTGGCTTGCCCATGGTGATCTACCTAATGAGCCATTGAGCTACAATTTAAAACCTCCAAAATCATTGCTAACCACACCATCATCCATCCATCCATCCATGCCACTCACACTTTCTAACACCTTACCTGCACAGAGTGTTGTTCCATGCACCATTGCCTGGGCCTGATAATATCCATCTCAGTACCGCCTATTGCCTTGCATATATAAGGATTTTCAGAATGTAAAGGGTGCCTTCGCCTTTATTGTCTCTGATTTGCACAATGTGATAGAAGACTAGAAGGGCAATGATGGTCACCTCATTTTGCCTGAGGTTCTGAAACATCATGTATTTTGCCTGGTGTTGTACCAGTGGAACACATTTCCGGCATGTCTTGGTGACACATCCTCTTTCGAGTGTACCCAGTTGATGCTTTCACTGGGTGGACTAGAACACGATGGTCTCAGTCATTTGTGCTTCCTTTGCAACCATTGCCTATCATCTACAGGGCTGGATAACCTAAGCAAAATCACTGCCCAAGGGCAATACGAGCTCCGTGTGGACTTGCAAGACCATGGAGAGACAGCCTACGCTGTTTACGACAGGTTCAGTGTGGGAGACGCCAAGACTCGGTACAAGTTGAATGTGGAAGGGTACAGCGGGACAGCAGGTATGGGACAGCCACACCGGAAGCCTGAAAACCTCCTTAGTGTTTTCAGCTAATTTCTCCTTTGTTTCCTCCCTCCCACCTTCCCTCCCTCCCTTCTTCCCTCCCTTCCTTCCATTCTTCCTTCTTTCCTTCCTTCCTCCATTTACTGAATCAGCCAACACTTGACTATGCACTAAGTAAAATACTAATCCAGAAGAACTATACTTGAAAAAAAGTTAGGTGAATATTTTGGTCACTGAAACATGGAGTAGGTTGAGAATTGGGCAATCAGGATTGATTTATAATTCCTCATTCAAAAGGTACAAGGGGAAATAAAAAAAATTTAGTGAATGTTGAAAAGGTTTTTAAACTTATTACAGTAAAATACATGTTGCCAAGAAGGATGGGATAAATATGTTCAAAATGAGAGGGAGTATGTAATATTTTGAGGGAACTTAGTAGCAATGTGTCTTTCACAGCAATAAATGTTTAATTGAAACATTCATGGTATTTTTGATCATCCCACATATGTCTTTCTCACCCATCTTTATCTATCAGCTGTAGACTGATAGAAAAATGCTTACTCAAAGCTCTCAATCCTTATCTAACCCAGAGCTTTGGTACTATGGGTAGAAGACCCCCTGCAGACACTGCTAATTTGCAGATGCTGACGCAGGAAGTCCAAGTGGAACTGAGAACGCCTTTCTTAGAAGCTCCCTGGTGATATCAATGGCATCGGTGTTGCTGGACTGGCATTGGTCTATGGACTGCAGGTTGAATAACAAACAATCTACTCCATCACATAACTGCTAACATGTCTTCTAAAATATCCTTGCTACATGGTCATCTAGCCTCTGCCTGCCTGCCCACATGACTAGAAACTCACTACACTACCTTTTGAGTGACCTTTTCATTCCATGTGTGAGTCATAATCCTAGTTCTAGTTTTGAAAATTTCTTTGACTTGATATGGCCTTTGTATGGTTTTCTGGCTGCACATTAGAGGAGAAATAAACAAGGAAACAGTATACATTAAGGTCTGCAAGGTAGTATTGTCTTTTGTAAGCATATTACTTGTATTATCACCATTTAGTCCTCACAAAAATCTTTCAAGAAGATGTGGTTATAAATATGAGGAAACAGGCTCAAAAGACTTCTCCAAGCTGAAACAGTAGCTAGAAGGGGAGGTGAGTAGCTGCAGAGAAATGTAGCCAGTGGTTTTCTTTCTCTTTTTTTTAAAGAGCATAGTAAATGAGAAACAAACAAACAAACAAATAGAACAGTAGCAGCATACCAGTATCACAAACATAAACAAATCAAAGCAAGAACATTCCAAGTGATACAGAGTCTCCACACAAAATAATACAAATCAACAGTGGTTGTTATATTACATATCACTATCCTCAACTACACTGCTCAGATTACCAGATGTAAGAATGAAAGATTGCTCAAACCATTATAGGGAATAAGAAAATAATTCTTTGATAACACGCTAGAGCTAATACAGATTTCACTAGACAAGATGGTAGGAGTTCACCAGTGTAATTCCATTGCATATTGTTACCTGCAAATCAGTTGCTCAGACCGCCAGACACAAGTATGTACAATCAATCAGAATATAAAAATTGTGAGCATTAACTGTTCATTTCAATACACCATCAGACATCAATATTAAGACAGAAACACTAAATTTATTGGAAAGGAAAGTTAGTTTTCCTGTTCTCTGGAAGGGATCAGGCTGAGAGAACACATCACTCCATGCAAGCCACTTTGGGTGGCTTCTTTTATGCTTATGAAAATAGAAAAGACAGATGCTATGGCACATTTCCAGTCCTCTGAGACTTGAGAGAAAACACCCAAAATGGAGAAATTCTGCAGATAAAGGGATGCCAAGAGCTCAAGTCAGTCTAAGGAGGCACAAAGCTCTTTCAAGATGGCAGCTTGGCAGTAACGAAGTGGAATAGCCAGGGGTGAAACTTGTTTTAGTTCTTACATGCCTGAAAGAATTCTGACATCTTATTACCTGACAATAAATACCACTGGTTGTGATGGCTTCAGGCAAGAAAGATATTGTTACATGGCAAAAAAAAAACCCACCTCATATCTACCAAGCAGCAAGAATGTGGCCTCTGTACTTCTCTGCGTTTCCAATGAGAAGATGCACCGTATTTCCCTGTAGTGCGACAACCTTTGTAAGGCTGTATTTTCCCCCGCTTTGGTAGCAATCAGGTCTCTACAGAAGAGCATCCTGTTACATTCACACCTACCTGCCATCCTCGTGCTCTGGGTAACATCATCAGTTAGAAAACCGCATGAACCGCTCGGACAGCTTGCTCCAAATATCAGCATAGAATGTTCAGGCTCTTGAAATTTTTGTACACAGCTAAAACAAATGCCACCAAATTGCTTCCAAATTTCAACGTATTAAATTGCAAGCTACATTCCCCAATAAACTTTTATGAAATGGGCTTCTTGTACAAGAGTCAGAGAACTCCAGTCAAATAAACATTTTGAAAAATAACTGTAAGACACGGGCTCTTTGACAACATCTACTATCTAAAGGGCTTAACTTGCTCTTCATGTGGAACAAGCACACATCATTGTTAACTGCAAGTGTCTCATCTTACTCTCTGAGCTCTTTTTTTGTGAAAGGAATGCAGAAAAATTATAAATGTAATAATCGTAAATACCTACCTGCATACTGCTCTGCCCACTTAGAGCACACCTTCATCTCCACTGTCACACAACACTGTGATGTAGAGGGAATCGGCGTGTTGGCTCCATCTCCCAGATGAGAACACAGAGGGTGAGCAAGAGGCTTGATTCATACAAGGTCACAGCTAGAGAGTGAGATGGGGCTTGAAGCTGGACCCTCCACTGTCACCTACAGCATTTTTCCTACCTATTACTCTGCTGCTGTCGGAAATGAGCTTTGGGGATGCACTCATGTCCCAGCAGTCCCACTTTCAATCGTGACTCTGAGTCTGGAGTTCAAGGCCAACTCACCCCAGGACCACACAGTGGTTACCTCTGGCTCTGCCCTTCACAAGCCAGAAGGAAACTCCGGCTGAGATTCCAGGTCCTTATTTCTCTCTCCCTCTCTTTCTCTCAGGGGACTCCATGGCCTACCACAATGGCAGATCTTTCTCCACCTATGACAAGGACACAGACTCAGCCATCACCAACTGTGCCCTGTCCTACAAAGGAGCTTTCTGGTACAAGAACTGTCACCGTGTCAACCTGATGGGGAGATATGGCGACAACAACCACAGTCAGGTGAGTTGGCTGTGAGGACCTAGAGCAGGCACAGCTCGGGATGCTGGATTGGGTGAGGGGAAGGCATCACAGCTCCTCGTACTGGTGGACACTGGAGGCGCAACCGCAGAGATGTGACCATCAGGTTTTTCTCCAGCACAGCAAGAAATCATGATGAAAGTACAGATGAGCTAAAATAGAAAGAGTTCATGTTAACCCTTGAAGATCCCAAGTAGAACCCTTGGTCAGGGGGATTGTAGGCTTAGAGAGCTTTCTTCAGACACAATCTCTGTGTAAACCTCAAAAGTAAAGCAGATGAAAATGGAAGTCATTTAGACAAAGCAGGGTCAGCACCCCAGAGCCTTGGGCATACCTTGGGATGAAGTCACACCCCTTAAATCCCATTATTTTATGATGGGAGCAAGGGCCAGAGAAAGGTAATTTTCCTGAGGTCATGAATGAAGTTGGAATCAGACACAAACCTCCCCACTTGCAGGCGCCAGTGTTTTTCCTGCACCACTTGCAACTCGAGCACCATCTTTGCAATTACAGAAGTAGGTTTTTGAGATTCCCTTTAGGAACAGGGAAGCAAAAAAACCCAATCATCTCCCTTACAGTGGGCCCTGCCTGCACCACTGTGGGCATGGAAAGTGAGAGTTGCCAAGTGGGGCCAGCACACTAGTCAGACCCAGCTCCTGCCCTGGCCCTGATCAGGAGCTCATCCTCATCCGAGAGAGGAGAGACAGGTGTTCTCACAGAGCCACCCCACACTGACCCCTGGACCTCAAAGATTCTTATCAGACCTTCTCACTGGAATCCCAGGGTCTTTGGAAAAATGCACTGGCCCAAGGCACACATCACAACCCTAGGGATTCATATTTGATGACCCTGGGAGCACTATAGCATCTTCACTTTTGGCTTATTGTGCTTCTGTTGTCATTGACTTCGGGCAAATTTTTTCTTGCTAGGCCCCACAGGGGATTCCTGCCATGCAGTACAGCTGGGAATTGGCCCACTCCATTGTCAGCAATTCTGATACCTGGATTAGACCTAGATTAACTACTAGCAAATGATCCCTGTGACCTTAAATGTACCTCTCACCTTCACAAAGTGTTTCAAAGATCTCTTCCCTTCTCAATCTCATGCATATATCGGCTTTACCTGTGAGGGCACCAGGGCCTGGCCTTTCAGGCTGTGTTACCAAGGAAGCCACTGAAGGAGACCTAGGAACTCATCTCCTCGGTTCTTTCCATCTTATTACACTGCCTCAGTAGCATTTCCATCCTGAGCCCTACTCTATCCCCTTTATTGTCCTGTCCCCTAACACTGGTGTAATGTGATGATTTTCCTGAAAACAAATCAAGCAAAACAAGAGGCTTCATGTCAAAAATGAAACCCCCACTAAAGAGCTACTCATGGAACCAGGAAGCCTGTCGTCTTTTCTTGTAAAAAAAATGCCTTGGCCAAAATTTCAAACATCTCTGTCCTTCTGTGAGATTAAAGAAATAATATTTACCAAGCCCCCTACAAAATGCCCAGTACTGTGATGCATCTCTACTCATTCAGTCTTCATAGCCTTTTTCAAGGTTGAGATTATTGCACGGTAAGACAGAAGGGAAATGACAGTGAACTTAAGGCCCAAAACAGTTTGATAACTTGTTCAAGATCATTTATCTCTCAAATAAAAGCACTAATATTCACCCTCATCTGTCACATTGCAAAGCTTGTGTTCCAGCTCTGATTTTTCTGCTAATCCATACCAACATGCATACCTTGCACTTAGCTACTCATTTCTGTAGCCTTCCATCAAGACCAGAACTTCTGTAGAAACTAGTCCTAAGAAAGCCACACTTATCTGCCACCATTTTGTTTCAAGATGGCGGCCCAGAGCTCAATGCAAACTCAGGTGACTCCTGTCGTGGTAAGACATTGAGTCAGATGCAGCTAGCCCCTTTGAATGTTCCACAGCAGAGCCCAACTCACAGGTGAGAGGGAGCTGCTGTGTTACACCACATGAGCAAGTTGAAACAAAGCTCTTTTTGTTTGAACAACTTAACAGTGAGGATCAACACACACCTTGCTTAATGGAAGCCAAAACTCGGGGGTATTTTCTTTGTTGCAGGGAGTTAACTGGTTCCACTGGAAGGGCCACGAATACTCGATCCAGTTTGCAGAGATGAAGCTAAGACCCAGCAACTTCAGAAATCTAGAAAGTAGACGCAAACGGGCATAAACTCCAGGGACAACTGGGTGAGAGAAGAGGAGGGCCCAGGGAAAGAAAAGGATTTTACCAAAGCATCAATATACCCAGTCCAACCATCTGGCAACACCTGGGCATTGGGCAAGAGTCAAGGCTGACCCCAGGCCATGAGGCCACTGCATCACCCACTCTGCGGTCACTTCCTTCACACCAAAGACAGCAGGCTGCAGCAGGCTTCTGTTTTGTTGTTTGACTCAGAAAAATCCTTCCAGTGACAACAACACAATGGTTTTTACTTCTCTTGGGTGGCTCTGGGGATGGGAGAGGGGAAGACAGTGGTAGTTTGTTTTAGAACCAGCTGTATTTTAAACAAAGCTATATAATTAATTGTCATTATTTTTGTTAGTAAAGATAAAATGTGTGTCATTGGAATTTGACCCCCCTTTTTTTACATTTTCTACAACCCAAGTCAGAAAAGCAATGCTGTTTTCCTTTCAAGGAGATGATTAATATTATTAATATAATAATGATGATGATGATGAGGACTAAGGATTTTTAAAGAGTTGTTCCTTTCCCAAAAACATCTGGACAGTACCTGACTGTATTTTTTTTTAATAAAACCACAAGTACTTTTGAGTTTGGCTGTTATTTTGTTTTTTCTTATCTGGTCTGAATTCTACTAAAGCCAATGTATTTGAATAAAAGGAGGGATATAGGAAGGAAAGGTAAAGAAAGACAGACAAAGGCTAAGAGGAAAGAACGTGCTGTTTTGAACACAGTTGAACAAAAAATGGAAAAACTACCAACTTAACATTTAGCTTCTTGCTCAACCTTTCCATTTCCACAACTAATTGTTTACAAATTAAACGCTTTCTGGTGCAACCTATAAATCCTATAATGTAGAGGAGGTGGGAATTATTATTACACAAAGTTAAAATCCCCAAAGCCAGAGACTCTGACTTCCACCATTCCCAAGGTCTCTAACCTCCCCCTGTCTCAGTTTCCTCTTCTATAAAGTGAGGACACTCAGACTTCTTCTTTCATACCATTTATGTGAGGAGTAAATTATGTCCTCCATACAAAACCTTAACCTGATGTATGACATACATGAAATGCCAATAAGTGTTAGCTATCTGTAACATCACCTTAAAAGGGATAGATTAGTGTCTTAATTACTTTTTCTTGTTCTGAGACAAAAATATCCAACACCCAAAGTCAGCTGAGGAAAGTTTTATTGTACCTTGCAGTTTGTAGAGATTTCAGTCCATAATCAGCTGGCTCCAAGGCAGGGCGGGGTAGCAGAGGGGCATCTCAGAGAAGAAATAGTTCATGGTAGGCAGAAGGCTGAGAAGCAATGAAGAGGCAAACAGCCAGTGAAGTAGCAAGCTAGAAAGTGTAACCCCCTTTCTGTCCCTTATATTCCTTCTATTCAGGCTACATGCCCTTAAGGTGGGTAGCACTCACACCCAAGGTGGGCCTTTCTATTGTGCACACTTAGAACTATACCAAGCCAATCAATGAACTAATTTACTGAACACACACCCTTGATCTCAGCATCACACATTTAATCCCAGCATCACACACTCTAGATACAGCCACCTCTGAAAATCCCCTCCTGTGACAGCATGAGGCTTTGGGGGAACAGCCATACACAAGCTATTACACTAAGGTTCATAGATTTGGCTGTTGCTACCTACTCAGTTAGTAACAGAACTGATATTTAAACCCAGGCCCTCTGACTCCAGTGTTGCTGCTTTCTCCCTGGCCTCTGATTAAAAAAAAAAACTCTTCATCTCTGGGCCAAGGGATGCCATGATGACAAAGAGCAGGTAGCAAATTGGAGACATGAAGGAATTTCAATGATATCTTCATGAGGTTCCTACAGTCTTGGATTTTTAGAACTAGAAAGAATGTCTGTTCAGAATATCTCCTCCCCCTTTCTCCAACTCCCCTTAAAAGGAAGAGAACCCAGAGTCCCTAGCCTTAGCCTGAACAAGTGCACTCATTGCCCAACCCAGCAGGTCTTTTCATACTGAGCTGTGCAGTGAGTCAGAACCAAAGGAGGGGGCCAAGTCCCAGTTCATTCTCTCAGAGATCTTTAGCAAATTGACATATTTAATGAAAATGCTTGGGCAGATAGTCCTCATTCAAATGGAATGAGATGGCTCAGATGCTAGGGTCAGAGGAATTTATTCCCCCAGCCAGATCCTTTGCTGTTGAGTTTATCTTACTTTAATAAATGCTGTCGTGTTATATACACAATTTGCTTTTCCAGATCATAAGACCTGTTGCCTGCAGTTCAGCCATAGCAACACTCTGCTGGCTGCACAAACCCAAACAAACGGGGTCCTCTAACAACCAGACCTTAAGTAGGAGGCTTGACTCTCCACTGGCTGCTGACTTGCGAGTGTCAACATCCAAACCCAGGTTCAGGACTGTGGCTATAACTAAGCTGCTAAGGCATTTATCCAAAGCTCCACAAGAATCAAATCCTGATTGGTAAAGAGGTCATATCAAATAGAAGCCCTTAATCATGGCCTCGGGAAGTTGCAGATACCCCCAAGTAGGAGCCAGGGGAACAGAAGGATTTGAGGTCACAACATTTAAAGCTCACCATTTCTCAATACATCCTTCAGGCTCTGACTCTGTAGCTTTTTCAAGCAAATGCTCATGGTTTCAGAGGCTTCAGTCAATGGACAGCTAGCTCTAAGATGAAACAGCATGAAGGAAGGGCACAGCAGAGGACAGCTGTTCACCTTTTGGCATCCAGGAAGCAGAGAAAAAAGGGAGGAACCAGAAACAAGAGTGCAACCTTCCAGGTCACACCCAGTGACACACCTCTTCAACCAGGCCCCATCTCCTATGAGCACATTCAACTCTCAACTCATCAATGGATTAATCCACTGACAAGAATAGCATCCCTGTGACCCAATCGTCTTCTAAAAGTCCCACCTTTGAACACTTAACTTTTGAGGGACATTTTGAGCTAAGTCATAACATCCCTTCCTCTTAAAAAAATCTCTTACAATTCTACTCTACCCTCATGGTTCGGGCTCTACCCCACGACCAAGAAGCAGCTGAAATTTGTCCTCTGAGACTCCATTCCTAGGATGATCTGTTTACTCTTTGCTCCTCCCCTCATCTGCTCTCCTCCTTTTCCCTGCTTTGTGCCCTTCAAGACACTGGTGTGAACACTATCAACAGCCTGCAGCTTCCAGATAGGCATGGAAAGGCATTACTAGAAGAATACTGAAAAAAGGAGTCAAATTGAGGCTGAGTTAGGGTACTTCTTTTCCAGCTCTGTTTCTACAACGTTACTGTGAACCAACAGCTTCCCTCATGAATCACACTGTCATGGTCAGTTGACTGCCCTCACAAAACTCCCTCTGAGGTTCAGATCCTGCTCCCTTGACTTGCTCCTTCAGGCCTACAAGTGGCCACAGTGCCTTGATTCTGTCATGCCTGGGAAACTGCTGGACCTTTCGTTCTTCTCTGCTCTGCCCACTAATTTGAGAATAGCCCTTCCACTTAAGCTCTCCTTAGAGACCCTGATAGGCTCACCTACTCTCAGGAATACCTGGGTACTTGGTACCACTGTTAAAGCACATGCTTATCTTATGCATTACCGTTTCCTTCTCAGGGTTCTCTTCCCCAGTGGTCATTGGTCATTTCATAGCTTCTTAGCATCCAAGTTCCTTTCTAGTTTCCCAGTGGCTGGGGATCCCACCTTCTGTGATGAAGACCCCAGGAGAAATACTTGATTCTCCTATCCTAGTAGCTATAGCATGAGTGCAAAACTTGGGTTTAAACAACTGGCTACCCAGAAAGGGATTTAAACGTGAATGAGGAATACAAAACAAAGAGCCTCTGAGCCTAGCTTCCCTGCAATGGAACCACCTGTCAATGAGATTGGAGACTAGCATCAGGTGCAGCAGTGTCTTCCTCTATGGCAGTGGGCATTGGGCATTCCTCATAGTGAAAATGCATCCTGGCTAATTGTTCCTGCTGCCCAGCGTCCTTTGATTACTGGTGGCTTTCAGAGCCTACTTCTCCAAACTTTCCATTAATTTTATGAGTTTCCTGAGAGCTTTTTAGAAAGTTCCTTTTCTGCTTAAGTAGTCTCAAGATTATTTCTGACGCATGTAGCCAAATGCTTTGACTGATATGCTCCTCCCCTGACCTACAAACTCTTCTTTTTCATTGCCTTTCTTGTAGGCCTAGCGTTGTACTTGGCTCTTCAAATACTAGAAGTTTATTGGATAATTACAGTGACCTGTAGACAGTCAAGACTAGTTTATTTTCTCCAGGAAACTAAGCAGAACTCGTGTGATTTGTACAAATACATCAAACTGTAAAGACAGGTCTCAGACCACAGTTTAAAGGTAGGATACCTTGTTGAAAACTCCAAGGTCTTTGTAGTGAGAGTGTCTTACTCATTTCAACAAACCGAGAACAGTATTTTATTCATTGCACAAATACTTGTTGAGCACGCTGCCTATGAAAGGGCTTCCTCAGTGAAAAAAAAAAGAGAAAAGATCCAGGCAACTTGCATCCCAGCGAGGTACCTTAGTGCATGAGCAAATTAAATAGCATATGAAAAGGCAACAAATGCCTTGGGAACACAGAACAACTGAACTACGATAAGAAGTGGGGGTGCCAGAACAGGGGGCACACGGTCGGGTAGTCAGGACATGTTTTGTTGAGAAGAGTCAAATGAGGAACATACGATACATTCAATGAACATCTGTCACACTGAGTCACGGATCATCCCCCCTTATTTTAAAGATGGGGAAGCAGCATCCATAGAAGGCTGGGTATTGCCCCATGCCAAGTTGGCACTGGATTCTGATAGTAACCCTGCATTGCAGCATGGCAGTCCCAACACTCTCCTCCCTGAGCTGCCCTGGCTGCATGTTGTCAAACATCTCTCTGTACTGCCAGTTCTTTGGGACAGCCACTCCCCCCTTCTCTGCCTTCCCTGCTGTTATGGCTTGCATCTAGAATTCCCCCCCTGCCAAAGCCTCATGCACTCATAGGTGTGACTTTTCAGAACTCGCTGGATCTAGGGTGTGTGATGCTGAGTCTAAGGGTGTGTGGTACCAATGGCTGGTAGCCTGGATGGGAGACAAAGGGAAATGGAGCCTTGCTGCTTGCTGCTGCTGCCTCCTACCTGCCTTGCCATGGACTGTTTCTCCTCTGTGATGTCTCTTCACAATGCCACTCTGCCTCTGAGCCAACTGACTACGGGCTGAAGCCTCTACAATATGTGAGCCAAAATAAACCTCTCCTCCTTTAATTTTGGTTGCTGAGTATTTTGTCTCAGCAATGAGAAAAGTAACAAAGACACCCACCTATACTGTTCCCTTTCCCAACACCCCAACCCCAATGAAGACAGGAGCTCCTTGGGGTCTGTACTGATGGGACCTCTTCTCCCAAGACTAGCATTGTTCCTCTCATTTAAAATTCATATTGTGCAACAACTTCCCTCATAAGCCCCACACTGGATGAGCAAAATAAGCACTGTCTTTGTGTAGCCTTCAAGTGGGAAAGATTGGCAGCAGCCACAGGATTAGACCAGCAAATTAATCAGTGCAAACTAAGGCCAATGCTTTGGAAGTACATTCACAAAGCAAGTGTAGGAGATGCAGATCCCAACAAGCAGGAGTGGAGCAGGTGAAGGAACAGGGGAAGTGGATGGCAGAGGGCAGAGCATCTTCACAGGCCTAGCTTCCAGGCTGCACAGAGAGAAGGTCAGGAGCAGACTCAAGGAGAGGACTTGGAAGACGAGGCAGCCACAGGCAGTAGGAATTCATCCTGTAGGCCTGCCTGGTCCAGGATAAGGGTTCTGCTCTGTCTGCCTAAATGCAATGGAAGCCTACTAAGGAGCTGGAAGCAGGGAAGTATAACAGTACTATCTATTTGTCTAAAACCATCTTGTCACTTGATCTTGGCCGGGAGGTGGATCAATACAGAAGGAGACTGTGGAGAGGCTGCTGAAAGGGTGCAGTGAGCGCAGAGGGAGAGAGCACGATCTGGTTGTCATGCAGATGGAGCCCCTGGTTCTGAGGGATGTTCCGAAGGTAATGAGCACTGCTCTCTAAAAAGCTGCCTCCCTCGCTAGAAATGCATCTTCCCAATCCACGTGTGTCCTCCGGCCTCAGGGGGTCGCTAGAGGCTCAGGATGGGGCTCCTCCACTGTTTAGCAGCCAGCAGAGGGCTCACTCCTTCTGTTCTCCATCCTCGAGGAGCCCCACCACAGATAAATTAAATCTCTGGGAAATAAGCAGGGAGGGGGTGTCTTGAGAATCCTCACAGTCCCACCAGGGCCAGAAAAAAAAAAAAAATTGAGCTCAATATTTTACGGAAAACACACACATACACACACACACACAGAGTCAAAAATAACTATGTCCCACATTTGTTCAGCACAAGTGGAGCTATAGCTTGACGTCTCCCAATTTTTCCCTCTTCTGGATGCCTGAGCCAAGACTCAAACGTGGCTCTTCTACCCGTTTAGGGCTTAGTGCATTGAAGAATGTCCTTTACCCGGTCTTCCATTCAGGACACTTGAACATTTTTCATTTCCCAATTCCATCGCAGCACTGCAGAGTATGCATAGCCCGTGTAAGCCAACATCATAGCAGTTTCTGTAAACTACACCTCTTTGTAGTCAGAACCAAGCTCACATCACAAGTTCTCTAATTACTGAATCATCTTAGCTTAGTCACTTAATTTTTCCAAGTTTATCTTAAAATGAGAATGAAGAGTACCTACTCCGATAAGATTTCTTCGTAATATAAGAAAATGGACAGTGCTTTGACTGGAGAGAATGCTGCCTATACAGTTCTGTCCCTAAAATAAAGATGAACTGAGCATTGAGATGAACTACTTTATTCAACCAGCAGATGGCAGCCTCCTCCCAGCTTTGGGGGCGCAAAGACGGACTGCTCCTTGAACGTTGTAGGTGTGGAAGGAGTTCCAGCCAACTGGACTCCCGGGGCTCACAGACACCTTCAGGGAAACAATTCCTCCACGTTCTCACGAATCCTCTCATGGGGCTCTTGCCTAGAAGTTAAGGAACACAACAGCTCCTTGCTTTTGTTCTTGATCCATAACTGCTGCAGAAAACTATCAACACCAAGCCGTTCCTGCCTATCACCTCCTGTAAATGTATTCTGGGTTGGGGAACAGGAATATTAAAGCCACGGAGGAAGTGTTTCCAGCCCAATGTCCAACTGCCATTCAGATTCGGAAAGGATCACCCAGCTTCTCTAGCGTGTTCGATGGCTCCATTTACCGTGCCCCATCACTAACGTTTGGTTTTTATCCGCTAATCCCTGCCTCTGGTTGTGAAAGCCAAACTCACGCTTCCGTGGTCCTGTGCTGCTTCTTTCTTCTTTCAGCCACTCCCTGAACCCTCAGCAGTGAGACTTCTGCTTCCCTTCCCTACCCGTCACCCTCAAGCACAGCGGAACACAGTGGGGAAAGTGAACCTGCTCCTCCTGAGTTGCTCCCTCTGTTGCATGAACTTTCTCTTAGTCTAAAAAGCCCAGTGCTGCGCATCTGGAGTAACACTGGAAATGAAGTCAGCACCTGCCTCCTATAAACCTCAGCACCCTGGTGCTGCAGATTATCCTGTTAAAACATAGAGTCATCGTGTCACACAACTCTGCTGCTCAAACCCTGCCGTGTTATCTTCTTGATCAGAGTAAAGTTCACGACATTATGGTGATTTTGAAGCTCATACTCCCCAACTTTAACCTCTCTCATGATGCTCTGAGCACACCGGCCTCCCCGTGGTCCTTCAGGTCCAGTAAGTACACTGTCTGCAGCCTGGGCCCGTAATACTCTCTCCCTTGACAAAAGCAGGGCTCACTCTTACGCTTCTTTCAGGCATCTTCGGATGCCATCTTTTCAGAGAGACCTCCCCTCATTGCCCTACCTGGTGCACGCATGCAAGCACAGCCTCCGGTCCCAGCTCTCTCTTTCCCTGACTTACTTATTTGTGTGTTTACTTTCTGGAAATCAAAGAGGAACTTTTCTCTTGTCTTCTCCTGCTCTCTTCCTAGAACCCAGAACAAAGCCCATTTTACCATTTCCCAATCATTGCCTCTTGAACAAGGATATGACCGGTCCCAAGGGGAGAGCCCAGCTGGCCTATCAGCCTCCCAATTTCTTTAGTCTGACCATATTCATTATTCCCAGATCATCATTTTACACCTGAAACAGAGAAAGTTATTTTTCCATAGCCACGACATCAATATGGATTCAAACTCAGTTTCTGCCCACCCACACCATTACGGCAACAGGAAGGAGCCTGGAAGAGTGCTTTGAAGACATCACAAAGGAAATGCTCCATCAAGAACTCTTAGGAACAGCCTTCCCTACTGAGAAATAGACTGAATTCCAGAGGAGGGGTTTCAGAGGACATTTAGAGAAAAATATTATGAACATCAGGTATTTCCAAGGCAGAGCTCTTCAGAGGCCCAACCAGAATAAATTTTCCAAGGACTTTCCTTCATGTGACCTCATGGACAGCACCCTCCCCATTTTGCACGGGGCTTCTAGCCTCTTTCCGCACTAAGCACCATCATTTATCAAGGTCCGTGGGCAAGCAGGCAAAAGTAACTGGCCTCATAAGCCCCTTATTTGCAGCCACTCACTTAAAAAGTTTATTCAGAAGATGAGGAGAGGGAGAGAGGGAGTTTCCCAGGTACATGAGAAGAACCTTAACTAGTTTCACTTTGTTTTGTGCTTAAAAGTTTCTCAGTAAAGATTTGCTTCCCAGTGTTAACGAGGTCATGACTATCCCCCAAGACATTCAGCTCTTCTTGTACATATTTCTCTGCAGTGTGAGACTTTCACCAAAATAAGCCACGTACAAGCCCATAAAGCATTCTTAAGTAAATATAAAAGAATTGAAATTATCCCATGCATAGTATCGTGCAATAAAACTAGAAATCAAAGGCAAAAGATACCACAAAAACTATGCAAACACATGGAAATTAAATAATACCCCCTTGAACAATCAATGGGTCGCAAATTAAATTAAAGAGGAAATTAGTATGTTCCTGCATTCAAATGACAGTGCCAGGACATACCTGAAGCTGTGGGTCACAGTGTAGACAGTTCCAAGAGGGAAGTTTATAGTGGTGAATTCCCACATCAGAAAAATAAAGCAAGTGCAAATAAATAACCTAACAAGGCACCCCAAGGTCCTAGAAAAATAAGTGCAATCCAAACCCAAAGCTAGTTTGAGGGAAAAAAAATTATAAAGATCAGAAGGGGAATTAATGAAATTGAGACTGAAAAAATTACACAGATGCAATGAATCAAAAAGTTGTCTATAGGAAAGATTAAACAAAATAGACAAATCCTTAGCCAGTCTTACCAAAATAAGGAAAGAAAAGACCTAAAGCCAAGCAATTAGAAATCAGATGAAATGACAGCAAATTCTGCCAAAACCCAGAAAATCACTGACAGTTACTTTGAGAAGCTGTACTCTAATAAAATGGAAAATTCATAAGAAATGGATAAGGTACATATCAACTATCAAAGCTGAACTGAGAACATATAAACATCCCGAATAATCCAATATCAGTCAATGAAATTGAAGAAATAACTTTTTAAAACTACCAACTAAGAAAAGCCCAGGTCCTGATGGATTCACTGCTGCATTATATAAGAACCATAAAGATCTAATGTTAGTACTCCTCAAACTTTTTGTTAATGAAGTGGAAAAAGAAGCAATACTCCCAAAGTCATACCTGAAAGCAAGCAGAAAAAGACCCAACCAATAAAAAAGACCAAGCAGCCAATCTCTTTAATGAACAGAGAAGCAAAAATCCTCAATAAGATACTGGCAAGCAGAGTGCAGCAAATCATCAAAAAGATTATACAACATGACCAAGTATGATTCATTCCAGGGATGTGGGGATGGTTCAGTATATACAAATCAATAATTGTAATGCACCACATAAAAGAGGCAAGGATAAAAATCACATGATAATCTCACTGGATACAGAAAAAGCATTTGACAAAATCTAACATCCATCCATGATGAAAACTGAAGAAAATCAGAATAGAAGAACTTTATCTCAATCTGATAAATGCCGTCTGTAACAAATCAAAGGCCAACACCATTCTAAATGATGAAAAGCTAAGGGCTTTCCTCTAAAATCAGGAACATCATAAGGATGTTCACTATAATCATTCCTGTTTAAGGAAGAAGTTAAATTATCATTATTTGCAGATGACGTGATCCTCAACATAAAAGACCCCAAAAACTTCATCAAAAGATTCCTAGGATTAGGAATACACCAATAGCAAATCCACTGAGAAATCAGAGAAACAATATCCTTTATAATAGCATCAAGAAAAATGAAATACTTAGAAATTAACCTAACAAAAGAATTGAAAGACCTCTACAATAAAAATTACACTACTATGAAAAAGGAGATCAAACATGATATCATAAAATGGAAAGATAGCTCCCATTCCTGAATAGACAGAATCAATATAGTCAAAATGGTCATACTTTCAAACCTGTTATTTAATGCAATCCCAAAGAAAGCAGCAATAACATTCCTCACAAAACAAGAGAAAGCAATCTGAAAATTCATATGGAACCAGAAGAGACATAGAATAACAAAAGCAACAAGAGCAAGGCAGAGGGCACCACAGTCCCTGACTTTCGGTTATAGTAGAAAGCAACAGTGATAAAAACAGCATGGTATTGACCAAAATTGACTTGTAGATCAATGAAACAGAATAAAGGATCCAGAAACAACTCCAGGCAAACTCAACTACCTTATCTTTGACAAAAGAACCAAATAATTTCACTGGAGGAAACAAAGTCTCTTTAACAAATGGTGCTGGGAAGACTGGCTATGCATATGCCAAAGACTGAATATAGACCCATATCTCTCACCACACACTAAACTAAAATAAAAATGGAGCAAAAAACTAAATATTAAAACAGAAGATAAAACAGGTAAAAAGATATAGATGTGGCAAAGAATCTCAGTTTACACAAGAAATAATACCAAGACTCAACAAATAGGATCACATCATATTCAAAAACTTCCACACAGCAAAGGAAACCACCAAAAGAGTGAAAAGACAACCTACAGAATAGGAAAGAATTTTTGCCAGCTACTCCTCAAACAAAGAATTAGTATCTAGAATGTATAAAGAACTCAAAAAATTAGACCTCCCAAATTTAAAGACTCAGTCAAGAAATGGATTCCTGAAATGAATGGACACATCTCAAATAAAGAAGTACAAATGATCAATAAATACATTTTTAAAAATGTTCAACATGTCTGATCATTCAAGAAATGCAAGTCAAATCAACTGATTATAAATCCTGGAGAAGGTATGGGGAAAAAGAAAACCTATTTCACTGTTGGTGGGCATGTAAACTGGTATAACCACCGTGGAAATCAGTATGGAGATTCCTCAAAAAAAACAAAATAAATTCCATTTGATCCAGCTTCTAGGTATCTTCCTAGAGTTAAAGTCATCATATTACAGTGATACACACATACTCATGTTTATAACAGCACAATTTACAATCGCTAGATCTTGGAAACATTCTATATAACCATCCACAGATGAATGAATAAAGAAAATGTGGTATTTATATACCACAGAATACTATTCTGCCAATAAGAGGGATAAATGAGGTATGTGTAGGTAAACTGATGCATGTGGAGTTCACATGGTAAGTGAAATAAATCAGATACACAAATTTAAATACCACCTGGTTTGTCTCAAGTGAGAAACCCCAAGTATACATAAAGAGCAAAATAAAAGATAAATAATAAGAAGTAGGAAGATCTTTTTCAAATGGGAAGGGGAACAAGAAATAGAAGGGGAAGAAAAGAAGGGGAAAAGGAAATTAAAGAGGAAAACTGAAGACAAGTAGAAATAAAGCTTTTGCAAATGGGCAGAGGAAGAAGAGATGAAAGCAGCAGGAAGAAGTGGCAGGGGAAGGGGACTGTAATTGTTTATGTCTGGATGTCCCCCAAAGCCTCAGGCTGTCGTGGGGGTGGCTGAGTCTAGAGTTTGTGATTGGTTCATTGTCTAGTGCTGGGATTAGGGGTGTGAGTGCTACACCCACCCCAGGGCTGGTAGCCTGCATACAGTGCAAGGGAGGGAAAGAGTGTTCTCTTGCTCTCCTCCCGTTTTACTCTTGTTGTTTTTGCTGTTTTCCACTGCCATGAACTGTTGCCCTCTGCCATGTGCCACCTTACCTTGGGGCCAGCCGAGTATGGATTGAAACCTCCACAAACTGTGAACTAAATAAACTTTTCCATCCTTAATTCTGGGCATCAAGTATTTTGTCCCAGCAACAAGAGAAAAGTGACTAAAACAGGGACCCCAAAAAGTATCAAGATATGTATGTGCACAAATTCCCCATGATAAATGTCATCATTATGTTCGGCGAACATGCACCATTAAAAATTTAAAATATTTCTCTGTGATGAAGGTTTTCAAAGAAGCTGCAGAGAAGAAGAGGTGCAGACCTCAGATGTGTGAAAGGAGCCTGAGAAAGCAGAGACAGCGGACCCAGCTCAAGGGGGCTGAGCACTCACACCCTCAGGGGGGCCTCTCTTGTAAGCATCAGAATCCGGTTTGGGAAGTCCTAGAGCCAACAGCCCAATTCGAAGATAGAAAGAGACTTCGACTGAGCACTACTCTCAGGAAGCTCCAGAGCAGGGTGAAAATTCATGAGGACGAGGATGTGGGTTTTCTGCTCTGCTTAGCACAGCACCCCCCACGCTGCACCCACAGTACTGCATCCCCAATCCTTTGCCCCAGGGCAGGCTGTTCAAACATAGTAGTCACATTATTTAGATGTCTTTGTTAAGAAATCAGTTTATAATAACTGCCTGAGAGTTACTGAGACAAATTCAGAATTTACAGCCAGGCTGAGTCAGAAAAGAGGTACGTAGATGGCATATAAATGTAGTTAGCATCCTTAGAAGGAAGTATATTTAGGCTACTGAGATACTGCAAAGAATAGAAACTACCTCTTCAGATAAAGCAAAATGGAAGAGAGAGCAAGAACATGATCTCTGTCTCCCAGAGGTCTGTCATGGAGGAAGGAGAGTGGATTTATGGAGTGACAGAGAGAAAAACTAGGATCTGGTGGTGAAATCTACAGGGAAACAAACTGCACACACACACACACACACACACACACACACACACAAAAGAACCTCAACTGACCAAAGCCACCTAGAGAATGAACAGACTGTCAGAGCAGCAGCAAATGCCCTTTGCTAAAAGAACCCTTGGAATTGCAATGGCCCAGTCAGCCCTCAAATGCACTCCTTCTGCACCTCCTGTTTAGTTCACTGCTGCACTTCATTGGCGCTGAAACTACCTCTGTTCCATGCTTCCAGGCTGTAGTCTGCATTGCAAATGCAGCATGAGGAAGGCAGTCACAAAAAGTTAAGACACCAGGAAAGATTGATGTTATTCTTAAGCAGCTACCCCGTGGGGATCATAGGGGAGAATGAAAAGGAGTGTTGCCAGTTTCTCTGCACAGGCAGAGCCTTCCCTCAGGGAGCACACGAGGGAGGAAGGATCCACACTTGCAAGCTGGTAAAAACCTAAACCCCCTAAAACATCTGAGTTCAATTTTCCAGAGCACGCTCCTTACTAGCAAAGAATTCTATAGCTCCCAACATGATCTCATGCCAGACAAGGGCACTGCTTCCTGGGTCAAGATAATTTCTGTAAGAGATTGCCCCAGGGCAAATTTCACTTTTAGGTGAGCCTATTTACAATTCACTTATGAGTTACAAGAGTCTTGCTCTAAATATGGTCTTCCTAAAGCAGGCCTCTGATGTAAAAAGAAATGTGATGTTATCCTCCAGCTCCCAACCTCAGTCACCACTGAGTCTTTTTTCTTCCCCATTAATCCCCAGGGCCATTCAGGTTATATTTTAAAGACTTGATGTACAAGGTGTGAGGCAACAAAATAAAACAAAACAAAACTGTGTGTTTTGGGCTGGGGATTTAGCTCAGCGGCAAAAGTGCCTGCCTGGCAAGTGCAAGGTCGTGAGTTCGGTTCCTGGTACCGGAGAAAAAAAAAAAAAAAGAAAAAAAAAAACTGTGTTTCAATTTTTAAAATGTATAGAGTAAAAAACACAGGGTAATGAGCACCCCTCAGAGTTCTCCCCCTTGCTTGAACACCCTTATTTTATCACTCTTGCCACTTTTGAAAGTTGTGCTTTGTGTCTTTAGTTGTGTTGTTGCGGCTGCCTCAGTGTCTTGAGTTGATTCCAAACTTTTACCTTTCATGGTCATTTTCACGTTGAAGAAGAGCCAGAAGTCACATGGTGCTAGATCCATAGAATAAAGCCAATGAGGACACCTCATAATATTTTCACGAGCTTACCTTTCTGTTGGATGGCACACCCCAGCTGCACTCACACTTTGTAAAGACATGGAAGTATATTTCCACAGCTGCTGCAGCAAGTTACAAGAATGGTGGGATAAGTGTGCTTGAAGGGAGGTGGGATATTTTGCCCAGGAATAATGGTAATGTGTCTTTCACTGTGATAAATTTTAAAAATTTAAATGTTCACTGTATTTTTCCATCACCCCTTGTATAGCATGCAATATATGCTTTCAATACCAAGGTGTGAGACAGTATCACAAGACCCATCGCCATGCAGTCAGAAAACTGTCTCCTTGACCAGAAAGGGGGTGTGTTGGGAACATAAATCGTGCCTTAGCACCTTTGTAGGGATAGTCCCTGGCCAAAAAAAATGTCAGTGAATAAATCCATTGGCTGATTGCTTCTAATTTGGGTTCTGATACAGAACTAGCCACATGACCTTGGTCAAGTTACATAACTACTCTAAGGTTCAAACTGTTTCCATCTATAAATCAGAAGTAATTATAACTACCTCGTAGGACTGCAACAAAGGCAGCCATGTGTATAAAGAGCTCCAGAGAGTGTGTGATATAAAATTGGTGCTTGGTCAATAGTAACTCTCTTTATTGTCTTCAGCTATCTCTCACCCAGAGTAAAGGATCAATATCCATTTGACCGTCTGGTCAATAGATAGAGCTAACATGCCCATTCTCAGTTAATTTAGGAGGAAGCGCAGATCAGGTCAAGTGCCTCAGGTCATGCAACCACAAACTGGAGGAGTCTGAGGCCGAGGGAGGGAAGGAAAATCAGACACAAGTGTATCTCTGCTAAGCATGAGAGGCAGCCAACATTTGTATTTATCTTTCACTTCCATTATGATTTCTACTTCAGTGTTTGAGTTCCATAAAGCAAAATCCCTGAATCATCCAGAGGATCATATAAGGTTCACACCTTTAACAGCCTGTCATAATAAAACTGAATATATAGAAGCAATAAACTACACTCAATGTCATTTGTACTAACGGAGACATATTATACATTCCTGCTGCATCTGAACCCCCAGAGTTTATTTCTGCAAATGAATGTACATTTGATGCTGCGAGCAGGAAGAGAAGTATTTGTCATCCAATGTGTTTCCCAGCTTCCTTTGCTTCAAGGAAAGTAAGGACAGAGTCATTGGCCACATCTTCCATCCATCATGACTCCGGGCCTCAGTGTAATCTGTTCACTCTAGTTTCTTCCTGGTCTCTATTCTCTTTTTTCATCCCAATAGACCAAGTTTGGTTTTTGTTTACTCAGAAACCACTTCAAATTCTTTTACAAAACAGTAAGATAAAATAACATTAAAAACATGCAAGAGATCCACACTTTTAAATATATACCCCACTCCTCTTCCTCAAGATTCACCCACCTTAAACAAGTGAGGATGCTAAAAAATGACACCAAACATTTATAACAATTTCTGATGTGCACCCATCACTATTAGGGTGAATCTCACTTAAAAATTCATCTAATCCTCACAAAAATCCTATGAAGTATGTGGTTTCAGAATCTCTACTATTGTTACGGTTTAGCTGTAAACCATCCCACTTAAGTCTCACACATTCAGACGTGGGGCTTTTGGAAGGTGGCAGGATCACGGGGGCACTGTTCTCACCGTGGATTCATTCATTGATGAGATCATGGCTGAATGTGCTGTCAGGAGGTGGAGCCTAGACGGAGGTGGGTCACTGGAGGCAGGACCTGAAAATGTGTTTGCTCATTTTGCTTTGTTTTGTGTTGTTTGTTGAGACAAGGTCTCACTATGTAGTTTAAACTGGTCTCAGACTCACTGTGTAGCCCCGGCTGGCCTCAAACACACAGCAATCCTCCTGGATCAGCATCCCAAGTGCAGGAATTACAGACATGCACCACCATGTTCTGCTAAATGTATCTTCTTGTCTCCAGCACTTCCTTTCTCTCTCTCTGCTTCCTGGCTGCCGTGCAGTGAGAGCTGTCTTCTCCCATACCCTTCTTTCAGGCCATTTCTGCCTTGAAGCTGACTAACTATGGACTGCCACCACCAAAACTGTGAGCCAAAATAAACCTCTCTTCCTTTACAGTTGACAAGCATTTTTTTCCCCAGCAGTGGGGAAGCTGACTAATACCACTGTATAGAGGAGAAAACTAAGGCCTGGGAAGTTTAGGTTAACTATAAAATTACACCATCAAAGTGCTACTCCATTTATGCAATTAGGATTAAAACGGAACACTTTGATTTAGAACCTCATTGTCAGGAAACCGGGAAGACGGCCATAAGCATAATTAATACACTTCTAATGGTGGTAACAGCATCAGCCTGCACAATTCAGACACAGGCGGTAATGATAAGGAGTGAGCTCCGTCCTCCTTCCACCACCAAAGCTCTGCCAATTAGAACTGTGGAGTCTAATGGTAGCAACAATAAAAGCCAAGAGGTGATTTATTGTTTTAACTCCATTTCTAGGGGAAAAAACTCCACTAGGTAAAAGGACAGGCACCCTAATGTTCTGTCTGCTTCCGAGGCAGGCATATCATTCTGTAGATTCTGCCTAGAAAATGAAGCTGTTTTTTGTATAGCAAGAAGAATTGGGACAGAGATGGGGATGTCATTACAAGGGGAAACTGCAAACTCAACTCCCAAGTGGAGTTGGGGGAGGGATGGGGGGTGCATACTGGATTTGGAGGAGCTGGTCCTGCTGAGCTGGTCTGATGGAAAGGCGTGACTCACCACCTGCAGCCCAGGAAGCCAGGGTCAGGGGGAGATGCCTCTGTGGTGCTTCACAGTCCAGGCTCTCAAGAGCTCCAAGACCCACCGCAGGCACAAAATGTTTCCTCAGAAGCTCCTTTGGACCAAGACTCAAAGAAAGCTTATTTCTAGATTCTAGATTCACATTACCTTGATGAACAGCAGCCAGAGGGGCAAACGTCTTCATCACGAGGTGTAAGAGAGTGGTCATTTCTCCCGGTGTCATCCATGTGGCCACACTAAGCAAGTGGAGCCCAGACATAGAGGAATGCCTCACACTGATCTAAAACCGGACCAGAAACGCATTTTGTCCCTCCAGCCTGTCTCTGCCTGCAGTCAAAACCCTGGGCCTTTCTGGCTTCTACTTGCACCCCTTTCCTGCTGTCTTCTGCAAGTTGCTCCCTCCGCTTCCTGCATCTGACTCTGACTGCAGAATCCTTCCCACCTCTGACATCTTCTGCTCTATACCTGAAAACAAACTGAACCCAAAGTTCCTTTTATACCTGTGTACATGGTTCCTTTCATACCTGTTTTCTAACTTGGCATTGTCATCTGACCCTTCTCCTTCCATAATGACCCAAGCCAAGTCTGGCATGACTTGGACACATTTGTGTTCTGCTAAATTTTTAAACCACACCATACTTGTCTGACTGCCAGAGAAGGGCCATGGGAAGAAAATTAGCATGGGCTGGAATAAAGCAGGTAGGCACCTTCAGACAGGATGTCAAGAAAGTTCTCTCTGAAGGGAGACATGTGAACCTGGATCTTAGAGTGACCCAGGGCAGTTCATGAAAACAGCCTACAAGGAGAAACAGCCTGCTGTGTAAAGCAGCTACTGTATCTGTGTCACATCACAAGTGGTTTTCCCTTCCTGCCTGCCTCACACTACCCACTGCCTCACTCCTGCGTTCTGGAACCACTGCCCAAATGCTTGTCTCAGCCTCTGCTTTAGACCTGGCAAGCTGAAGAGGAAACTCATTGTGGTTGGAACAGATGAGAACCGAAATCAAATTAATGAAGCTGGTATGGGGCAAATAGTGAAGATCCCGTGGAAAAGAGTTAGATCTCAGACCTCAGTACCTGGGTTGTTATGATGGAGCCCCGCGCTCCTCCCACCCCATGGGAACGCAGCAGAGAAGACTTCAGGGTAGTGCTGGAGAGAGGAGTGAGACATCTGCCCCAGGGTCTGTCCTCAAGCAGAGTGCATGGGGTCCTGAGGCCTCGTCTGAGCTACCTAAGACTCAGGGAAGGAATCGTAAACAGCAAGGAAATGATGCACAGCTGCCAAAAGGCTGCTCATAGAAATAAGGCCGACAGGGAAGCCACAGGATGAAGGTCTGTCTGAACTGTGAGGTAAATTAGTGCCCAGAACTCATCGCTAGCGCATTGGACACGGCATGAAAATAACCACAGCTTTCCTGAGCACCACTGTTTACAGTCAATCTGTTAAGCAGTTTTCAAAATGAGCTCATTTAGACCTCACACTCTTGTATGTTAGCCTCGCTTTTTACAGATGGAGAAAGTGAGGCCACTAAGCACTAGAACTATGGTTCAAATCCAGATGCGCTAGATTTCAGATTCCACCCTTATAACCACACAGCCAGCCAGGTCTGGTGGTACTGCAGCCAGGGTTCAAGGTCGAGCATTGACCCTGAAGTTGTAAGCTGGGTGGCACTGGGTAGGAGGGGCTGGAAGAAGCAGGAGCTGTTTTTGAGCACTGTCAAAATGCACATCCAGGGCTGGGGATTTAGCTCAGCGGCAAAAAGCGCCTGCCTGGCAAGCGCAAGGTTGTGAGTTCGGTTCCTGGTACCGGAGAAAAACCTAAAAAAAAAAAAAAAAAAAAAAAATGCACATCCAGCCTGGATTCACCAGCATCTAGGGGACAGCTGTTCCCTGTGCCATAGACCAAACATGTGTCTGTGTTGTGAAGGATTGCATTGCACCTGCTCTTCCATCCTTTGAGCTTTTCTTCAGATTTGTCATTTACCTTCACAGCCAGAAGGGAAAGGATTCCAGGTTGGGGTAGCCAAGACACTTAGTTCTTTGTAATACAGGAAAAAACCTCACAGCATCCTTATATGTATAGGACATTGCAATTTACAAACCTATCCCAGCAGCACTCACAATCCTGAGGGTGAGCAGATCTGACTGTCTCATTCCCATTTCAGAGCAGAGCAAATTGAGAAGCAGAGCTGGGGAGAGGCTGGACAGGGTGGTAGAAATAGCAACTACTGGATGTGGAACCAGGAATGCCCCACCCAGTCCAGGTTCTGCTTCTGACCCACTATGGTACACTTTGTGCCCTTCTGGCATTGAGTTTGGGACCCGTGTGCTATGGAGGGGAGAATGTGACAATAGAAATGGCCTGATCTGAACAACTGCACTGAGTAGAAATGAAACTCCTCAGTAGCACTGGACTATGATGTGAAAAAGCAGTGAATAAATGTTCACAGCGTTCAGCATCTGAGGTCCTGGAGCTCTCTGTTGCAGCATTCAGCCTACCCTGACTAATGCAGCCCGGGATCCTCTCTTCTCAGGCCTTGGTCCAGCAAATTCCACACCCATTGGAATTTCCATCTGGTGCTTTGAAAGCTGGACTTCTCTGCGAACCAGTTCCTTGGTCTCTGGGACAGCTCTTCCCAGCCCCTAGCCCTTGCATTACTCCTTCAATACCCCTAAACTCAGTGAGAAAGCAAAGCTGTACACCACTCACCTCTCCTTCCTGTTGGAGGCAAGCCAGCCCAATCAGACAACCAAAAGATGGATCAGAGACCCAGTCACAAGAGACTTGGTGTGATTTTATCTGGGCTTCTCACGCACTGTGTCAGCCAGAGCACCTTTCCGCACATCCATCTCTAAAATGAAGGATTCAGCCTCTCGGATACCTTTAACATTTTAGGGATTTTAACAGACAAATTCAAAGCATGACAAAAAGAAGGGTGTGGGTCAATTAGTCAAAGCTATGGGATAATGAATGAAGGTGATTTCCTCACACTCTATGGGGGGGAAAAGGATTTCATGGGGGAGGGGGGAATAATTATGGAAGCTGACATCATGTTTATGTAGGCAAAAGATCAGACCATTTCCAGAGAGTAAATCCCACCACCTGAGTAATGAGTGGCAGAAGAGAGTGGAAAAGCCATGGGCCCTGGACTTGGGCAAACCAGGGTTCAAATCTCCGCTCTACTGCTACCTGGCTGCACGACGGGAGGATTTCACCTTTCTCAGCTTCAGTTTGTCAATTGTAAAGTGGTTCATCTAAGGAAATTGTGGTAACTCATTAAGATAACATGAAAAACACACATGGCATATTATGTCATGAGATTTCCTTTATTTTTATTATTCTAGAATGAGAAATGAAGCCAGTCTAGAAAATCAGAATAGAAGGAGAAAGGCAACTTATTTATTTGTGTAGTTGTTCATTTACTTAACATCACACCTCAGACACTGGCAACTCAGAGATGAATATAATGCAGTCTTTGACTTCTAGGAACTCAACGTCTAGCAGGAGACACTGGTACATAATCAAGTTATTGATTCCTTCATGTGATAGCTACCTCGGATGAGTAAGTAGGAGAGGACCAAAGCTTCTACTTCTAGAAATGTAGCATGGAGAGACATACACGTGGAAACGTGCACAGGGATGTGTCCTGCATTTCTGGACACAAATTTAAAAATTAGAAAATAGTTACAGGTCCATGAATAGGAAAGCAAACAAAATAGATGCACACCTAAGATTGTTAACATGTAATCTTAAAAGCTAAGATTGAGTGCAAATGCAGTGATCAAATTATATGCACAGTTAGGTACCATTTTGATTAATTTTTAAAACAAAATATTTTGTATTTTTCATGGGTAGATGCATTTCAATGTATAAAAAATATTCAGCTACTCAGGGAGCTAAGGCAGGAGGGTCTCAAGTTTGAGAACAGCCTGAGAAACTTGAGAGAACCTGTCTTAAAGTAGAATTTTTTAAAAGGCTAGGCATATAGCTCAGTGGTAAATCACTTGCCTAGCATATGTGGAGCCTTGAATTCAATCCCCAGTGCTATCTATCTGTTTATCTAAATATCTGTCCATTAATAGAGTAGGATCTATGGCTTCTGAGAGAGGGAACAAAAATATCATCAGCAATGTTTCACCAATGTTTTTAAAAGTTAGCAAAAAATACGATAAAAATTTTAGCACTTGTTAATTTTGAATCATGGGAAGATGTGCGCAGTTGCTCTTTAAACCCTTTTGTACTCTTTAGATTTCTTCAAATACAAGTGATGAAAGCTGAACAACAGGTTGTACAAACAATAATGAGGGTGTCCTTCACCCTCATTAGCGGACACCCTTTGACCCTAGAGTAAACTTTAGAAAGACTTCACCTGCTGGGCATGGTGGTGCATGCCTGTAATCCCATCACTTGGGAGACTGAGGCAGGAGGATTGCCATGAGTTTGAGGAAGGAAGGAAGGAAGGAAGGAAGGAAGGAAGGAAGGAAGGAAGGAAGGAAGGAAGGGAGGAAGGGAGGAAGGGAGGAAGGGAGGAAGG
>NW_004955419.1:12684061-12708920 GCF_000276665.1 Chinchilla lanigera
AAGGGAGGAAGGGAGGAAGGGAGGAAGGGAGGAAGGGAGGAAGGGAGGAAGGGAGGAAGGGAGGAAGGGAGGAAGGGAGGAAGGGAGGAAGGAAGGAAGGAAGGTAGACTTTTCCAGAGGCTGAAGCCAGGCTGGTGGGAGTTAGTGGGGGTGACAGGTGCTCGTAAAGACTGCTGGTTGGTCACACTGACGATGTGTGCAAGACCCCAACAAAGTCTGTTTTGAAGCTACAAAACCCTAGCTGTTCAAGTCCTGGTTTCACCACTTAACTGATGTGACAAGGTCACTCATGGACTCACATTGCAACTCTGATAGATAGTGCTGTGTGCCAGGAATCTGAGTCTTCACAGTGCTTAGCAGATCAAATGTGGGCTTGACTTTCTATATAATTTAGACTCAGTGAGAGCCAATAATTTTAAACTTTACACGTTTTTTAGGAAAAAAATTCCTTCCAAACTAAAATGGTGATTCTCTGCCTGCCATCCCCAACTCCTTTTTCCTTTTGTTGCTATGAGTACCCGTTTGTGACACTTTCTCCATTCAGCTTGGGAGCTTGGCATGTACACATACGGTATTGTGGTCATTTTTCCTCCCCCTGCTCCCACCCTCCCCTGTCCCTTCTGTCTCAGGCCCCTTCCCATTTCTATAGAGTCCTCCTCCCTGCTTCTACACATGGCTCTTTATTTTGCTCTTTAAACTGTCTGCATATTAGAGAGATCATATGATATTTAGCTTTTTGTGACTGGCTTATTTCACTTAGCACGAGAGTCTCAACATCCGTCCGTTTCTGTACAAATGACTGAAATTTATCCTTTCTTATGGCTGGGTTTTGCATAGTCACATTGTCTTTGTCCATTCCTCTGGTGATGGGGTATAGCCCACTTCCACGACTTAGCCCTAGTGAGTTGTGCCACTACGAACATGGGTGTGCATGCATCCCTATTGTAGACCCAGCCATTCTTAATGGTGGCACCTGTGTGTTGGAAACATGAACCCCTGCAATGTGAGGCCTGGTGGACACGGGTGACAGAATTACACCCTCAATCCACCTCAGTGCAGACATTCCTGCTGGTGTTTGCAACTGAAGCTGGTGGATGAATGTTGAGGTTTGCTGTTGCACATGCTCCTCCTCTTCTTTGGTCAAAGTCCAGATGCTCTGTGAGTAACTCAGCTGTCCTTGACCTTGCTGAGGCCTGGCTGAGGATCCATCCCTCCTTTGCCAGATGATCTGTTGTTTCCGCATCCTTCTCTGTAGGACCACTTTAGCTATGCCATGGTGAGAACTAGCAAGCATCTACCCAGCTCCCAGCGCCTGGCTGGTCCTGTCTGGCCCACAGCCCACAGGAACCAAGGGCAGTTGGTGAGGCTTACACCTTTCAGCCACCCCACCTGACAAGCACCACCCTTCCGTATTGATCTGGAAGTTCTGCTGACACGGGAACAGCGCCCTGTGCTACAGCTGTGCCCAGTGGTGCCCTAAGCAAAGAGGAAACCAGAGCTGCCCTCCGTTCCAGCGGTTTCGTCTATGTATCTAAAGCACTTCCCTTTTCCTGGTCTAAAGCTCAGGAGGTGACAAACTCGAACACAGAACGGTTCCATCTCTTCTCCTTCCCTCCCTGCCGAGGCTGGTGTGATGGCTCGTTATGTGTGTCGTCCTGTCTAGGCCACAGCTCCCACAGATATTTGACCACACATGCTTGGATGAGACTCTGGAGGTCTTTTTAATATTAGGCTAACATTTACATTAGGAGACTTACATAGAACAGCTTTTTCTCCATAACTGGGTGAGCCTCAGTTGATAGCCTTAAGGAAAAGACTAGCTTTCCCCCAGGGAAGTGGGAATTCTGCCAGCAGGCTGTCTTCTCACTCAAAGTGCACCACCGACCCTTTCCTGGGCCTCCTGCCAACCCACTTTGCAGATCTGAGTCTTTCCACTTCCAAAATCCTTTCTGTCTTTGTCTCTGTCTCTCTGTCGGTCTCTGTCTCTCTCTCTCTCTGTCTCTTTCTGTCTCTCTCTGTGTCTCTGTCTCTCTCTCTCTCTGTGTGTGTCTCTGTCTGTCACTGTCTCTGTCTCTGTCCTTTCTGTCTCTCTGTCTCTTTCTTTGTCTCTCTGTCTCTTTCTTTGTCTCTCTTTCTCATTATCTCCCTCTTCTTGTCTCTGTTTCTCTTGGCTTTATATGTAAATGTGAAGCATCAGTTCCCTCTATTTCTCAGGAGAACCCTGACTAATATAATTTGAGCCACCTTCATGCTTTAATGGTACGCAGAAGTCATTGTTAAGTCTTTGACGCGATAAATAAGAGGTGAAGAACTTTAGCAGACCTATTTCTTCTCCATACCACCAGTTTGCAAATGGTCTTACCTTAGTAAGACTTACCTCAAGTACCTCTTCTCTGGAATAGTGACCTTCAAGGAGATAGGAGGCCATCAGGAAACCATGACTAAAGGGGAGAAATCTCAACTTACCACTATACATTTGTATCATCATTATGCTCTACGAACTTGGAAATGTCTTCTCATATCTCCCAGCCTCTGGTTGCTTCAAAGAGTTGTGAGAAGTTACAGTGAAGTTACAGCCTGATGTGTAGTAAGTGCTCCATTAGTCATAGATCACGTTGCTGTCATTAGCGCTAGAGCTCATGCCCGCGGCTTTTACAAAGCATTAGTCACAATGCCAAGTTTAACCAGAATCATGAGTGTTGGGGTTTGAGGTTTCAGTGAAGATGGTGAGATCAGAATGCAGAGGCCACAACTGGGGGTCTATGTGCCTGAAATAAGTTTAGACGGACAAATCTTAACTGAGTTAGAGGACCCAAGCAGGGGTAAAGGTAGGACAAGACCGTAGTCTGCTGTAACCAGGAGCACTGACATCACAGGTGAGAGGCAGATACTAGTGAGTGCTATTTCCTCTCCCATCTCTTGTCCCAATTTATATGATTCTACTATGTTTGCCTTTGACCTATAGACAGACACCTGCTCTGGAGGCAGCCTTACCTCCTCCTCTGCCGGGGAAGAAGCAAGCAAACTAGCTTCACCCCTGGAGTCCCAAGAGGATGGGAAATTCCCCTGGAAGCCCAAAGTGAACCGAGGCCAAACTCTGGGCTTTTTCTGAGCAAACATTTTGAGAGAAACTAAAGTGATGATTATAGAGAAGAGCAAATGGGGCTGTCCCTCTGTACTGAGACAAAGCTGTTGCAAACACAGGGATTAGTACAGATGAATCATGGCCAGTCTTCTCCCCAAATGCCTTTGTTAGCAGCACCCCAATAAATGCCAGATTGCCAAAAGATGCTGATAACCCACCAGCAGTTATAGAAATCGCTTCTGAAATTGGTGGGAGGCCAAAGTGGACTGCAAAGTGGAGGCGTATCCCCCTTCCAGAATTCACGTTCCTCTCATTGGTAAGATAACTTCCTACTCTTTCGGCAGTGTGGGTGATTCTAGAATCTAGATGAGTGGCGCCTCTATTCCAACCTTTCTTACCTTCTGTGTAGGTGAGATTCATGCCCCTCCATAGTTTCTGCTTTTGGCAATAATGATGGGGATGCTCTGCTTGGTGGGAAGCTTAGGAGGCAGGGAGAGCTACCTTATTGATTGCCTGATCATGAACAGTGAGAAAAGCTAATTGTTTCCAGAGTGATGCTTCAGACAGAATCTAGGGAGAGCAGAGCTGTAAAACAGGCAGAATTCTGTTCCACATAGTGACTACCGGGTGGACTTATAGACCTACACATGTGACAGAGCAGATAGAGTAGTAACAGGCAGGAAGAGAGTGAAAAAGTACAAGTATAACTGGAGAACTCTAAATAAGATTAATGCAATAAATAAATTTCAATATCTTGCCCTCAATTTTCTATTGTACTATACTTGGGCAAAATATTACCAGGTAAAAGGTACATAAATTCCCTCTGTATTACTTGTCTTTTTTTGCCCATCTATTGAGAAAGGATCCACATACTGTACAATTCCTCCACTTCAAGTCTACCATCCAATGGATGTTGGAATAGTCACTGAGTTGTGGGATCCATTGCCGCAATCAATTTCAGAACTTTTTATTATCCCAGAAAGAAACCCACACGCTTTTATTATTACTCTCCAATCTCTCCACCTCTTAAGCCTAAGGCAACCAGTAATCTGCTTTCTGGCTCTGTAGAGTTTCCTACTTTCTGTAAGAGAAACTATAAAATACATGGTCCTTCTTGACTGACTTTTTAAAACTTAACAGTATTGGAGAATGCATTAATACTGTATTCCTTTTTATTGCTAAATAATAGTCTATTTTATGGGTAGATCAAATTTTATTTATCCATTTACAATGATGGGAACCTGAGTTTTTCTACTTTGAGACTATTAGAGATAATGCTACTATGAATATTTATGTACAAGTCTTTGTGTGGACGTATGTTTTCTTTTTAAGTTTATTTTTATTTTATGTGAAGATAAAATAAAGTTTCATAGGAAAATACTAAGAGAGTAAGAAGTGTTAATACACTGTGTATCATTATCTTCCAAGTAGTTACTCAGCATAGAAGAAGTAGACACAAAAGATGCTCTCTTACAAAAAAAAAAAAAAAAAAAAAAAAAAGGAAAGAAAAGGAAAGAAAGAAACAGGCAATAGTATAAAACTTTTTGGACATATGTTTTCAATTGTCTGGAGTATGTAGCTGGGGTTGGAACTGCTGAATCATACAATAACTCTTTCTTTAATCCTTGACAAACTGCCAAAACATTACCCCAAATGCCTGTGCTATTTTACATCCCCACTCAGAGTACACGAGGGTTCCAACTTCTCCGTATCTTCATCAACACTTGTCACCATCTGTCTTTTTTATTATAACCATTCTAATGGAAAGGAAGGAGTATCTTTCTCATTGTAGTTTTAATTGCATGTTCCCTGGCTAAAGAGATGAGGCATTTTTTCAAATGCTTATTCCGTTTTTAGTTTATGAGTTTGGTATATTCAAGTACTTACTGACTTTTTAATTGGGTTATTCATCTTTTTATTATTGATCTCTATTATTTCTTATAATTGCATATGAACCTAGAATCATCTCAACAGAGATTTTCTTTTAAAAAAAGATAACAGGGGAAATGGAAGCAAATTCAGGGAAAAAAGTGTTTTTCCAGTGATCAGACGAAAACTAAGCCATGAAAAGGTGTTCAACATAATTAGTCATTAGGAAAGTGCAGATTAATGTATAATGCTATATAACCACACACTTATCAAAGTGGCTAAAATAAAAATTGGTGGAAAAAAAAAACAGGCAAGTAAGGATACAGAAACTGGGTCACGTTGTATTTCCGGTAGGAGCATAAAATAGTGCAGTCAGTCACTCTGTAGAAACTTCTGACAGTTTCTTATATACTTAAATGTTCAAATACACACAGAAGCAATTGTATTCTTAAGCGTTAATCCCAGAGAAATGAAAATTTATATTCATGTCTGTTTATGGCCGCTTTATTCATAATAAACTTAAAGCAACCCAGATGTCCTTCAGCAGATAAATGGTTCAACAAACTGTGATATATGCATAGCATAGAATACTACTTAGCAAGGAAAAAGAATTATTATTGCATGAATACCAAAAGAATTAAACTGAATGAGAAAAAACCAGTCACAATAGACTACATGCTATAGGATTTCACTTATGTAACACTTCGGGAAGAGAAAAATTCTAGAAATGGAGACTTGTTGGGTAGCGTGGAAAAGAAGCAGGTGAGGGACTCAGAGATGAGCAGGTCTGGTGGAGGGAGGCATGTGACTACTAAAGGGCAACTCCCAGAAAGTCATCTATGAAAAGGTTCTGTCTCTTGATTGCATCCATGCCAGTACTACATCTTGGTCCTCCTACTGTACTATAACTTTGCAAGATGTCATCACTGGAAGAAAGTGATAAAAGCAGGCATACACCAGGTCTCTCTGTATTATTTCCTGTAACAGTGTGTGAATTATAGTTAGACCAAAATAAAAACATTTAATTAAAAAAGAGGTAGTGCCTTCATAGTTCTATTTATGGCTCTACTAAATATTAATCATGCATTTTGAGGCAAACTAACCTTACCAGATTTTTCATCTGTAAAATGGGACTAATACCTAATCACATAATGTTAATAAGCATCAAATCAAAATAAAAGTGACAGTCTTTAACTTACAAAGAAATTCCTAATGTTCCTATAACTATGACTAGAGTGTTTGCCCTCCCCAGTCCCTCAGCGGATGCCACAATGTCAGAAATGTCCACTCCTCATCCTCTGACTTCTCCATCTGATAACACAGCCACTGTGAGAGGCAGCGTGCAACCGAACCCTGTAGTGCATACTCAGATGGGGGCGGGTGATGGAAGGCTGCTAACAAGGATGCAGTTAGGTGCTTTGAAGAGCTCAGGATTGGAGGGAAGTGAGCCCATTCTCTGAGTATTGTCAGAGTGGCTGGAGGGCGGGGCAGAAGCCTGGCCACATTGGAACCAGGTCACAGTATCTGTGGACTGTTGTATCTGAATGTGGGGCTTCTGAGTCCAGCTGGCTTAAGTCTTCTCTTAACCCTGCAGCCCTAGAAAGGCCACTGTTCTCTGCCCCAGGTTTTCCTGGCCTGCTAAATGGAAAAAGCAGCACTTCCCTTATAAGCCTAGAGCAAGGACCACTGCAGGAGAGACTTCTGCTTCCCAGACTCCAACCGTGCCTATGCCAGTGTCACCGTTTCCACCAAATTCCCTTGAAATTGAGGCGTCATTTGTTTATCTTCTTTCTCTTTACATCAATGCATTTTCTTTAAATAACTTTATTTGTTAAGAGACAGAAACAGACATATATTTCTTCATATTTTAACAGCTTTGAAAGCAGCATACTTCTTATAATCAATGGTTATGATGATTTAATTAGAATTATTTTTCTTTCTTAATGGAATATATAATAATGATGCTTTATAATCAGTAGCATTTTAGATTCTATTAAATACGGAATGTCAGCTCTTTAAATAGAAGACCAGTTTTGCTTATTAATAATAGAAAGAGCCATTTAAATAAGTACATTTTATTAAATTATCTTTTAATTAAATTTTCAACATAATTAAATTTCAGCTTGCATGCATTGCCTGCAAATATTTTAGCCAAAACTTACTTCTCATCTATTAGAAGAGTGAAGTTTGGCAAGTAGAGAGGCAGTAATGGCTTGCTGGCACCAAACTGATCTTCATAGTGCAGTCACTGTGTGATTCCATGTTGCTAATGGTAACATGACACCGAACCTCATAGTGTTGCCTTTGTTTCTGTAAAACAAGTGGCTGTGTTTGAAAAACAGTGGGGAAAGAGCAGATGTGGGACATACCCAGAGCCATTTTGCATCACTGCTTCTGATCAGCAAGAGTTGCAGGCAATATAGGACCCAACCCAGGAGCCTGGGAGAGGGTGATGGCTGCACAGTGAGGTCCTTCAGAAATTAGGAAAGGCAGCCAGATGTACCCCCCAGATGTGGCTAGACTCCTGGACTAAAACGCCGAGTGAAGGAATAAGAAGCTCTATGAGATATATATCACATTCTCCTATATGTAAATGAAAACCTCACCCATTCACAACATGTGCTACACATTTAAAAAATATGCAGATATTTTTTATGATGTGGTGGAAGAGGGTGGGAGAGAAAAGCCAAAGATATAGGGAAGAAGATTAATATTAATAAAATTAAAACACAGCAAGAGAGGCTATTTGGACCAGTGCTAATATTTTGCTCTGATATGAAGCATACGAATTACACAATTATCCACATAAAATATAAAGGAAAGTATAAAACTCTTACCAGCATCACAAGGGTACACCATAGACAAGCAGTGAATGTTAACTGGCTGCCTTTAGTATATGTGTGGAGAAAAATATGCTTAAGGCTTTCAAATGGGACAGAGTTCCCAGTGACTGTCCCTGGGTAGATGTCATACATCCCCTTAGCAGACCCCTGGATGGATTCTATCCCCTTCTGTCCCCACCCACACACATCTGAGACTCCTGTCACTCACATGACCAACAAGGACCCTCCCTAGCCCCATAAGGCACCGGAAGCTTCCCCTGAAGCAGATTCTCAGACCCTAAAACTGATACAGTGGTAGTTGCTTAGACAAGGATCACACTA
Organism: Chinchilla lanigera; assembly: GCF_000276665.1. Classification (NCBI taxonomy): domain Eukaryota; kingdom Metazoa; phylum Chordata; class Mammalia; order Rodentia; family Chinchillidae; genus Chinchilla; species Chinchilla lanigera. The sequence goes on from NW_004955419.1 coordinate 12,692,180, forward strand.
TGTCATTAACAGAAGGGAAACTTCAGCCAGAGAGGGGGAGCCCTGACAGAGCACACATGGAAAAGGCCAGTTTCATGACTTTCCTTCCAGGTACAGACACATCCTCCCCCAGCCAAGAGGACTTTTAATGTCCTTTATCTGACCTACTAATAAAAATTAGTAGCACTGAGGTGGAGCTTCTATCCTTGGTGGGGCAGATATTTGTGTCTAGAGTGCTGCCTGCCAGGTACGGGGGCACTGAGACTTTGGAAGGCAGGGAAATTACTATAAGGACAAGAAGAAAACTAGCGGACAAGATAGAAGCAGAGATGGAACATGATGCCATGCTTAGGGCTCTTAGCCCTAAGGGTGATCTGTTCTTTGGAAGACAATTGGTGTAAAGTGAGGCCAGTGGCTGCCTAGCATCTCAACCTTGTGGAAGCGGGCAGGGTATAAACAAAGCAGTGATGGAGAGGGGTAAAATCCATCCTTTGTGAGTTGTCTCTTTTTCCCAATGTATATATATATACTATCTTCACCCTTTTATAGCTAGCAGGAGGCTCAGAAAGGTTGAATTTCCAAAAGTCACAAAACTAAGAAGGGTCTGAAAAGGGATTTAAGCAGTGTACCTGTCTCCAAAGCCTTAGTCCCTGCCCTGCATTGCTTCCCAAGACCACCAGAAGCTTGTGGGAGCCAAGCTTGGTGACATACACATGTCATCCAGCACTCCAATAGGCCTGGGCAGTTTGGCAGCTTAGCAAGACTCTGTCTTAAAATAAAAAAGAAACAGTCATAAAAGGCTGAGATTGTCACTCTGTACAGAGGCCCTATATCCAATCCCAAAGACCACACCTTCTCTAAGGAAGGTGCCATTGAGTTTCAGGGAACATGGGGCTCAGGCTTGAAACAACACCGCTGGAAAGGTTCAACACCTCCGTCATTTGACATCAGTCTCCAGGGAAGGGTAGCAGTTCTTGGGGAGACTGAGGCAGTGTTTTAGATGGAGAAAATGTACAGCAAAAACAATGGACTGCAAGGGCACAGAGTGCTCAGGGCAGTAAACAGGTGGGTTCAGTTGGAATCCCAGGCATGTGGGGTTGGGTAAAGTCAGATCCGTATGAAAGGTGGCTAGGTGCAGACGGAGGTAAACACAAGCCATGGGTTGAGACTGTCGGCTTGCACCGGTGGGCACTGCAGTTGTGGAAGGAGGTCCAGGGAACTGAGGCATAGCTGGAGCAGTCTGCATCCTCCCTCACATTTCCCATCAGCCCCTGTGGCTGGGAGAAGGGTAGGTCACAAACACAGGGTCAAACTGACTTGAGAATGAGCTTTAATGCTGTCATATATTTGCTGTAATCTACTCAGTAGGCATTAACAATGGCAATGATGATGATGATGAAGGTTATGATGACAACAAAGGACAAAGAGGAAGAGAACAAAAAAACAGAAAAGGAAGAGGAGGATAAACACAAAAGAGGTAGACAAGAAGGAAAAGAAGAAAAAGTAGAGGAGGAAAAGGAGGAGATGAGGTGGAATTCATTACACATTGATATAGAAGGGAAGGCAGCCCCAGATATCAGGACTTAAAGAATAAGGTTATATATGGTCCACCCAGCTTAGTCCTATACAGCTAGTAGGATTCTCAGAAGAGACTCACTGACATGATCAGGAAGCTCTGCTCAGCTAAGACTCTTGGCTTTTGTTTTGTCTGGCTTGTACTAGCATCCAGTACTTTGCTGGTTCTGGAAAACCAATACCAATACCATTTAACATATTGAGAAACTCCAGATGTAATCACCATGCTACATGCTGGAGACCTTAAAATGAATTAGATGCGATCTCTGCCTTCAAGCAGTTTACAGTTTAGAGGACAGGGAGGCAGAGGGGGAGAGATTTATAGACAACTGTCTAAGAAAAAAATCAACTGACCCAAATACTAGGTTGAGCCTCAAGTGGAGAGGCTCTACTTGAAATGAAAAGAAGCCATTTCTGCTGGAAGCATCCAGGGACAAGAGCAGAGGCTTTGGCGGTAGGGATCTGAGGCTAGAAAGCCAAGTCAGAAAAAAATAGATGCTAGGTACCTGCAAAAATCCAGTAGCAGGAAATGACAAATAAATTTGACAAAGCCTTGGACTAAACATCTCAAACTGTTCAACCTGTATCTGCTCAGAGTTCAAAATCCTAAACACTTATCATTTGATTTCAAGAAGGCTGGATGTCTGTCTTAGCTACATTTCTCATTGTTGAGATGAAATACCTGATGCCCAAAGTTAAATGGGTAAACTTTATTTAGTTTGCAGTTCATAGAGGTTTCAGTCCAAGGCAGGCTGGCAAGCCAGAAGGGCGTCATAGAGGAGAAACAGTTTATTGCAGGCAAAAGAAAGCAGCAGCAAGGCAGCAAGCCACAAGCAACAATAGCAGCTTCTTTTTGCCCTTTTTTAATTCTATCTAGTCTACCAGGGTTAGGGCGACGCCAAACCCATCAGCGGGCTAATTTAGTAATCACACACTCTTAATCTCAGCATCATACACTCTAAATCCAGCCGCCTCTAAAAAAGCAGTCCCCCTTGACTGCATGAGGCTTTGGGGGGACATCTAGATACAAGCCATAACAAAAGAGTCACTATCCAAGTAAAATTCAGACAGTGTTACCAAAAGTGGGACAAAGACACAGGTTCTGAAAAGAAAGTAAATGCCAAGTCCAGCCTGGGCACACATACCGATTTACCACAATTTATCACCTGGTCTCCTCTGATTTGACCCAAAGAGCACAGCACTGACTGTAAAATTCCTTCTCTCCTCCCCAACTAACAGTCTTCCAAACAAAGATAATTGTAAGACCCACTTCTGAGCAATGGCAGGTAGGCAAAACTGAGTGAGTAGAGCTCCTGGGTAACTTCTTTCAAAACAAACGTCCCCGGGGCTGGGGATTTAGCTCAGCGGCAAAGTGCCTGCCTGGCAAGCGTAAAGTCGTGAGTTCAGTTCCAGGTACAGGAGAAAAACAAACAAACAAACAAAAATATCCCCTCTGGCTTTTGGTTCTTCCCCTCCTTGCATCTGAAAACAGTCACTATGACTAGAACTGAAAGGGATATTTAAAGTTGGGAGCATGACGACTTTGTGGAAGGAAGGAAGGAAAGAAGGAAGGAAGGAAGGAAGGAAGGAAGGAAGGAAGGAAGGAAGGAAGGAAGGAAGGAAGAAGGAAGGAAGCTCATTCTCCATGACTTTGAAGAACTACTTGCTTTTCAGTAGAAACATTGAATCCCAGGCAGTGTGACTCCAGAACCCATATGACAACTAGTTTCACACGTGTTGGTGCTGCTGAGGGACAGGGTAGTCTCCTCCCACTGGAAGTCAACTCAAATGGCTCTATTCAGGAAGCCCTGCCTGGGTGACAGAATGAATCAGGGTTCCTGTTTTATAGGTTTGTTGTTCACCATAGTTTTCCCTTTGAGCAATTCCCACAATTATTTCTACCACTATTTGTATAATTCCTGAGTCTGCTAGCAGACTCAGAGCTTTGTAAGGACCCAGTCTATATCTAGAACTATAGTCATACTTACTTGCATCCATACCCATGTGTGTTCTCCATCTCCATATTAGCTGGCTTACCTTTCTAGTTATACAAAGCCTCTGTATCCCTGATGACCAACACAGGACCTCGCATACCTTAAGTCCTCAAATCTTTGCTAAGTTAGCAAATGCATAATGAGTGAATGAGCTGAATAAAAATCCATGAACTGAAAAGTTAACTGCAGGATCATCCATCACCGTTATTTCTACCAAGCAAATCAACATGTGAACAAATTGTGAATTCCTCATCTCTCTTAAGAGCATAGACATCTCTTTAATAAGATTCATTACTGATTATCCTTTTGAAGTTGTCCCTCAAAGGACTTCCAGTGGGCATCAGGTAGCTTCTCAGGGTGATTGCAAGGGCCTGTCTGATTCCTCTTCACAAGTGGTGGAAGTCAAGGTTGGTCCCTGCTTAAATCTGTGTATCAAATGCGATCTGATGATGGAGCTCATATTCTGCACCTCTTCTTTGATGGACCCTCTGTTTCTTCCTAGATCTCCACTGTCCCACCCTGGGATCTTTTGCAGAAAGCAACCAGCCTTTTCACAGCTCTGAATCAGGGCTACTGTGCATGAAGCACTATAAAAGCCTTATCAGAGGCTCAGGATGGCTTGCTGGGTCTGCTTTGAAAGTCCTCAACTCCCTGGGGGACCAGGTACTTTCCTGAAGAGAACACATCATTCAGCTCTTCCTGTGCTTTTACTGTAAACTCTTGGTTTATTAAGCACCTAAGAGGAAGGACCGAGACAGAGGAGGTTTGATTTGAAAGAAAACAAAATAGCAAATAGCAATAGATTTTTATATAGTCAGAACTGTGAGTGATAGGCCTCCACTGGGAGACAGACACAGGTGACCGGAGAGGGAAAATAACTTGCCCTTGATCTAGGAAGCAAGGAGCACAGAGGTGAGACTCCAGACCTCCTGATGCTTTGCTCTGTGCTCTTTGCAGGATGCTGAGGAGCCTCATTTCCTGAGACTCCTCTGGAACCCAAGGCAGGAGGAGTAGATGACCACATGCAGTGAGGGTCGTACATGCCCATGGCACAGCGGCACAACTAAATGTCATTCATCCCAACAAATGCAGAAGGAAGCAAGCTGAGCCTTTGTCCTCTCTTTGCTCCCAGGCCAGTGGGGTCAGAGAGGTGGAAGCTTCATCAAATGCCTGCCAGAAGGGAAGAGAAGCTGGTGGTGCAAAGAAAAAGGGCTGGACGGTCAGAGTGGATGTGGTGCAGTGGGAATCATCAAAGGTGGCTGGCTTCAGGGTGAACAGGTGTTCACTGAAGGAAGCAAAGTCACTTCAAGCGCAGAGCAATGCGAAGCAAAGGCTTTGAGGTGGGGAAGTACGCGGTGTGAGTCTGGTGAGTCACCCTGTGCCTGAGGCCCAGTTTGTCTATTGGGGACAGCAGAGGAGAACTGACTCCGGCAGTGATTGCAACCAGCAGTGAAGGCCCTGAAACCAGGAGCCTGGCCTTGTTACTGCTGGGCAGAGAAGCATGCACACACTCGCGGAAGGCCGCTGGGCCTGACTGTGCGAACTAAAACCTTTGCATCAAATGAATCATAAAAGCATGTTAATAACATCTCCTGCTATCTAGAGTTTGTGCAGAAATCCCCCAAAGACCAATGACAAAGCCATACCTATGATGTACCTCACAAACTAAAGCACAAAAGTCCTACTAAGACACCACAACATCACCATTCTGTTTATGCAAGAGCACACAGCTCATTCTTCCAGAGTATAAAAAGGTGGAGAACCCGGGGCCTGTCCAGAAACATAATTGATGCTTATGGGATGCTCAATTCCCCTCCCATCCCAACATAGCAGAGGGTTAGGGTGCAACTTCCCCAAATTACTCCATTCAAAGGGTCCTTCAAGAAGGAACACTTGATCTGTGGCCCATGGCGTTTGATGGTTTCAAAATCTGGCTGGGGACAAAATCAAAACACAAAACAAAACAAAATCAAAACACAAAAACAGTACATGACCTCAAGACAAAATGATAGAAACTTACATTATTGTTGTTTTTGTATTGTTTTGATTTTGTCTTCATTGTTGTTTTGTTGGTTTTTTAACTTTTAAAATATAAAATAATCTGGCTGAGAAAGGGGAACCTTTAAATCTCAGGTTTTTTTATTATTATTTTGTGGCTCTGAAATGATCACAGCAGACTGATTAGTACCTTATCTACAGCATGCTTTCCTGGGTTTTTTGTTTTTCTGGTTTTGCCATCCTTTAGAATGATTCAGGCATTTATCTCTGCTGTTACGTGGAGATGATAGGTCTCCTCCATTATTTTTCCCTGCTGTAAGATGTGTGTGTGCTATCTCATTTTATTTATCTATTCCCATGCTCGACAGTTGTGAAAGGAATGTGTGATGAATACAGAAAATATATCACTTACAAAAGGGGAATTTTTAAAGACGTTTTACACAGAACTATGATTTAGATAAATCACTCTACCTAGAGTGTGGCGGTTTGGTAGGTGGAGCAGAATCGAGAGGACAGAGTCGTTCCATTCTGGTTTGAGACGATAATGACACAAGTGATGACTAGGATCTAGACGTCAAAGTCCACATTGCGCTGACTGCAAACACCAACATTTTTGTCAGCAAATCATGTAAGGTACTGTCAATAAGACACCCATGAAGACATCCACATATATCTGCTGGAGGTGTAAATTGAAAGTGCCAGCCTCTCTTCTACTTAGATAGAGAGAAGGAAGTCACTTGTATTAAAGCATTTAAGTGGTCTCCTCAGGTTAGTGCGTATAGGTAATGCTCACAGTGGGGGAAATCGGAGCCAGAAAAAGAATCTTGTATTTCTGCAGCCCACCTATCTCTTCCCAGAGACCAGTGATATACAAAGCAGAGACTAATGATACACAGAGAACAATGATTTACAAAACAGTTCACCAAGACAGGAGGCAATCTGTGGACGAAGTACAAAGCATACTTGGTTAGTTTGGTAAAATATCATGAATGTGTTATTCAGCTAACTTTGGATTATAATATTCTGGAAAATCAAAATGTAGATCAGTACAATGAAAACAAACAGAAAGCCTTTATCCCACAAAAATTCCTGATACTAACTTCCACATAGCTTCATATGGTTAAACATGGTGCTTAGGTGAGTATGAATTCCCTCTGCTCGAGGAAAGAAATACGAGTTTTGCACATTACAGCTCCCGTTCCATCTCACCTTCCGCATCCTCTGGCCTCTTACCACTTGGAGTTGATAAAGAATGAAAGGCAACAGGAAATCAAGTACTAGTGATGTCCTATCTGACCCCAGCTAATCTTCAAGAAACATCAACCCAGTGACCTGGGTTACATTACTTAACCTCATGGAACCTGTGAGTGGATACTGTCACATAGACGTTGTACTAGTGTTGCTCTGAGTAATACAAGAGATAACATTTACTAGAAAATAGTGAGCTTGATAAACTGTGGCTCGATACCCCTCCTCATTCCTCTCATTGTTCTGACTCCACCCTGGAAAATTCTATTTGAGGTTTATGCTAAGCATGAAATGCTAATGAGGGCTAGTGTGCACCTGTGGCAAGCAGTCCTAAACATTCCTGGGAGGCTAGCACTTAGCACACACACTGAGAACACAAACTGCCCTTCAGGGAGCCAGCCTCCAATGGCCTCCAGCCAGCTCTCTAGAGCTGCACCAGGCCAGGTTGCTCCAAAACAAGGTGAAGATCCCCCAACACCTATAATTCTACTTCAATTGGGGCCACGGAACAAATCGAAATGAAATATGGGCTGATTATCCTCATCCATGTTATCAAAGAGGCACTTTGAAAATGGAGAAGTTGTCCCATAAAACTGCACATTGGAGTTATTTCCTAAGGACATATATGTTGGTGATCTCATTTAGTCTTTATATCACACTCACGAGCTTCACTGCACAGACACAAGTATATCACTTTTGCATGTAAAAAAAACTTCAGTTAAAAGAGGAAGCATTGCATTCATGGGCATAAAATTATTATGTGGTAGCATCAAAAGCAAGCCAGTGGATTTGTCGCTCTAGTAACATATCAGATAGAAGTATACTTAATTTAGAATACACCCATGTCCCTGGGTATCCAAAAGTTTAACTTATTTCCATGCCTGGGCATTGTGTGCCTGTTCTCTATCTCAGTGCTTACCCATCTATCTCACTATTGAGTGATAGACTAGTAACATAAGGTTATTGAAGAAAATGTGAGCTTAAAAAAATAGACAGTTATAATCCTATTCATTCACATGTCAAATTAATGCTTGCTATAAATGTTACTCCCTCAATACCGTAATAGTTTTCCTGGTGTTCTTCTGAGCTGTGCAAAAACAGGATGATCCCAAGGACGAAGTCTTTCACTTCTTTGGCATTTCCTTAAAGCCGATATCCTGGATCTCCTGGCATGGACTAAGACAGAATTATATTAACATATTATTTCAATTAAAATTATACAAGTAATTACATTGATGCACAGAAAAACACCTTCATTAAGAAAACGATTTTAAACTGGACAGTGGTACACACACCAGGAATCCTAGCACCTGGAAGTTTGAAGCCCAGCCTAGCCTACCTAGCAAGATTTTGGAAAGAAGGAAGGAAGGAAAAAAAGAGAAAGAAAGAAAGAAAGAAAGAAAGAAAGAAAGAAAGAAAGAAAGAAAGAAAGGAAGGAAGGAAGGAAGGAAGGAAGGAAGGAAGGAAGGAAGGAAGGAAGAAAGAAAGAAAGAAAGAAAGAAAGAAAGAAAGAAAGAAAGAAAGAAAGAAAGAAAGAAGAATTTTAAACATGGAAAAATATAACAATGAAATCACAATTTCAACCTATATGTGCATGTATATGTGCATATATCCATATAGATAGATAGATAGATGTAGAGATAGATATATGCAGATATGAATGCATATGTGTTTCCATGCTTTTCTTTTTTCCACACTTTTAAAGCTGGCTCCAACTTTATTCCCTATTCATCCTCCCACTCCATGGGCAACAGGATCATAAATCCTCACATCACCTTTCTCCATTAGAGCGCAGTGTGGAGCTACCAGGCGTAGGAGTCTTATCTGGCCTAAGATGCAGAAAAGCTGCTCTTTCAAAATTTCCTCCTGGTCTTTTGTGAACATCAGTGGGCAAATGGTTTATGATGGTTTCCCTTTCCTTGCAAGTAGACCTCCTCTGGGAACTGCCGATATCCCAAAGAGAATTCTGTTCATCAGAGAAAGCCCAGATTTCACTGACCACATAAGAGGAAACATCCCTTTAAGAGGCTTAGTGTGTCTGAGAAAGGGAAGCCAAAGGTGATAAGGGGGTCTGGATTCAAGTGTTTCAGACAGAAGTTTCATCTCATTGCTTAGGACTGCTAGATACAGATAGGCTAGAGTTTCCAGTTAAGAAACTCTGACCTATAAGAAAGTGAAGGTTCACTCTGAAGACATCAGGGGGAGGAGAGGAAAAGAACCAGGGAATGAGAAAGCAGGTCAGGAACTATGAAGGTGTCCTGCATAAAGGAACCAACTTAGAAAAGGCAACTGGGCCCAACTATAGCATGTATATGATGAATGATCTGCTATGACTCAACAATGCAGCAAAGCATTTGCTTATATCATTAAATATTCTCTGAAAACATGCATTTTAATAGTTTACTAATATCCTTGTATGTGCCTGCACCATACTATTGTTTACTAATTTTTTATTTTTAGGACCAGCATATTTTCTTATTTTCTAGTGGTGTCTGTAGCAAAGTCATGAACATTTGTATAATTAGATATTTGTGAACCCAGATTGTTTCTTTAAATCCTTAAACATAAAATTGTTTCATGACAGGATGGACATCTTTTACGTCTTTTGTTAACATTTCACCAAATTGGATCAGCAGTGATGAAGAGCTCTGGGGTTTATTTTTTCAAACTGTAAGCAAAGGACACATCACTGCCATAAGAGGATTTTTTTTCCCACTTGATCCTTCCCACTCCTTCTTTAGAAAGCTTGTGCTGCTATGGATGCACTAACCTTCCAGATTTCTTTTTTTTTCTGACAGAGAATTATCTATTTTCTGAAAGGCAGGAATTCCCAGACCTTTACCTTATTCTCTTGCTTTTCTGCTTGTGTAATTTTTTTCTTCTCTTTTTATTAGTTCATGTACATTGTACATGTTGTTTATGGCCCTTGTGTGGAGCCTGCACATATCCACAACACATCTTTCTTTCCTCATCCTCTCCCCCTCCTCTTCTCCCCTCCCTTCATCTCCAGATCCCCTTCACACTTGAGGAAGATCTATCTCCTTACTTTTTATTTTCTATCTTTTATTTTTCTCTTTATTTATGAAATAACTGGAAGTAGATGGAAGATGAGAAAGCAATAATCTCCTTAATGGTATTCTAGATATGTGATTATATTATATTATTTATTTATTTATTTTAAAGAGAAGAAAAATAAAAAATAGAGACAATGGTATAAAATTTCAACACAAGATTGTAGGAGAGTAACAATGATTATTACATTGCTTATTGTTATCTTAAAAGTAGTTGCTTGTATTACAAGATATAAGCATGAAATTTGATCAAGCGATATAGACATAAACCTTTCCTCTCAATAAACTAATAGCAATCAGTAATATAACTATCTTAACTATCTTGTGTGTATGTGTGTGTATATATACTTATCTATGTTTCCTTTTCCCTTCCTTCTTTTCTGTGTGATTATTTTAGTTTTCCCTTCATGTCCGGTGATTTCATTTGAAAAGAAAGAATAGGCTGCTTCCACAGGTCCAAATGGGAAAAGCAAGATGCAAAGACACGTTGGAATTGTTAGTCTCAGAGTTAGGGGAAAGTCAAAGCTGAAATCTTAATCCTTTATTCTTTATCCAGCACTATTTTAGCTGAGTCCAGCTTCCAAAAACAGAAAGTAAACAATAATAACAAAAATATAACTTGTACAGGTAATATTTTTACAGATAAATCAAATGGACTTGGAAAAGTTCAGCATAGCTGATACCTGCATTCCAGCAATTCCTATCAGATTTGGCTACTTGGTAAGGGCATTGGGTTAAATCTCCGATAATCCAGAAAATGAACATTCTGTAGTCACTTGCTCACGGGGAAGCTTCAGGGAGCTATTAACATCTTCTTTCATATTAATGTAGATTATAATACTCAGTTAAATCTGCTTAATTAATTAGTGGAGTCCCTTTATAACAAAATAGTTTATGATGTTCATAATGGTGCTATTACTCTAGCAGACACAGACTGAGCTGTATGGCCCAAGTGGGTAGACACATGTGGTTATTGAATGCTGGAAATGCAGTTGGTTCAAATTGAGATGATCTGTAAGAATAAACGAGAAACTAAATTTTGAGTATTTCATTTAAAAACAGGAAAGTAAACTATTTCACTAATAATTTTTATACTAATTACATGAAAAAGTTAAGTAAATTATTAAAATTTATTTCACAAATTTCTGTTTGTTTCTCTACTTTGGCCAGTGGACATTTTTAAAGTAGCTGACATTATATGTCTATCAGACAATGTCAGGCTAATTTAGTTGTTAATTCTGTAACCAAAGCATCTTGGACATCATCTATACATGGAGGGTGGTGTGACAGCTGATCATGCAAACTGCTAACTTTCCAAAGAATTCTAAGTTGATAGGTCTGAAAGGAATCTGTGGCAGAAATTTGTTATTGTTCTAAAATGCTCATTCTACTCTTCTCTCAGACTGATGGAACCTGTTTTTACATGGCAATCTAGCAGCTAAGAATATAGACTATTTTATGATATGCCTCAATCTACCTGGAAAATTAGGTGACACCTAACATGTGGCATGTTATAAAGTTCTGATAGGTGAGATGTGAATGAACTGTGACATGCAGCTTCCAGGGAGAATAACTGACTGTTAGAGATGACATTTTTTTTTTTTTTGTTATTTTGTATCTTTTCTACTTTCTGGGAAAGCATAAAAAGATCCTGGGATCTTGAGAATTTCTTGGAGTAGAGTCCTTGATAGCTTATTCTACAGGTCTCTACAGGAGAAAAAAGGACACTTCTATTTTACTCAGTCATCATTTAATCTAGCTAATTAAGTATTTTAAATATTTTTAGCAATACTGAGGGTGGAACTCAGACACAGGGCCTTATGCATATTAGGCAAATGTTCTACGACTGAACCACATTCCCAAGCCCTGTTTTTATTCTTAATACCTATTATTATCAGAAAATTACTGTGAGAGAGGGCTAGAAAGTACCTAAATTCACTTGACAACTTAGAACAGGAGCCGAGTCTTGAGCCTAGAGCTTCTATTTATCCTTCCATAACATGCATTCTACTTAGCTAGCTTATCCAACTTACAGAGCCTATCAGAGTACGTCCCACAAGATAAGCTACATAAATAAACTCTTCCCTTTTGGATTCTACAGATAAGAATCTTGGGTTGCTCACGCAATTGATGTTTTCAACTACTTCCTTAAAACAAGATTTATGTAACCTATTCCTGATGCAACATCAGCCTCCTTAAGCAAGAGATGGGCAACCATAAAATCAACTTAGCAGTGATACCTTGCTGGAGGCACCAAAACATTGAAATGTCATCCTGATGTCACCTGCTCCCTCTCTTCCCTTTCAAATCCAGATAAAGTTGGGTCAAAATATCAACTCCATGCTCTGTGGAAGACCAAACCCTGTAAAAATCATAGCCTCCCCAGAAAATCAAAACCTGCAGATTCTGCAAGTACTGCTTATTCCTTACTGCTACAACCCAGAAACCTGGCCTTTCCACAGTTTCTACCTGCATACCTATACAACTCCCATAATGAGCTAAGCAGCATATTCTACTCACTCGTAGATTTCTATGGGAAGGAGGAAAAAGAGTCTTGTATCTCAAATTCAAATTGAATAGTAGGCATCCCTATATGAAACTTTCCTTGGCACCAACTTAGTCTGCTCAAGCTGCCATAAAAAATTACCAGGCTGATGGCTTAAACATCCAACACTCATTTTGTCACAATTCTGGAACTTAGGAACCCAAAATCAAGGACCCAGGGCCACTGTTCTTGAGTGCAGACTGGTCTTCTCCTGATATCTTCCCACGGCAAAGGGTAAGATTTTGTTTTCTCTTTTTTTGTAAGGGCACTAATTGCCATTGCAAGGGCCTTACCCTCATGACACTAACTCACCTTAATTATCTGTCAAAGGCCCCACCACCAAATAGCATTACATTGGAAGTTAGTATTGCAATACAAAAGTTATAGTGCAACACCAACACTCAATCCATAACAATCACCCTAACACAGAGGCTGCTTTGCCCAAGATCACCATAGGCTGTAGAAGCACCCATTCTGGGTGATGGCTGACTCAGGCAATATGACTTGCAGAGCAGAACCACTGGTTTTACCGCAGCCCTGGTCAACCCCTGGGCTGACCAGTTGAGCAACGGCCATCTGCATAAACATCCATGTTGGCTGCAATTTTCCCCTGTGGCATCCTTAACCATAGACCAGCTCTCTAGTCCCTCCTCCCCTTAGCTCCTTGTTGTGCCCTGTTCTTCATTCTTATGGAGATAGAGTTATGCCTCTAAACTCCCTTTACATTCTCAGGCTGAAGAGCTGAGCCATACTTTTTCTTTTGTTGGAGTGCCCGTCACAGCCCCTTGGAGTCTTACCTGCTACTCAGAGCAGCTTATCTCATGATCTTTCTAAATAACAAAAATCCTTTCTGCTACAGATTAAACATTTGTTTTTCCTCCCTGACAAATTTACATGATCAAACCAATTTCCCATTGTGATGGAATGTGGAGGAGCAGGTTTGGAAGGTGATTCCATCATGAGGGCAGAGCCTCTATGAATGGGATTTGTACCTTATAAAAGAAACCCCAGAGAACTTCCTTGCCACTTCTGCCATGTGAGGACATGGCAAAAGATGATCACCTATGAACCAGAAAGTGACCTCTCACCAGACACCAAATACACCAGTGCCTTGACTTTGGATTCCCCAGCCCCTGGAACCATGAGAAATCAATGTGAGTTATTTCTGAGACAGCCAGTTTATGTCATTGTTATAGTAACCCAAAAAGACTTAGACGCTTAATAGATGAATCCTGTTAAGCTGTTATAAACTATTACGATATTTAAAAATTTATAATTTATACAGCAAAAATATATAGGAACTCCAGATTATGTCCTTCACAAGGGGAGACACACAAACAGACCTCTCTAAATATCTCAGGCTGAAGCCATTTCTGGGAGATAGGAGAGATCACAAAGTCCTTCAAAGGCCCTATTATATAGCTGTCTTTCTTGGATCTGTTCTCGACAAAGGGCCAACCAGCCTCTGCATGATGGAGTCACTCTCTCTCAAGGTGGTCCTGACCCACTGTACTGTCATCCTTGAACCTCATTCTATCATGGGTCACAAGAATGGCTGAATATCAAATATTCATTGGCACAGGTCCAAATGTGTTAGCACAGAATTGAAGATCCTTCACACTTGTCTCCAGCTGTCTCTCTCTCTTTCTCTCTTCTCTCTTTCTCTCTCTCTCTCTCCCCCTTCTTTCTCCTTCTCTCTCTCCTTCTCTCTCTCTTTTTCTCTCTCTCTCACTGACTTCTATGTATGTTGTTCATGCCACTGGAATCCATTTATCATCTTTCTAAACTTGGAAAAGTTCCATTCAGCCTTAAAATCAACCATATCAACAAGGTGTTGTGGTGCATGACTGCAGTCCCAGAATTCAGGTGACTGAAGCAGGAGGATTTTGAGTTCAAACCCAGCCTAGGCAACTGATTGCCTTAGCAAGACCTTATCTCAAAATAATAAATAAATAAATAAATAAATAAATAAATAAATAAATAAATAAATAAATGTAAGGTATATAGTTCAATGTTAAGGCCTTAGGTTCAATTGTACTGCCCCTTTCCCCAAAAACTCCACCATGCTTTTCCCAAGAAAAGTAGTTCACTCACTTCTTTGATTTCCTGGATCACCTTCTGTGTACCTTTATTACAGTATTCATCAGACCATACTGAATGCTAATATGCAGGAAAAACTACATCAACCTCCTTCTAGGTGTTAGCATAAGGCCTAGGATTTAGTACATAACGCAAAACAGCTTGAATTTTCACACCACTGCACCCCTTCTTCTCGAACACATGAGAATAATGAGCCTATCTATCTTCAGTCATCTCCCTCTTTCTAAAGTCTAGGGTTCCAGCTGTGTCTCCATGTGGGTGATCTTCAGCAATTCACTCAACTCCTCTAAGGCACTTTCTTGCCCTGCCTCTTAGTGGCCCATAACACAAATAAAGAAACTGCCTCTGATTATTCTTATTTAATTCAAACACTGACCTCTTTCTACACAGGGCCTTCCAAGGATAGGTGCATACTTAGAAACATTGACATCTCCTGAAATTTCCTTATAAACTACCTTGCCATTTCTCTAATTTCAACCAGAGGGATAATAAAAGAGCTCCAATATATTGAAGAGTCATTTAATAATGCGGAATAGTTTGAAGGAGTCACACTGACCCCAAGGCTATGCAATTCTGAATTTATTGCCTAGGAGATGATTTCAAACTTTCTCAAAAAAGAAATGTAAAAGATCAATCACTTTTCAACTGGGACTTATAGAGGGAAAATATCCATGTGCTCTTTTTCATCCTCTTTTGCACAGTGAGCTACATCTACTACAACACTAGACAAAAGCCACAGAGTGAGCCCTGAGCCAAATCTAATGCTTTTGCTGAGACATTTAACTGAGGATCCAAAAAGGAAATTATGGCATTTGGTGCAGAGATCATTCATAGTGGAGAGAGTCTAACTTCACCCTCATCCTCTAGCCACACTCTCAAGGCATCCTTAGATGAAAACAGCATTGCTGGCACTAAATTGATGATAGATATGGCCAACATAATAGTCCTAAATTAAAAATGGCTCAAAGCAGCACATTATCTCTGTTTCCAGGGCTAGTGTGGTATCTCTACAATCATCATGCACCCAGTTTCTTTCTACATGATTCTGTCACCCCTAACATCTAGTTTCCGTCTTAGAGTCCAAATTGCTGGTCTAGCTCTATCAAGTCTATACCCCGAGTTATCAGGGAATGCAAATAAAGAAGAAATGCCTCTTCCTCAACAGCAATCAATGCATCAGTAGTGTACACCTCTTCTGCTCAACTCCATTAGCCAGTACTGAATTGTATAGCTACAAATACCTACAAGAGGGCTGAGAAACAGTTTTATTTTGGGCAATTATATGCCCAGCTAAAATTTCTATCAAAAGCCCACGTGTTAAAGGATTGGCCCCAGCCTGTGGTGCCATTGGGGGTAAGGGGGTAGAAATTTAAGAATCAGGTCCAATGCCAGGAAGTCAATTCACTGAGGGTGTGCCCTTAACAGGGAGGTTGGCATCCCAACCTCTTCTCTCTCCCATTGCTTCTCAGCCACCATGAGGCAAGTAAGCCTCCTCTGTCATCTGCTCCTGCCAGGTATGCTGTACCACCACATGCTCAAATAACAAGACCTGAAATGTCTGAGACCAGGAGCCAAGATAAAATTTTCCTCACTTTAATTGATTTTTTCATGTACTTTTTCACAGTAATAGAAAGCTAACATCCTACATTTATTCGTATCAAATAATGCATGAATAATGCATGATTTTCAAGTATTTAAATGAATCTGTGTCTTTACTGGGTCCTGATACCAGACGGTCCTGTGTCACTTAGAATGATACATCCTAAACTTTGATGGGTATCTGAATCATCTAGGGTCTTGCTGAAATGAAAAGTATTGTCGGGTGTGGCAGCAGGCTCCCATAAGCTAGCACTCTGGGAGACTGAGGTAGGTGGGTCGCAAGTTTGAGTGCAACCTGGATAATATAGCCACCCTGACTCAAAATATAAAATTTTAAAAGGATGGGGATATAGCGCAGTGTGAAAGACCTGAGTTCCATCCCAATACTGCATAAATAAATAAATAAGTAAATAAATAAATAAAATGAAAACTGCTATTCAATAATGTGTTGGGATAAGGCTCAAGATTTTACATTCTAGGCCCTCGGAGCCGGCCGAGCAGGCTCCCCCAGCCCCCCGCGCCTTGCGCCCAGGCAGCGAGTTCTCCGGGAGCGGCAGGGCCCCTGGGTCCGAGTGTGGGCCGGACTCATACCACCACGATTCCCAGCCGAAAAGCGCGCACAGAGCCAGGTA
>NW_004955419.1:12714700-12721720 GCF_000276665.1 Chinchilla lanigera
ACCACCATTGTTAATTCCCTACCACTTTGTTTGTAACTCTGTATTGTCTGTATTGTGCTTGTGATATGTTGTAAAATGTTGTATGTCTGTTAATATTTCCCTCCTTTTTTCTTTAAAATAAAAAAAAAAAGATTTTACATTCTAAACTGGGCATGATGGCACACACCTATAATCCTGCCACACCAGAGACTGAGGTAGGGGTATTGACACAGGTTCAAGGCCACCCTGGGCTACATAATGAGTTAAGGGCAGCGTGAACAGCATAAGGAAACTTTGTTCCAACAAAGCCTCAAGAAATACTATGGTTGCTGGTTCTCACCTCACTTTTTGTTGCTATTTTATATTTTTCTTTTAAGATAACTTGGTGGTTTTTATTTTATTGTTATTTTAATTGTAAATGCTTATGGGACACAGTACAATAATCTGATATGTGTATACAATGTGTAATGAATAAATCAGAGCATTTCCATTTCCACTTCCTTAAACATTTTTAGAAATTTTTTGTTAACATACAGTAATCATATGTATTTTGATACATGTATACAATGTTACTGACCAAATCAGGGCAATCAACACTGCTCCCTCCTTATCAGTACTTTGTGCTTGAAGGCTTCCAGCTCCTCTTTTCTGGGTGTTCATAAAATGTGCAACCGTGTATTATGAAATATAGTTCACATCACACTTTGAATAGTAGGATGTCATGGAATGTAGGCAGTGCCTGAAGGAAGCGAGGGACACCACAGAACCAGGTTTGCAGCAAGACCATCATGGATTCATTTGCTTTCAGGGTATTGAAACTTAAAGTCATTTGTCACACCTAGTTAAGATGGTTATAGAAATTAATATCTAGTTTTCATTAAATTAACCCTCATGAAGTAGACAAATAGCCTAAAATATTCTTGCATACCAATACCTGGGGGAGAAGCCCCACGCATTGCCCCTCCACCATCACAGGAGTCTCAGTGAGCTGCTCAGAAGAGGAGAAACCCTACCCATTGCCCCTCTGTCATTACAGGAGCCTTCATCAGGAGGAACCCTAGTGCCTGGCCCACTATCCTACACTGCAGGACAGGCAGCCAGCACAGGAACTGCCCAGAACACAGCAATAGGCTTGTCCAGAGGAACCCAGGGTAAATCCATTCCAACAAGGGTAAACACTTGGCATATGAACTCCTAATTTTTGATTGGTTCTGTTAAATAACTATAGACTTTGCTCCTATGGTCTAAGGTACAAAATCAATAGTTACCACAGTTTGTCAGTTTCTAAACTGTGCTTGGTGCTATCATTATTGTTAATTGTACTACTATAGATAGGGATGTCATATCTGTTGTAATCAGCTGTTCTTCCTTGTGTAACAATATTGGGAAGCTCTGGGATAATAATCTCACCACAGCTCTACACCAAAAGACTGGGGACTGAGCCAAGCAGAAACCAACATTCCACTGTCAATTAATTGGGAAGGTAGGATCTTGGGACAGACACAAACCGAGAATCTCCTACACATAAAAGATATCTCTGAAGTACAGACTTTTCCCAGAGAGGCTTTGAAACTACTGATATAGTTACTTACTACCAAAACTCACAAGAATCATCATAGAAAAAAGATAAAAATTTTTGAAATAGAAAATGTCAAGACAGGGGCTGGGGATTTAGCTCAGCGGCACAGTGCCTGCCTGGCAAGCACGATGTCATGAGTTCGATTCCCAGTACCGGAAAAAAACAAAAACGAAAATGTCAAGGCAAAAGGGTAAAATGTAGTTTCAGACCTTTAGCCCACCCAAAACAAGTCCAGGAGACATTGACATAGAAGAAACTGGAAGTCACACACCTGAAATTTCTGAAACGATAGCAACTAAAGAAACAATTCCATCAGACTATAGAGGAAATCAGATAAGAAATAATCTCTCAAGTAAAAAAAGAAATGACAACCATAATGAAAGAATTGCTCAGCATATCTAAACAAGATATAGATAAAAAATACAGGAGCATAGAAAAATGGTAGAAACCTTGAAAGAACAATATAGGAAAGAATTAGAATACATGAAATAAATTCAAAGAGCTATTCAAAAAATTAAATATTCCACTGAAAGCTGCAATACTGTCTGAATGAAACTAAAGATAGACATTCAGACCTTGAAGACAGGATTGCAGCTACTGATCACAAAAGGAAAGATCTCAAAATAACATGAAATGAGGAAATAATAAGCCAATAGCTGCAAGATGCTGCAACAATATAAGACTGATAGGTGTCAGTGAAAAAGCAGGAGTCAACATAAGGGACATAAGAAGACTATTTGCAGAAATAATAGCAGAAAATTTTCCAAGCACGGAAAAAGAATCTGACACACAGATAAATGAGACATATAGAACTCCAATTAGTCATAACCAAAATAAATCTACATCCAGACATATAATAATCAAGATCCCAGAAATTCAGCCAAAGAACAGAATATTAAAAACTATTACACAGAAGAAACAAATCACCTATAAAGAAAGCCCATCAGAATGATGGCAGACTTCTGAACACAAACGATCAAGAAAAAAAAAGAGCTTGTAGTGAAGTATTTCAAGTCCTGAAAGAAAACAACTTCAAACACAGATTGATATAACCTGCAAAACTATCTTTCAAAATTAATGGAGAAAGAAGGTACTTCCATGACAAAGATTAACTGAAAAAATTCCTGACCACCAAATCAGTCCTACAAAGAGTACTGAAATATATTCTAGAAAGAGATAAAAATGACCACAATTCCAAGAACAACAGAAAAAAATCACCAACAGGACAAGCAATTAAACAGAAGACAAAAATAGGGAACCAACAACAGAAAAATAAGATGACAAAGATAAGCCAATACATATCACTTATAACCATTAATGTAAATGGGATCAATTCACCAATCAAAAGAAATAGACTGGCAGAGGAGATCAGGAAACAAAGCCCAACAATATGCTGTATACAAGAAAAACATTTAACTCAAAAGGAAATTCATACACTGAAAACCAAAGTATGGAAAACAATATTCCATGCTACAGAAATCCAGAAAAAAAGGGGTAGCTATTCTGTTTGCAGAAAATATGAACTTCATACCAAGAATGAACAAAAGAGACAAAGAAGGTCACTATACTTGTTAGGGGAAAAGTTCAAGAGAAAGCGATAACAAGCATAAATATATATCCATGCAATACAGGAGTACCCAACTATATAAGACAAATATTAGTAGACATGAAAAATCAAATAAGAAATAACACAATTTTAATGGGAGACATTAACACCCCATTGTCACAAAGAGATAGATCAACTAGACAAAAATTCAGCAAAGAAATAACAGAACTGAATCAAACCTGTGAATAAATGGACTTTGAAGACCTTTACAGAGTGTTCCACCCAACAGCATCAGAATATACATTCTTCTCAGCTGCACATGGGACACTATCTAAAATAGACCATATATTAACCCATAGAACATGCTTAAGTAAATGCAAAGGAATTGAAATTATCTCTTGCATATTATTTGACCATAGTGCAATGAAATTGGAAATTATTGAGAAAAGAAACCACAAAGACTCCATAAAAATATGAAAATTAAATAACATCCTTTTGAAAACAACCGATGGATTACAGATGAAATCAAAAAAGAAATTATACAATAAAATACTAGCAAACAGAATGCAACAAATCATCAAGAAGATTATACATCATGGCCAAGTGAGGTGCATTCCAGGAATGCAGAAATGGTTCAATATATGTAAATCAGTAAATATAATACACCGTATCAACAGAGCCAGAGACAAAAATCACAGAATCATCTCCACTGATGCAGAAAAAGCTTTTGACAAAGTCCAACACTCATTCATGATAAAAACCCTGCAGAAAATCAGAATGAAGCCATCGATACTAACTGGGCAAAAACTGAAAGATTTCACTTTAAAATCAGGAATAAGACATGAATGTCCACTATTACCACTCTTATGCAATATACTTCTGCAAATATTAGCCAGAGCAATTAGACGAGAGAGAAATAAAAGGAATAAGGATAGGAAAGGAAGAAGTGAAATTATCAATATTCACAGGTAACATGATACTCTACATAGTAGACCTCAAAAACTCCACTAAAAGACTTCTAAATTTGATAACCAAATTTAGTAGCATAGCTGAATACAAAGTAAACACTCAAAAATCAATAGCATTCCTGTACACATACAACAAACTCACTGAAGAGAAACCACACCATTCACAATAGCATCCAGAAAATGAAATACTTAGGAACAAATCTAAAAAAGGAAGTAAAAGATGTATACAGTGAAAATTATAGTACTCTGAAAAAAGATTGAAGAGGATTTCAGAAAATGGAAAGATATTCCTTGCTCATAGATAGGAAGAACCAACATTGTGAAAATGAACATACTCCCAAAACTGTTGGTTATGGTTTGTGTCTGGATGTCCCCCCAAAGGCTCATACAGTCATGGGGTGGGCTTCTAGATTGTATGATTGATTCATGGTCCAATGTTGGGATTATGGGTATGAGAGCTACACCCACCTTGGGGCAGGTAGCTTGCATACCATAAGGAAAGGAAAGAGGCTTGCTCTTCCCACAGCTGCTCCTCCCATTTTTGCTCTTGTTGCTTTTACTGTCTTCTGTCACCATGAATGGTTGCCCTGTGCCATATGCCACTCTGCCTTGGAGCCAGCTGAGTATGGTCTGAAACCTCCACAAACTGTGAGCTAAATAACCCTTTCCTTCCTTAATTTTGAGTGTTGGGTATTTTTTCCCAGCAATGAGAGAAAAGTAACTGAGACACTGTTATACAGATTTAACACAATACTGATCAAAATACCATTAGCATACCTCACAGATCTAGAGAAAACATTCCTGAAATTCATCTGGAACAAGAAGAGAGCTAGAATAGCGAAGACAATCCTGGGCAACAAAGCCAAGGCAAGAGGCATCACAATCCCTGACTTAAAGCTCTCCTACAAAGCTGCTGTGATTAAATCAGCATGGTACTGGCAGAAAAATGAACCTGAGGTTCAGTGGAACAGATTAGAAGATGCAGACACAACTACAAACACACTCAGACACCTTATCTTTGACAAAGGGGCTAAACATGTTCACTGGAAGAAAGATAGCTCCCTTAATAAATGGTGCTGTGAAAACTGGCTTCCCACATACCAAAGACTAAAACTAGACCCATGTCTATCACCATGCACTAAACTAAAGTCAAAATGGATCAAAGATCTAAATATCAAGATGGAAACACTAAATGTACTGGAAGAGAATGTAGGTACAAATCTTGAAGACATAGGGGCTAGGCAGAGAGTTCATGAACAAATACCAAACTGCATGGAAAATACTTCAAAAGATCAACAACTGGAATCTAATTTTATTAAAAATTTTGCACATCAAAAGAAGTCATCAACAGTGAAAAGAAAACCCATGAACTGGGAAAAAATTTTAGCCAACTGACCCTCAGATAAAGGTCTTCTATCTAGAACATATAAAGTATTAAAGAAAATAAGACCCCCAAAATTCAAAGGCTCAATCCAAACATGTGCAGCTGAGATGAATATAGACTTCTCAGATGAAGAAGTACAAAAGGCAAATAAATATATGAAAAAAGGTTCAACAACATTGGTCATTAGAGAAATGCAAATTTAAACAACACTGAGATTCCATCTCACCCTAGAAAGAATGGCTATCCTCAAAAACTCAACCCATAACAAGTGCTGCAGGGGCTGTGTGGAAAGGAACACTTCTCTATTACTGGTGGGAGTGGAGGCTGGTGAAACCACTGTGGAAATCAGTGTGGAGATTCCTCACGAATCTAGGATTAGAGGTCCCATTCAACCCAGCTATTCCCTTTCTGAGTATTTTCCCAGAAGAACTGAAAACATCACACCACAGCAATATATGTGCACCCATATTTATAGCAACACAATTTACCATAGTTAAATCTTGGAAACAACCCAAATGCCCTTCAACCACAGAATGATTAAAAAGATGTGGTATCTTTATACAATGATGTATTGCTGAGCTATAAGGAAAGATAAACTCAAGGTTTTATCATTCACTTCTAAGTGAATGAATGCAACTAGAGACCATACTCATAAGCGAAATAAATCAGACCCACATGTGTAAACATTACATTGTCTCCTTAGTGTAAGAAAATGAAAGAGTAAATAAATCTGAAAGGTACCGTAAATATTGTGAAAGGGAAAGAACAACTGGGATGGGAGAAAGGAGAAAAGAAGGAAAGGGAAAAAAACTATACACACATGAGTGCACACACACACACATACACACACACAAGATAGCTAAGGTAATTGTACTACTAATTTCTATTAGTTTATTGAAAGGAACAGTTAGTGCTTATATTTTTTGATTAATTTTATATTCCTATGTCTGATAATCTGAGCAACTGCTTTGAAGATAACAATATGCAATATAACAACCATTGTTAATTTCCTATCATCCTGATTTTAACTTCTGTATTGTTTCTATTGGTTTTTTTATTCTCTTTAAAATAAGGAAGAATAAAAAAATAAAATTATATCAACACTTTGTATACAAGTATCATCAGGACACTGTCAGAACTGACATTTTTTTCTATTCCAATCACCAGTTTTTTGACAACCATCTATTATAAGGTAAAAAATTTGAACCTTATCAAACTGGAAAAAATCTACCAAAATTTAAACCTGTCAAGAAAATGATTGGTAATAAGACTTCTTCATCTTTACCAAGGAACATAAGCCTCACTTATTCTGTTCTTTATCATAAATGCAAATGAAAGTATCTCATGTAAATGACTCATGTGAAATAATCAAATATAATAGAATACATGCAAGAAACTTACCTGTTATTTCCTAGATGTTCCTTAGACTTTGTCTTTTATCAGTTTTGATGATATACCCCAAAATGGCTTTCTTTATATTTATTTTGGTAAAGTTCATAGTACTGCTTCTCTCTGTCTTTTTCTCCCTCTTTCTCTCTCTCTCTCTCTCTCTCTCTCTCTCTCT
>NW_004955419.1:12721820-12723138 GCF_000276665.1 Chinchilla lanigera
TCTCTCTCTCTCTCTCTCTCTCTCTCTCTCTCTCTCTCTCTCTCTCCCTCTCTCTGTCCTTTTTTTGGAATTTAACCAAGGCTCCTGTACATGCAAAGCAAGTGCTCCACCACTGAGCTACATCCTCAGCCCTTTAAAATTCCTTATTTTGAAATGATGCCTCACTAAGTTACATAGGCTGGCCTAAAATTTATTGTGATAGTTAACTGATTGTATCAGCTCAAGTAAGAAATGCCCAATTAAATTGGATGAGCATAGTTCTGGGTGTGGCTGAAGAGATATACTGAAGACAGAAGACCCACCCTGAGTGTGAGGGGCACCAACCAATGGGCTTATAGACTGAATGGAATAAAGCAGAAACAAAGAAGGAAGGCTTGTCTCTGTTTCTTTGGAGGAGCTCCAGTCTTCACCTTCACCTTGGACGTCATCTCCTGGCTTCACAAACTCTTCAACCTCCCAGTGCAGACCCTTCAGCCTTCCATCACAGACTCTCCAGCCTCCCGATACAGATTCACAGAGGACACTACCATGAGCTCCAGAACTTTGACTTTTGACTGGATCCTTTGGCTCTCCAGCACACAGGCAACCCTTTTGCCCTCTTACACACCTGACCCTGTGGGAAGCCATTGTAAACCTATCTTGTAAATCCTTATGTATTTGTATATCTTGAATTAAATCTGTTTCTCTGGTGAACACTGACTGTTACACCTATGATCTTCATGTATCGACCTCCTGAGTATCTAGGATCACAGATATGTGTCATTGCCCCCATCTATGATGTGTAATCTATAATCTATAAATTAATTTTTTTCATCAGTTTTAGAAAATGCTCAGCTATTATCTCTTTAAATGTTTCCCCAACTATACATATTTCAGAACTTCTCACAATGGATGTATATCTCTTAGGCTCCTTTTAGTAGTTTCTACCCTTCTTTCTTTCTATATTTCAGCCTAATATTTTCTCCTGAATGCTCTTCCAGTTCACTAATCCTCTCTTCTACTCTGCCCACTCTTCTGCTGCATTATTTTTAGTTCTAAAATTTTTATTTCATTCTTCTATATACATTTGGATTCTCTAGTGAAAACCTTCATTTTATAATTGATTTTCTTTTTTTTTTATATTTTTTTTATTTTAAAGAATAAAAGAAGGATAACATAATAATAGGGGGGACTTAGCAAATTACAGACAAAATGGTAGGAAATTATCAATGGTTATCATTTTACATATTATTGTCTACAAAATAGTTTCTCAGGAAAACAAATAGACAAATAATAGTGAGTTACAGACAAAAGAGGTAGGAGATTACCAAGAGTTGTT
>NW_004955419.1:12723728-12726475 GCF_000276665.1 Chinchilla lanigera
ATCTCCAGTGGTCTCCTTTGCATCCAGGGCATGGCCCATGGGGCCTCTTAGGGCAGTTCCTCTTGAGGTGGCCTGGCTTTTAACAGTGGTAGCAGATATAATTGATTTTCTTCAAGATAAATCACAATTACTTTGTAGTATATATTGGACAAATTGAGTAAGTCACCCATAAATCTGTGTCATTGTTATTTTTATGCTGTTGTTTCTTGATCTGGTTAGCAAACTTTTATTGAAAGTGATCGGCTATAAAAACTTGTAGGGTGTCTGGATGAGATTATCCTTTATTGTTTACCTTTACTCTAACCAACCTAACTGGATTCAAATCAAATTAGTCCATTTGGCCATTAATCTTTCAAGCTGCCATTCAAGATTAAGTTACCACAGAAAAGGATTCTGAGAAAGTGAGGTTAACATGAGGAGTAATCTTGAACTGAACAGTCATGCAAGGCAAGGACTCAGGACTGAATAGAGGGCCTGGCCCACCCCAAAGCAAGCTCTAACACTGCAGTGGTGCTTTAGAGCTGACCAGTATTGCAGCAAGGGCTAGGCTCTTAGATCCCATTTAAGTAGCCCTTAGGAAGGGTGTGTGATAGTCGATACAGCAGCTGTGTCCTACGGAGAGCAATCTGTGAGATGATAAACTGCTGAAGGCTATGCTTCAGCAGGATCCTTCACTGCTGGGGAAGGAAGTCCTCCTGTCCTGAAAAGGCACCCGAACAGCCTATCACAGTGTCCACTGGAGTCCACCACTTGTGCTGCTTGGATCTACTTATTCATGTAAGCTTTGGCAGTGTTCCTATGGGAAAACAATAGCCCCTATCATGCTGCAAATTTATTTTGGAGCCTTAAGTGATACTTATCTGCCCACTTCTGCTCTGCATTCTAGAAAATGCAAACCTAAGCTAGAATATCTGCTAGGCTTAGTGACTAAGCTGAAGGTGTGACATAGCTCCTCATCTCGAGCGAGTCTGAGGCCACAATCACCATGCCCTTCTTTGAAGCTGACTGCCACACCTTCCCATTGATTGTCAAGATGAGGCAAAGGAACATAAAAGAAATCCAAAGTAGATGCACCTGGATGCCAAACATTCTATTAAAGACACAGTGCATATAAATGTCATTGATGTGGCATATATACTACATGTTGAGAAATGACAAACTATTCTTATACACATGCCTAAGCTGTATCTCCAAGCAGTCATTTCATAACTTTCTTAGGTTGCTATAGAATGTGATGTGACAAGGAAATTTCCTGCCCCTCTTCTGCTATAAAAGCAGGTCTGACACAATTTATACATTATCCTGTACCAATTGAACAAGCAGCCAGATAATGATACAAGGCAGGTGAAGCCAATAAAGAAACAACCCCACAACTAGAATATGTACCATTCTGGTTAAAATGGATCATAGCCCTTTCCAAATAAAATCCACTGGAGACAACATTCTACCCACCAGAGGATTGGTATCATCAAGAGATGGTACTGTATCTGTGTGGGCTCAGTATTATCCTCCATTTTTGTCAGATTGGACAGTGAGCAGTTGCTATAGCTTGATTAGTCTTGGTGAGTAGGAACCCATACTGTTGGTCTTATGTAACCTCTATGCTTTCCACCATGGTTATCTCTTTCACGAGCTCACTGTGCCAGCATGGAAGTGACTGACAACAGGCAGGTTGACCTCAAACTCACTTAACTCATGGTAAAGTGTGCCATGTCTCCCTGGGCTGTTAGGTAGGAAAACAGATGAGTTGTTTTTTTAGGAATGTGATTCTCCACTACATAAGTCATGAATTCTAGGAATATGATCTCCCCTGTAAGCAATATAATTAGACCTGTAAGCATTTTATAGATGTGGAGGGCTCATGAATCTTCACAGAGTTAATCTCTTCTCCCCTACACTATGTGTCTTATCCATACCTCCAGTGTACTGAACAGGTCTTGCTTGGATGTTTAATTATGATAACATCATAATTATATAAGTATGCCATTCCTTCTGATCTGCAGATGGTTCTGGGTTCCCCAGACTAAATGATGACAGAAGTCTGAAGCATTAAGGTGGGCCAGAAGAAGACTAAATATACACTGTTGTATGTTCCGTATAAATACAAAGTGTGTCTCATCCCCTTCTCTGGTAGAAGCAGAACAAAACATATTTGTCATAGTGGCCAGTGACCACATGTTATGTACTTGAAACTCTGTTAATTTATTCTGTGAAACATGCCACATCTTGCACAAGAGCTGCAGCTGGGTTCCTGCTATGCTGACTTGGCAGTAGCCTCTGTTGCAGCCCAGAAATGATCTGACTTTTGTAGGGGAGACAGGAATGATTCAACGCGGATATAATGGGGACCATCAACCCCGTGTTCTTAGGTCTGCAGTAAAGTAGCATTGATTTCTATCACTCCTTACAGCCCACCATATTATTGTCATCGTGTAAAGAAAAAAAAAGCTAGGAAGCACTAGAACAGCTACCACAGTTAGAGGTAAAAGCTTACAGCATTCACTGTACAACATTTTTTCTTTTCTAATTTTAACATTCAAGGATATCTTTTTAAATTCTGGTATTAAAAATTTCTAGTTTCCCTTGTATTGTCTTTTCTTTTTTTATTTTAGAAATAAAAGGAGGAAAATACTAACAGACCGACAACATTTTACAAAATAGCATAGGATCAGTACAGACATTACAGAGTTACAAACAGAGTGGTAGGGAATTAACAATGCTCATTGCATTACATATTGATATCTTCA
>NW_004955419.1:12726970-12757532 GCF_000276665.1 Chinchilla lanigera
TCCCTTGTATTGTCTTTGTGAACCCTCTTTTAGAAGGGTGCTGAATTTCTCAATATTTGGGAATTAGCATAGAAACTAGCGTTGTGTCTTAGCTTTTCATTGCTGTGATAAACACCTTAAACGAGAAAAGGTTTATTTTGTCTCCTGGTTTCAGAGGTTCTGGTTCACGTCACAGGGTTGCTTCTGGATCTGTGGTGAGGCAGATAATCATGGCAGAGAAGGTATGGTAGAACATAGCCACTCACCCCTTGGCAGCAAGGAAGGAGAGGGGAGGGAGAGAGAGCCTGAGTGCAAAGGGAGGGGGATAAGGCATACTCCTCAAGGACACTCCCCAAGGACCCAATCCCTTCAGCTATATCCAGGCTCCAAAGTTTTCATTACCTTCCAGTAGCCTATCAGATTATGAACCCATCTATGGATAAATCCATTGATGAGGTCAAAGCCCTAATGATTCAATCATTTCCCCCAAATCTCACTTTGGAACCTTACTGTATAGGAAACCAAGCCTTCAGCACATGAGCCTATGAGGGACATTTCACTTGCAAAGCAGAGGAAATGAAATGACAACCAAATATAATATATCAAAATTCATGGAGAACAGCTGACATGGTTAAAGGTAGAAGCTTAGAGAATTCATTTTAAACCCTTTTTCTTTTCTAATTTTAGCAATGAAAGATGTCTTTTTAAATTCTGGTTTTACAATATTTCTAGTTTCCTTTGTATTATTGTTGTGAACCCTTGAATTGTTTAGAAGGCTATTGAATTCCTAAATATTTGGGAATTATCATTGTGTTATTGGTTTAAAATGTAATTTTTTGTTGGTAAATAATATATTCTGTATGATTGAAGACCTTTTAAATTTGGAGAATTTTCATGACCTAGCATATAGTCTTCCTCAGCGAAAAATCTATATTCCATGAGCCATTTAGTAAATGTGAATTCTACTGTTATTGAGTGAATTCTATAAATGTCAATTAGAGCACTTTTGTTGATATTATTGTTCAATTCTCCTACAGCTTTAGTAATTTCCTATTTTTCTGTCAATTGCTTGAAAAGGTAGGTTGAATTCTCCAGATAAAATTTTAGATTTATCTAATTCTTCCCATTTTGCTCAATTTTATTTTATGTATTTTTTTTTTTTTTTTTTTTTTTTTTTTTGGTTTTCCTCCGGTACCGGGAACTGAACTCACGACCTTGTGCTTGCCAGGCAGGCACTTTTGCCGCTGAGCTAAATCCCCAGCCCCCTTTATGTATTTTAAAGCTCTGTTAATTGGGAATGATTTAGAATCATTACATCTTCTTGATAAGTTAATTTCATGTTATTATAAAACATTCCTCTGTAGTCCTGGTAATAATCCTTATTTTAAATTCCAATTTATTTGAAATTAATGTATCAAGTCTACCTTTTTTATGATTAGTACATATATGTTGTATTTTTCAACACTTTTAATGTATGTATAATTTACTTATAAAGTGATTTTCTTATAAGCAGCACACAGCTGATTTTTCATCTTAATTCAATCTCACAATCTTTGACTTTCAGTGGAAATTTTATGCCATTTATATTCAGTGTAATTGTCAGTACAATTGTTTTTATTTTCATTTTTTAATTTTAAAAATAAAAGGAGGAAAACATTAACAGACAGACAACATTTTACAAAATAGCAAAAGAACAGTACAGACAATACGGAGTTACAAACAAAGTGGTAGGAAATTAACAATGCTTGTTGTATTACATATTGATATCTTCAAAGTGGTTTCTCATGAAAACAGATAGAGACATGCAATACTGATCAACCAAGGACTCATTGACAGTTTCTTTCAGTAAAGAAATAGAAGACAGTAGAACAACCATGTTAACTATCCCGTATATACATACATAAAAAATTTCTCCTTCTTTCCCTTCTCTTTTCCTACATCCCAGTAACTGGGATGTGAGTACAATTGTTTTTAAATTTACCTTCTTGCTATGTGTTTTGAGTTTGTCCCACATATTCCTTGTGTCCTCTTCTTCCCTATTTTTGGATGAATTGAAGATTTTTATCTTTTGGGGGAGAGGGGTGGTACTGGGGATTGAGTCCAGGGTCTTCACACTAAACTGCATCCCAGGCCTGTTTTTATTTTTTGTTTTGAGACAAGGTCTTGCTAAGCCACTAAGTTGCCACGGCCAGGCCCTAACTTGCTATCCTCTTCCTTCAGCCTCCTTAGTAGATGGGATTACAGGCTTGATCCCTATGACCAGGTATTTGTCATTGTATTTTCACTACACATTTGAATAATAAGCTGTACTTCTTTCTATGTGTTCCTTTGTTTGTTCACCAGGCTCATAATATGAATCCTTAATTTACCACCTTCCACCTTCAATTCATACCATACCTTTTCACGAAAACACTTAAAACCGCATCCTCTCTCTCATGTACTCTGTTCATAAAATTTATTCTTACAAAACTGAAAGCCCACCATATGTCAGTGTGCTTTTTACTTTAAACAGTTATTTTTAGGAAATGTAATAAATTTTTAAAAATTATTTTTAAATAATTAAAAATAGATAATTAATAATAATAATTAAAATGTAGATCTGGAGTTCTACATTCTTTTATGAAGGTCTAAATTTTCATCATTTTTTTCCATCTCTGGAGCTTTTTTTTTAACATTTCTTATAATACATGTCTGCTTCCCATAACTTCTCTTGGTATTTTCTGAAGAAGTATTCTCCCTATAGTTTTGAAGGATTTTTTTTTTGTCAAATGAAGAACTTTAGATTTATAGCTTCTCTTTTCTCTTAGCGCTTTACATACTTTTTTTCATTCTTCTAGAATGCAGTTTCTGATGAGAACATGTATTTATCCATTTGTTCCTGTCTATATTAATTTTCCTGTTTTTAATATTTTTCTCTTCACTTGGTTTCAGAAATTTACCGAATATGTTTCTTTGTGTTACTTTGTGTTTTTCCAACTTGAGGCTTGTTAGGCATCTTGGTTCTGCGTATTTTTAAATTACTTAAAATTCCTGGCTATTTTCTTTCTGGGCATTTAAAACATAATAAATGTATATTTAATAAGTGGCAAATCATGTATCCTATGAAATAAATGGTTTGAAATGATTGACTATTCTTTCTTCAAGTTAGATTCTTATCTCACTCTACTCATAAAAGTAAATCACTTTCATATTACCAACCTCAAATAAATAATATGAATATGAAAGTTCTCAAAGAAAATATTAAAGGTTTCAATGAAAAGTGTCATTTAATAACTTAATGCCAAATATTCAATTTACTATCTATTAAAAATCTGTATTTATACCAAAATTACTGACTTTGCTAAAAATTAACAAATGGCCAAGTGGATAGGCATTCCCTGAGCAACTCCCAAAATCAGATTTCCGATATAAGATTGTGAAGTTTATTGTAGCCATGTTTAAAATATTTTTTAACAGTTGTTCTTTAAAAGAAAAAAATCCGAAGGTCATGTGTTGTTTTTAAAATGTTCCCATGTATAAACTTCAAGTGCAAGAAATCAAAAATAAGAACTTTTTTAAACCAAATATAAATCTGCTTTTCTCATGCCTAGGTAAAGATAAGCAGTTCAAATTTTGTACAGAGACTTGACTGCTGTCAAGTACTCAGTCACTGCTGGCTGTGGTGGTGCACATCTGTAATCCCAGCCTTCAGGAGGCTGAGGCTGGCCCATCATCAAAAGTTTGAGACTAGCCTCAGCTACATTGTGAGTTCAAGGCCAGCCCGGACTACATAACAAGACCCTGTCTCAAACCTCCCCCTACCCTACTCCCCAAAAATGTGCCTGGTCACTGTGTCTTATTGCTTTGCTATTCTCAACACATAGCTTCTGTTTTAAAATCCACATTCCAAACACCTCACCCATTTATCCATCTCAGGTAGCCAAAAGAAGAAACTGGGAGGAGATAAGTATGTCTTTCCCCTATAAGAATGTTTCCCAAACAGTAAGAAAAAGGTCAATACTAGTTCCATTTACATCTCATTGGTCAGAATTTTAAGATCATATCTAGCTTCAAGGAAGTCTGGGAAATGAGGATTTTCCTGAAGTGCTGAGTCCAGGTAATTTTAGGAGCTGCATTATCGAAGGGGAAGAGAAAAGATTCTGGTGGAACAGTATACTTTTCACATGATTCATTCTTTTCCTCCACAAAACCGTATGGCCACCTGCACATAAGGCACTCCATGATGTGATAGATTGGAAGATGTAAGATAAACAGCCCACCTAACTACCTAGTAAATACATAAAAGTTGAGTAGCTAAGAACATACATTTTCTGTTCATTCCCATAACATATTTCAATCAGTTCTGTTCTGCAAGGATCTGTTGGGTTCTTGCTGTACCTCAGGAAGGAATGGTGGTATAAGAATGAGGGAAAAAATAGACAAGAATCAGAAAGCTGGGATCAGGTGGAGGTCCTCTCTCTTGAGTGGAGAAGAGGAACTGCCCAAGAACAGTAGAGCATTTATTTATACCCTCGAGAGGTTGGCTAATTTTTACCTCACTGCCAAGCAATCAGTTAACAAGTTACAATGGCTTGTTTATGCACCTTGAGGAGCTCTCCTGTTTGGGGGCTGGCTTTATCTTGCAAGTGTAATTATTTTTTTAGCTTTGGCGGCTCCCAACATGGTTCCTGATATTATGTTGGTTTAATTCCTAAAAATGATTAATGCCATTGCTAATCCTCTACCTTGAACTCAGCCTGGTGTCAGGCACTCAGCACTATCCTTGAGCGTTCAAATGAGAAGAAACTTCAGAGGTCACTTGGTTCTATGTGGTTAAGGAAACAGGTCCAGAGAGAAAGGGACTTACCCAAGGTCCCTCTTTCAATCTTTCAGTTTTCAAAGATTCTTATCTCTGTCTGCAATCAACACAGAGCCTGTCAGGCCTCTAAATTTCAAGAAATAAATGCTGAGCTTCCCTCAGGATTCCCCGAGGGCTGAGTCACAGGGAAAGTCCCCTGGGGACAGCAACCAGGCAAGCCTGCTGCAGTAAGAATGCAGCTTGCAAGGCATTTCGCCTTCTTATCATCAAATGTGCTTGAGTTCACCTAGATTACTGAAGTAGCTTTCAAATCATTCTCCGCCCCTAGAAAGAAAGTAGTAATTGTACATTCTGGATTTCATTCCCTCCCTGACACTTACTAGCTGCAGGTCTTTAAGCACATCACTTAATCCAGCTGAGTTCCCAGTTTTGCATGCATAACCTGTGGTGCTTCCCTCTATGCTACAATATGGAAAAGATCAAGTGCAATACCAAAGATAATACCTTTCGCACAACACTATGCCTCATCAATGTTATTTTTATTCATTTAAATTCATGCATCACTGCTTCCAGGGAAAATTCCTCCTACAAAAATTTGTTGGGATAATTCAACCAATTTTTCATCCTTCAAGGATTCCAGTCACTTACAGAAGAAAAGGCAAACCCTTTGGCATGATTTTTGATGTCTTCTCATTTTTAAAAATAGCTTCTGCAAATCAAAGACGGAGCTGAAATATCTGTCAGCTGACTCCTCTGCTGCTAACCATGGACAAATAACTATGGTAAAATACAGGAAGTTCTGTAAGATAGAGTGGGGTGGGAGTACATTGTTATATAATGTTTACATTCTTTCAGTCATTCACTTCTGGGATTGGAACACTTCCTGAAAGATTCACTGGAATCATTTCTACATGGAAGATTTATGGGCAGCTCTTAGCAACTTTGTTATAAATTGGAATATTTTCTAATTTTTAACTTGAAGGTATTTTTATTTGTCTAGTACAATTAAAATGAAAATAATACTGTGTAGTGCTTATAACAGATGGTTATTCCCAGTTGGAGGAAGTAATGACATCAGATACTGGAAAACTTAATGACAAGATAATTCCAATGGTTCTTGGGGCCAGAAGTAAGTATATGCCACATAGAGGGTCACCACCAGGTTATGCTATTCCAAGTCTCAAGGTCACTTTTCTGACTTTGAGACTCTGTGACTTTGTCATAAGGCAGGACATACAACTGGACAACATTCTTCAGCTCTGGCCCAAGCAGCCATGCTCCATCCAAATATGTATCATTCAATTTCAGAACTGCAATAGGCCAATAATTGTTATCTCCAAGAGAATTGATTTTGGTGTTATTATTTCTCTATACATTAGGTTCGTGGAAGGACAGCATAGAAAAAAATTTTCCTTTTACTCTACAAATTATCAGAATGAGAGAAGTCATATGCATGCCAGTTGAGGAGGTCACTCAGCATCCCTCAGAGGTCTTGAACTTCCAGGGAATTTCAGAGACCTAAGGACTGTTCTATTATCTCCCTCTAGCAGGCATGACAATGTTTTGCATACAATAAGGTCAGTGGTCACCATTAATACTGTCCACCAAAGATTTCTAACTCTTCTCACAAAATCGTGGTAGGATTACACTTCCCCATCATCTTAAAACTAGGATGAACATATAATTTCTTTCAGCCAAGGAATATAAGTGAAAGAGACCCTTGTCACTTTTGAGATGTGTGCCATTGCAATTCCTCTTTTCTTCTTCTGCTGCATAAGATATTTATGGGTAGGTGTTCAAAAGTATATTAACATGTATAGAAAGTGTACTGAAAAGTTGAAACCTATTCTAGAATTTATTAGGAGGAATAAGGTCCATGACTAGTTATGTCAACTTTTTTAAAAGAAGAGTAAAAATTGGGAATTCCTCTATTAGATAGACATGATATAGAGCCATAGTAATATAAAGTGAAACTGGCACATGAAGAGACAAATAGGCAACTGGAACTGAATAAAGATGAGAGAGAGAGAGAGACAGAGACAGAGAGAGAAGACTACAAATCAGTGGGAATGAAGTTTTTTAGAAGATGATGTTGGAAAATACCAGCTCACTCTGCTGATCCTAGGACTGTTTGTTACTAAGTCCAGTTCTTACTCTCCTGTGGTTTATATCACAGGACCCAGGCTGCATTTCAAGTCTATTATGTCACTTGCCTTCCATGCGGATGAGGCCAATGACAGGCAACGGAGGAGAGTAGAGAGCAAGAATAAAGACACCCAAGTATTTCTCTCCTACCCCACATGTGCTTAAAATTTCTGGCAGCAGCTGTATAACTTCATTCATTTTTATTCCTTCCAGACAGACCTGCTTTGGTTCCAGCTTCTATCAAGCAGATCCTAGTCTCTGAGTTTTAGTAATATTGCCTCCTCCTCCTCCTGTTCATTATTCAGCTTAAGCTTGATAGTGGTTTCCCTATTGATGCTAATGTTCTATTGTTGCTAATTGTCTTGCCATCTCCTAGTTAGCTTATCAGGCCTGTCATCATCCGTGTAACCAATTCCCTACATTGAATTCTTTCTGTTGTAAACACTAGAAATCCCCTCTCAGGATAATTCTGACTGATATACTCAATATATGTAGAAAAACAAATCTGTCTCCATGACTATCATCACATGCAAAAGCCTGACTCTACAATAATTTAAGATCTGACTAATAAAACTATAATTGAATAAAATATAAGGAAATATCTTTTTAACCTAGGAGTGGGAAAATTTAAATTTCAAATGCACAACCCATTGAAAATTTTTAACAAATTTAATTGTTCCTAAGGATTTTTGCTTAATGAAGAAGATCACAGACAAGTTGAACAAATGCATGGCTGATTGGAAAAGGTAGATCTATAATATCTAAAGCCAATGAGAGATTAATATCTAAAACACATTTTTAAAAATCTTGCAAATGGGGAAAAAAAAGCTACCTGCCCCAATGAAAATAAGGTAGCGGGATATGAGCAGTCAGTTTTCAGAAGTGAAAACCTCAGAAGATAATAAGCTATAAAGATAGATTCAAAATCATCAGCAATTGGAGAAATGCAAATAATATTTTTGACATAGGAAAAACTGTAAACATTTGTGCCAGCTGAAATTATACAATCAGGGGAAAAATCAAGATTAGCAGAGATATGAGAACATAGTGTCCACTGTGTCCCAGAGATTGGCTGTACTAGAGTTCAATTATCCTAGAAGACAAATTATCAATATTTAGTACCACTAACTATGTACAAACCCATCAATTTTTCTTCAAGGCATACAGCACAAGAAACTTTTTTTTTTTATCAAAAACGTTCATCAGGGGATGATCCCAGGTATGTTTATTGTCATATCTGTTTTGAGAGACAAGTGACACATAGAAGTTGGGATGAGAAAGATGGAAAATATTTTTTATGTCCACTCCCAGGATAAAGAATAGATAAAAGTAGATGAATTCACACCTTAAAGTACCACAAAATATCAGGTGATGTGCAAAGAAATGGCCTAGACTTTTCTCATAGCAACATAGGTGGATCTTAAAAACATTGTTCTGATGGGGAGGGAGGATGGATTTGTAGATTCAAGATATGTGCATTTTAAACGATATGCATTTTGATAGAACACAGGCAAAGAAAAACAGAGTAAGGCAGGGTAGCATCTCTCTGGCCTGCCTTCCTCCCACACTCCCTCTGCATTTGCACTTTCCATGCCAGAAATATGGCACTGGCTGCCATTCCGCTGACTCAGCATGCTGTTTCACCCTGCAGGTCTTCGTACGCGCTGTTCCTCCCCCAGCCTTCCCACCTGGGTCACTGCAGGCTGGACACCTTGAATCTTGCTGTTAAATCATCAGAGCACACAGCTATTCGAGAGAGTATCTGCTCAGTCAGTACTGTTCACTGCTCACTCGGGTCTCACATCCTCAACAGGCCTGTCCTGCACCATCCACCCGCTCAGTCCTCTCCCAGTCTTCTGTGTCACAACCGCAGGGCCCTGGGCACATTTTAAATCCCAACATTATGCTACTATCTAGAAGGCATGCTTGGAAGTCAGCATTCAGGGAAGAATAACTAGGCCATAAAGGTCCCACACACTGGTATTCATTTAATTCTCCTTTCACTTCCTATGAGGAACTCCTTTTCCAACTGTTCAAAGTGTCCACTGGTCCAGAACCCTTCCAATTTGCTGGAGGGCAAACTC
Source organism: Chinchilla lanigera (assembly GCF_000276665.1). NCBI lineage: Eukaryota > Metazoa > Chordata > Mammalia > Rodentia > Chinchillidae > Chinchilla > Chinchilla lanigera. The sequence continues at coordinate 12,735,977 of NW_004955419.1, forward strand.
CCAACTCCTTGCTGGGGTATTGGAGGGGCATCAATTCCAATGCCCCAGGGTAGGGGCAGACCTAGAAGTTCTAAACTGCATATTCAGATACGCATCAGCTCTTCTTCTTTTAGGCTCAACTTCACCCTGCTAGGAAGTCACAGAACCTAGGCACTTTCTCAAGATCTGTGGTACAAATCCTGCTTCTGCCAGCTTATGGATCAGCATTCTCTGGTCTATGGAAGTCAGTTGGAACAACAACTCCCGGTCTCCTTTCTGTCCTCCAATATTCTGATCACCCCCACTTCCTTTCTTGTTCTTGCCACATCTTGTTTATTCATTTTCACTTTATTGGTATTTCAGGAGACGGCAGGGATAAGTGAGCATGTACAATATCTCATCCTTAACCCCAAGCTGCCATTCTCAGACCTTTTAAATTGCTACTAGGCCCAGTGGCACATGTCTGTAATCCCAGCACTCTGGGAGGCTGAGGCAAGAAGATCACACACTCCAGCCCAGCTGAGGTAGCTGTAAGTTGCTAAAAATGTACTCCTTCACTGAAAACAAATTGGCACCTTAGTAAGATCCACTGCCTATCCTTTTGACACAACAGATCCCTAGACACTAAAGAATACCTTGATGTCTCTCCCATGCTTTGATTCCTCTCTTCTTCAGGCTGTAGACAAGCTCCTGCATTGTGCATTAACTCATTTTCTCTGTCGAGAATAGGAAGTCCACTGGCAAACTTACAGAAGGCAAGGGTGTGTGGGGAGGTGTGTGCACGGGGAGACATTCAAACAGCTCAATTCCCTGCTCAAGGTTAGTGGTTTCACTGTGCACTGTCTGGACCAACAATCACTATTATCTGGAAGCCTAAGAAAACACCACTTCTCAAGTGCCATCATCCTAGAGGAACCTGGATCAGACACTCTGGGCATGGGACTCAGCAGTCTGTGTCCTAATAAGATCTTGATTCAATTCAAGCTTCAGCAACTGCCTTAGAATCAACCATGGCCAGGGGCTGGGGATTTAGCTCAGAGGCAAAGCGCCTGCCTGGCAAGCGCAAGGTCATGAGTTCGGTTCCCGGTACTGGAGAAAAACCAAAACCAAAAACAAAAACAAACAAAAAAAACAAACAAACAAAAAAGCAGAATCAACCATGGCCAAGGGTGCAGGGAGGAAGAGAACAAATCTGCCCACAGCACTACAACTTTTACCTAACAAGGAGAAATTAAAACTAGAGTCACACTCAGTCAGTAGGTGTGAATTGCACTCCAACCCCTTGATCATTTATAACTTTCCTATGGAAGAAATAGCTAACTTCAAATTGATCTGTGGGCTGGGGATTTAGCTCAGTGGCAAAAGTGCCTGCCTGGCAAGCGCAAGGTCATGAGTTCAGTTCCCGGTACCGGAGAAAAACCAAAAAAAAAGAAAAAAAAAAAAAATTGATCTGTAGTAAAAATGACTCTCCACATTTTGTGTTTGACTCTCCTAGCTTTTCCTGTTCTCCCTGTATTCTGTACATAAGTGTGTGTTCCAAGAAGCCAAACCAGTTGTAAAACATTTGGTACTATTGCTGCTACTCATAATTACAGACCTGAAAACAGCTTTGTGCTTTGTGTGTTGCTAATGTCTCCCCAAAAGCTTTGCTCGCAGAAGTTAATGCTGTAAAATTTTTTTAAAATTTTTTTCACCAAAAGTTTACCTGCAATAAAGAGGATGGATTCTTTACCCTTGGTTTGATTTCATTCTAGCCTTAGGAAGCACAGGAGATGCACCCTAAGGGAAAATTTCAACATTGTCACTTGAGCTACTCTGATTCAGAAAAGTTTCCAAAAGATTCAGCAGAAGGGTTGAAAAGCATAATGATGCATACTGTGTCTTTTCACAAGGTTATCTTCTCTCACCCCTTTTCCAGCTCACTCAGGATATCATTAATACCTATTATGCCACAGATTCTAAGCACTAAAATGAAGATAATGATGGTAACGAGGATCTACTCTGTATTCAGCAACATACAAAGATTTTACATGTATTATTTCAATTCACTTAAAGTTTACAACATTCATGAATTTTATCCTCCTTTTAAATAAAATTAAGTTCAAATATACAGAGATTAAACACTTTGGCTACACTAGCAAGGCCACCAAGGCCACACTAGCAAATCAGGATGAAACTCATAGCTGTCCACCTGCAACACTTCTAATACTAACCACCTGCCACACTGGATCCATGAACACAAAAGACTGCAAATAAACTGGATCCCAGTTTGGATAGTATTAGGTCACTCCAAACACTGCAGAATTTTCCTCTGCCCAGAACGTATTCCTAGTCTCCTGCAATACATAGAAATTTTGTCTGCCTTACAACTCCATTTCCTCTGAGACCCAACACAGAGCCACCCTCTCTTTTGTTTTTGTTTTTGTTTTTGTTTTTGTTTTTGTTTTTCTCCAGTACCGGGAACTGAACTCACGACCCTGCGCTTGCCAGGCAGGCGCTTTGCCTCTGAGCTAAATCCCCAGCCCCAGAGCCACCCTCTCAATGAAGCCTTCCCGCCACCCCAAATCTGGGTTAGTCACTTATTATTCTCCACTAGTAATTATTTACCTGTTTATCTCTCCCACAAGACCATGAGCTTTCAGAAAGCAGAGACAGCTTGACATTATGCCTTGCTAGTTCCTTGGACAGGACCAAACATATAGACTGTATTTTCACTGTTATTTATTACATCAAAAGGTAAATTTAAAAATGAATGGATGGATGGATGGATGGATGGATGAATGGATGGGTGGATGAGTGGATCCATGCATGGGTTTTAAAGGGAAGAAACAATAGCAAACACCTGACTCTAACACCTATAGATCAAATGTTAATTCCGGTAAAACTGAAAGCATTAATCTGTGGACACTGGTATCTAAGTCCACTGTCTCTTACCTTTGCCATGTTTTCTATATTCCTGCAAAGTTTGCATGTTTTCTATCTCCCTTTCTCTCTCCTCCCTTCCTTCTCCTCTCTCTCTCTCTCTCTCTCTTCCCTTTAAATACCTATTAATATAGAACTGAAATCATGCACATAATATTTTCATTTGTTGTAATTTATTCTTCGGTATAAATAATGTTTCCTCATTCTTAATTTCAAAATCCAGTAGATGGAACATATTTGTAATATCTAAAAATAAGACCCAAAACATAAACACCCACAATGCTCACCCCGAATTAACAATACTATAAATTGATTCTATTTCTTTTTTGGTGAGTCAGTAATCATCAATAGGAAAAAAAGCAAAAATTATCCAGCACTGTTCAACACAGGCAGGAATATGATGTAAGTACCGGTATGTGCCAACAGTGTATGTGTGATGATAATCCTTGTATCTACATTTAGAGTGAGACCCCTGAGGCTCAGAGAGATAAATTGTCTCAATAGTATCCAGTAAAGAAAAGGAACAGGTGAGGTTCAAATACAAGCCCATGTTTTACTCTTTCACATGAGTGAAAAAGTCCGTCTTGGTAGGAGGAAGAGGAAATAGTACCCTTCCTGAAGACAAAAACCTAGGATTAAAGAATACGTTTCCAAGGAGAGTATGAAAGTTACTGGACTGCAGTTTCATAATCCTGGGTGCAGAGCTTGCACACTGACACTTCCTATGATTCAGCTCTGCCATACTACTCAGCGCTTTACGAAATTAAACCACATTCTAGAAAAGGAAACAATATCAGGCTGACAATAATTTGCTTAAAGTCAGATAATATAAAACAAACATGGAAACCAGTGGAATGGCATAGATTTTTATCTCAGCTTCTAGTCACAGAAATGATGAGTGTGAAAAACTTTGAATTCCAAATTCTAGAAACAAAACTTTCTTTGCTGGTTCCAGAGGTTTCTCATATTGTTTCACAACCTACATACCCCTGCCCCCACTCTCATGGCATCTGCTTCCTCTTCCTCCCCCGCCCATGCCATGAGCTTGACAGCAAGCCACAAGAAGGGTAGGTGGGAGATCCAGGACCCCTTCATTGCACACCACGTCTCTAAAATGCTCACCATGACTTTCTGAGCTTCTCTGGCTAAGCAAGAGAGAGGAGGAAACCAGGCAGGATGTGGGCCTCACTGGAGTTCTGAGAACTGCTACTTGGCTAGTTTTCTCTGGCTTGAACCATAGCTGTGGGCAGGGTAGAAAGTGTCAGAGAAGAAAGTGCAGCTGGTGTTTTGGGGAAGTCCTCAGAGTGAAAGCTGGAGAGGTCTTTGGGAGACCTCAGCTTTGTCTGTCGAAGGCATCTAGCCCAAGACTCCAGCTTCTGTCCACACAGTGGGGAGTCTGTATCATTAGAATTCTTCTCTCATGCCTCATTAATCTTCCATCACATTTTGCACCTTAGTCTTGAGAAGTAACTTGTGTTGGAAAATGTGAGGATTTCCCAAGGCCAATCCACAGCCTCTGTTCTTCTGGTCTGCATTTTAACATCGTTTTAGAGTTAGTGTACTCTTGTGGTTGACAACAGACCATGGATTTAGATAGACTTGACTTCAATTTTTAAGCCCATCCATCACCAGCTATACAGCCTTGAAAAGCAGCTATCTCTCTTCATGCTTTTTTCTCCTTTAATCTTTCTGTGATAATAGCTTCCCTATCTATGTTATCATTCTCTACCTGCAGGATAGACAACTGCCCCCTATACATATCTTGGAAACTCCTTCATTGCCTCAAATATAACAAGAACAACAAAGACAGGCATTATTTACCTGTTTTAGGTACTTTTCTCATTGTCAAGACACAATACCCAACACCTACAACTTAAAGAAGGAGGGGCTTGACTTGACTCATAGTTTGTACAAGATTTAGTCCGTAGTTGGCTGGGTCTAAGGCAAAGGGTCACAGCTGAAGATGGTGGGGCATGGCTGAAGATGGTGGCCCATGGCATACTGGTAGGAACAGAGAGAGAGCACAGGGAAAATCAGGGAAGAGATTAACACTTTCAGGCCACGCCCATAGAGACCCACCCTTTTTGACCACATCCCGTCTCTTAACTGCAAATCAACTATCAGCCTCAAAATGCAATCACCTTCCAAAAAAGCTTCATCCCTGAGCATGGGAAGTTTTGAGAGACATTTTATATCTAAACCAGAACATTCCACCTCTGGGCCCCAGAAAACTCATGCACATTTCTCTATGCAGAATGCATTTTATCCAACTCTAAGTGTTGTCAATGTCCAAACAGTTGTGGCATTATTGAAGTCTAAATCTAAAGTTTCTTCTGAGATTTAAGGCAAACTCTTAGCTGCAAACCCCTGTAAAATTCAAAAAGAAAGCTATACATAGCTGACTTATAAAGATATGGGATAAACAGCCTCATTCCAAAATAGATAACAGGGAAGAAAGGAATGAGATCAAAGTGGAACTGAAACTCAACAGGAAAAACATTAAATATTGTAGCTCTACCTTCAGTACCAAGGGCAAGCTATGGTTAGATATGAACTCTAAACACCTCAGAAGCCTCACCTCCACAGCACTGTGGGGGGTTGTAGCACTCATAGCTTTTCTCTTGGTCTGGCTTTATGCACTGCTTGCAGGTGTTTTCAGATGTTCTATGTTTTTGGATTTTTTAACTTTCTTGGGTCTCTACTGCTCTTTCAGCTTTACACTCACTGCTTCATACACAGGCCTCTCTGAGGCACACTTCCCATCCTCCCAGGTCTTCTCAAAACTCAGTGGAAGCCTCTCTGACCCCACAACCCTTGCATTTTGTATGCTTGTAAAACCGTCCTGTTGCAGATGATTCCAAGGTCTGGCTGCACAGGCCTCTGAGTGACTGGATGGATAGGCACTGTGAATTAAATCTCAGGGAATCAGTGCCCTCGGTTGCTATTTTCCTTTTCTAGCAGGGTTTCCTTGGGGACATTTTAGATTTCAACTATGGCACTACTCTTCCCTCATCCTCCCCAAATCCTTTCTACTCTTCTTTATTTCTACTAACGAACCACCAGTTTTTGAGACTCAATTTAACATGGAAGTAGGACTTAGTATCTGTGAGAAAGGAAGAGTTAGATGGCAAGGGCTGGTATCTGAAGCTATTGTTTGAACTGTAACAAAAAATGCCCCCCAGCCAGTGTACTTCAGTTTGTTAGTTGCCCAGGTAATAGTTCCTATTCCAGGTCTGGTTCCTTCTGGTCTCTTAGAAATGGCCAGTCATTGTGATGCACAGCTGGTCACTATGCTACACATTGTATAAACCAATCCCCCATTGACAAGCCATTCTGCCTCTGTACTTCCTGCTTGCTTACCCCATACAAGTCCTAGACCACCAGAGATCAGAGCCTGATATTTTGGGAGTGATCACAATCAGTGCCGGATTAGGTAAATAAATCTGCCTCTAAACCCTAAATCCTGGGTGTCATTTTGATGTTTCTGCTTGCCATAGCAGAAGAAATTCAGACTCAGACACAAATAAAGTGTAGGGCTGAGCATGGTCATGTTAAGGTGCATCACCATGCATTCCTGGACTCCAAGGATAAAGACAGCACCTTAAGAGATGAGAACAGAGAGAAAGATCAAGGTTATAAGAAAACAGGAAAGAAAATGGCAATCAGGCTTCTATCAGAACTGCAATGCCAAATGTGTTACACACTAGTAATTCAAACCCACTGAGAGGCCAAGACAGGAGGATCACAAGTTGTAGCCTAGCCTGGGAAAGGCAGCAATGTAGTAAGACCCTGCCTAAAAATTAAAATTAAAAAAGAGCTGGGGTTGCAATTCAGTGTAAAGGCACAGGGTTCAGTATCTGGTACTAAAGGCTGGGGAAAGGAGGAGAGAAAGAATAAAAATGTTGGAAATTATAGAAAAAACTGAAAAAAGACTTTAAAATTCTAAAGAAAATTTTAACTTAGAATATATGACTTAGCTAAGCTAAGAATAAATATAGAGGGGACATATAGACAGTTTCAGACTTTCTATTTCCCATACACACCCTTTTTTAAGGAAGTTGCTTGAGAAATCCTCCAGCTAACCAAAGGAATAAAGCAAAAAAGAGGAAGACGTAGAGGCTGAGAAACAAGGAGTTCAAAACAGAAAAGCAACAGAGGGAAGTTCCAAAAATACAGCAGAGCAAGACACGAAGACAATGACCAGTACAGACAGAGCAACTGAGCAAGAGCTCCAGGAAAGGGTGGTGGCAAAGGAACAAATGGAAAAACTTAATTATGATATATTTTATCATTTAGAGCAGAGTGAAGTTCAAACTATAGTCCAAGGATCTTGCCTGCCACTTGCTTTTGTAAATAGAGCTTTATTGGAATACAACCCCAGCCATTCATTTCCACATCACGGTCATGACTGATTTCCCACCACAGCTGTGGAGTTGAGTACTTACAACAGACTGTCTGGACCGAAAAGCCTAGAAGTTGTTACTATGTGATTCTTTATAGTTGGTCAGCTCCTGACTTAAAAGGGGGAAAAAATTGCTGTTCAAATGGAATAGGTAAAAAAAGATAAAAATAAAACAAAATACCACCAGCTGGAGGTAAAAACCAAATTCTTAATTCAGGAAATATAAAGCTGTACAAGAAAAGAAATGATCATATTATATACAACTTGGACTCTGCAGTGAGCAATATTTGCATGATCATCAAAACATGAACAGTGACTCTGATTTATCTAAGAATTGTGATATAAGTATTCAGAATTGAAAAGAGGTTTAAGAGATCTAAATTTGTGTCTACTATAGCAAAACATTAGCGGAAATATAACACTGATAAATCAACAGATAGCAGTATAAGCATATTTGTTAACAGTAAAGAGCTCACATGAGAAGAAATAGCTAAAAGACTATTAAGCAGGACTGAGTAAGACGGATTGAGTAAGAGGTAAGCAGGACTGAGTAAGACAGGGATTAGTAGTCAAGGCACTGCTGTCTTCATTATAAACCTCCAGCATGTTTTAAACCCATGAATACATAATATTTCACAAATCAGCAACTAATTTTCAAGAATACACACTCTTAAAATTATAAATTATAATAGGTGACATGAAGTCCTCAAGCCAGATGTCATGAAGACACAATGTTGGTGAATAGACTATAAACTTATTTCCATTTTCAGAGATGATGGAAGCATCATTTCCAAGAAAATGGTGCTTAAAGTGAGAACTTGAAAGCCAGCCAGCCAGTTTGGAAGAAGCGATGTCTCAGGCACAAGTAGAGAAGAGCAGGTCCAAAAGCCTAGGTGTGAGAAGGCGTACCATAGTAATTTAATGGACATAGAGTGGTAGACTGAAAGGGAGAGTGTGGATGTGGAGGCTTCAGGAGCAAAGTAGCAAAGGCAGCAGGAAAAAGATGAAGAAGCACTGGTAACCTATCCTAAAGTTAGTGCTAAGTCACTGCACAGTAGTAACATAAATGGATTCAAGACCTACGTTGGGAGTAAATGCTTCCCCTTCATGATTTTTGCATAAAAGTAGATTTTAAAACACAACCTAATAGAAGAGGTAACTGCACCATCAGATGCTTGAGCCAGACTATATCTGTTTCCCTCAGGATGACTTGTCAAACTCACCATAAACCAGGGAAGGGAACTGCCAATGTCCCTGCTAGCTCTACAAGTGGCCACTTACAGCTGCAGTCAGTCATGCCACAACTTCATGCTGTTATCATTTACTTTCTCTAATAAACTCTCCTACGCCTGCCCATCCTGCCTCTTAATCCCTAGTGGAATTTCAAGTTAGATGTAAGATCACTCTCATTTCTCCTGGACTCTCACTTGCCCTCTTAGACCAAATCCAAAGTCTTGATCCTTGCCATCACTTCATGGGTCCACGAATACCCATTCTCATCCCTTCCTCATTTTGTTTCAGACTTGGGTCTCTCAAGGAGGGACCAAGAGACAGGTTCTCCCTACCTCCAGGAGGAAAATGGACCTTAGAGAGAAAAGAGATTTTTCTCAAGCAACATCACCCAGCAATCTGATGGCAGGATCAAGGTCACAATGCAAGTTGCACTGTTTTGGTTGAGAAATAACCTCCTCAAGACTACAGAAAAAAAGCTGCTACATACAGGAGCCTGACATAGAAATTCCAGCAGGTGGATTTCCTTGCTTACTTTTAGATTATGTTCCCTATAGCAGCTAATATTTAAGAAAATATGTTCTAATTACATTTTACAATCCATGCCTTTGGGTTAAAGATGTAATTATTTTTTGTGAAATAACACGGCTTGACATATTAATTCTTACTTCCCATAAAAGAAGGAGAAAGCCTCTACATCATCACTGTTGGCATTTTCTCGTCAGAATGACTAGGGCTAATTACAAATTATTTTTATCACACTGGGATGAGGAAGCACTGAATTGGTAATGTTCCCTAAACATTAATGTAGTCAGTGGGTCTGAGTCATTTCGTCTCAAAAATTCTCAGCCTTCTAAAACCTGAGAAGGGCCAGGGATGTAGCTCAGTGGCACAGTGCCTGCCTGGCAAGTGCAAGGTCCTGAGTTCGACCCCCAGTACCAGAAATAAATGAATAAATAAAAAAATCCTGGGGCTGGGGATTTAGCTCAGCGGCAAAGCGCCTGCCTGGCAAGCGCAAGGTCGTGAGTTCGGTTCCCGGTACCCGAGAAAAACCAAAAAAAAAAAAAAAACAATAAAAAAATCCTGAAAACCCCAAAGAACTTCTATATATGTGGCTTTGTCTACAAATATGATTACAAATAAAAACTGAGAAACTTTAACAATCTTTACTTATTAGTTTATTTTAAAAGAACAATAATAAACCCATTGCACATGAGCATAAGTGAATATTTTATAAAGAAATGATAACTTTTAAAAACACTACAAACAATGGCATTCTTGCAAATCTTTTTTAATGTCTAGCTTAATATGAGACAACTGGATTCTCACACTTGTGTTCTTGAGGCTCTGTCTGTTAACACATACTCTGATAACACATACTCTGTTATGATAACACATACTCTGAAGCCTCTGAAAACTACTTGTAGGCATGAGCAAATGCACATAAAAGACCCAAGAGTACTTTTGCTGCTGTTATGAAAATAGTTTTGACCTCATAATCACTGTAAAAGGGTTTGAAGGATCCTCAGCGATTGCTAGACACACTCTGAGAACCGCTGGCTTACTTACAACAGTATAGCAAAATGTGGTGACCTATTTAATCATTTTGTTTTCACATAAGTGCTATTTACCCCTCCAACCAGGCAGGGAGAAGATGATAGGCTTACACACACTTGCACGTAAACAAGTGTCCATTAGTAAGTTAGTGAAGTGGCTTTTAAACATTCAGACACATAAATCAGATTTAGGGTCTGTGCAACTCTTTGTGTGACACCCAGTGGTCAAAGCAACGTCACTCAAATGCATTGCACTTATTGTAGCAGTTCAGTCTGTCCTGGAGCTCTCCTTGAATGTGCTTGAGTATTATGGACAGTTCATGTGGATCCAGCATCCAATAGCTTATCTCAATTCCATTTCCTTTAGAATATAGGTTCTTATTTAGGATATTTTATTCCAGTGGTTCCTATTTCTTGTTTGTACCACTTTTGGAGGAGGCAGTGCCTTAAACCTGCCATCCACTGAGGTAAGTTATAAACAAGCACAGCAATCATCAGCTGTGGTAATACCAATTCTCACTCTTCTGAGTGCTGGAATCAAGGAGGAAGAGATCATAGGAAGAGGCTATGCAGTAAGGTGGAACTCAATTTGAATCCAGCCCAGCTATTTACTAACTCTATGGCTTGGGCAAGGTACACCTCAGCAACCTGTGAACTTCCACAACCTCGGCAACCTCACTGGTAAAGTGGGATAACTAATAACCATGCCAGTCTCCCAGGGGTGTTGTGATGTTCTTGTAAGGTAACTCATGGAAAGTGCCTACCAGCATGCCTAGTGTGCAGTGAGAGCTCCACAGATGGAAGCTATGGTGATGTTAATGAAGCAGCATCCTGGCATTGGTGAATCAAGGTGCAGAGTCACAGCCAGACATGGTGGCACACAGCTGTAATCCAAGCACTCTGGAAGGCCAAGCGGGAGAATGACAAATCTGAGCCCAGCCTGGGCAACTCAGAAACTAGGAAAAATTAAGGACTGGGGATATCCCAGTGCAAAGGTCCTGAGTTCAAGCCCTAGCACCACAAGAAAAAAAAAAATCATCACCAGAAATTAGCATGGAAGAGAGATAAATAATAACACTTTTACACCACAGGCAGCATTTCAAAGATAAAATAGCTGTTAATTTAATGAAATCATGAGAGAAAGAACTGAATCTCCACAATGGTTTGCATAGTAGTTTTCTAATCACTGTCCCCCACTTTCTTCCCTTGGATCTAGCCAGCCCCGTTCTCCTGCATAGTTTCCAAATACATCTCTGAACCTGCATTCTTCTCAGAAATGTCTCATCCCCTACCACTGCCCACAGCATTGTCCCAACTCCCTGTCCTGGAATATGCATCTTCTGTGGTCTGATCTGCTGCACCCACTGTCGTGTTCTCTTTTTTTTTCTTCTCCTCTACCTCCTACCCTAAGTGTTAGGTGGTTCACTGTAAGTCCTCTTTCTTTTCTTCTTTTCTTTCTTTCTTTCTTTCTTTCTTTCTTTCTTTCTTTCTTTCTTTCTTTCTCTTTCTTTCTTTTCTTTTCCTTTCTTTCTTTCTCTCTTTCTTTTCTTTCTTTCTGTCTATCTTTCTTTCTTTCCTTCTTTCTTTCTTTTTTCAGTCCAGGGGGTTCACACATCTCCAGTCCTGTTTAATTTTTTATCTTGACACAAGGTCTCACTAAATCGATAAATTGACCGATCTAACATTGTTCTTAGGATCCTCCTGCCTCAGCCTTCCAGAGTGCTGGGATTACAGATACGCACTGCTACACCAAAAAATATGCTTGCTGAAAGACAGAATGGGTTGATTTACATTCTACCTCATCAGTACACAGACCAGCTACTTGAGTAGCACTGCCTAAAAAACTCCTTTCTCTGAACTGCCTCTCCATTACCCAGTCCTAATCTTGTACTGCCTGCTTGACCTAGTTGAATTTCTACTGCACCCTAAATTTTCTTTTCTTTGAGAACAGGAGGTCTATAGGCCAGATGTCCTGTGCAGATGGGTCGGCTGAAACTAGCTGGATTTAGGTTGACTGCCACAGTGACCATCAAACATCCTCTCTCTTCATCATAATTTCATTTGCATGGTAAGTTGCACACCCCCAAAGAACCGTGAGGAGGAGCAGAAAGAACCATAGAAGCCACAACAACAGCAGTATCAGATCCCAAGTGTCTCTACCTGTTCCCGGAGGAGACAGGAATATTCCTCCCTTTTATTAGCCTGTTGCTCCCTCTCATTTCTTTCACACTGTAACTTCCCAATCCCTAGTGGCTTGAGCAGTTGATTTGCAAGTTTAACTTTTACTTCATCTACTACTGGCCAAGAATAAAAGGATCCTTCACCACTTAACAGGCCCTCTTCTATCTCTTCTACAGTTCTGAGAGGGAGAAAGGACCCAGCTTGGGGAAAACACTGGCAACATTTCCATGACCGATCTGTAAGATCTACCAACTATTAAAGCTCTAGTCAAACACTACATCTTTTCTAGGCTTCCCTGTTCATCTTGGCTGGAGCTGCCTCTTATACCACTAGCACTCACCTCACATTAGCATTTTATGTGCCACATTTGGACTGTTCCAGAAGGCTGCGTGATGGAAGGGTTATGCTTTCTATGTCCCTGTGTCCACCTCCCACCCTTTGTGTGTGCCCCAACATATACACACTGCCAATTAATGACTTTGAGAAAATTAAAAGATTAATGGATCAAATCTGATCATGACACTCTCCTACCTGAACTCCTTCAATGGTTTTTATTGCACTCAGATTAAATCCAAACTCCCCAACAGCTTCTATTGTCCCTGTAGTTAATTTCCCCAGCATCATCCAGCATTACCTCCTCTCCGTCCCTACGTGCACATCTGTCCCCCAGATGTTCCTTAACCACACACAATTCCATCTGGCCTTAGGACCTTCATCTATGTTCTTTCTTATCTCTAAAACTTACTTCCTCCCATTAAATGCCAAGGTCCTGTCATCTGAATTTTGAGTTGCCACATCCTCAAAAAGACCTTCTGGAATATATCCCTAGGGATGCTGGCAGTAAACAGGTGTCATATACCAAATAGGGTGAATGTTCATATAGGAGTTCTGTACAAAGTGTAGGAAGACTTGAGGACACTGACAAGGGTAATGCAGTATCCCATTGCTAGCAAGAGCAGGGAGAGGCCTGTATAGGAGGCCAGGGAACATGTCCCAAAGCTAGAGAGGGGAAATGTAAGAAGAAGGTCATCTTAAAGAATTGATGTCCTTCAGTAAAATGCCACATCAAGCAGGAAGATCTGTAAGCAAGGTGCAAGAAAGAACTCCGGCCTTGCTCTTCTCCACATCCCTGTGGCCAGTCCCCAACAGAGAAGAGAAGAACGCTTTAGGCAACCCATGTAGCCCAGCCTCTCAGGGCTGGGGGAGACAGATGGGAGGAAAGATTGCCTGGAAAACAAAGCTACCTAGAACACATCCATCAGAGACAGGGATGTAGCTCAGTGGCACAGCATCTGCCTGGCAAGTGTGAGGTTGTGAGTTCGGTTCTTGATAACAAAAAAAGAAAAAGGAAAAGTAAAAGAAATCATCAGAACGCACCCATCCTAGGAAGACCTTTTCCTTATTCTGTCCCTATCAACTTGCTATTTTTCTTTTTAGTGTTTCATAAAAGTTTTACTCCTATATTTATCTTTTTGCTTACTGTCTATAATCACCTTCAGAGAGTCATTTACATAGCCATGAAGACATAAACCTTGTTTTGTGAGATTATGAAAGCATTCGTGGAATCTAGCATATAGTAGATGTTGAATAAATATTGGTAAATAGCAAAAATATAGATCTGTCAGAGATATTGTTGTATGTCACCATGTGTGTAATGCATACAATTACCCATCTCAGCTCCAGAGGAATAAATCTTCTCTGCAAAAGTAAGAAACTCCAGGACATTTCACATCTAAGGCAACTCAATGAAACAAAATGCTATCTAGTCCAGAGAATCAAAATTTAACTTCAAAAAGAGATGATCAGCCCAGTGTGGTGGTGCATACCTGTACTCTGAGTATTCTGGTGAACTAATGCAGGAGGATCTCAAATTTGAGCCCAGCCCGGGCAACTTAGCAACTTAGCAAGATCCTGCCTCACAATAAAAAATATTTAAAGAGGCTGAGAATGTAGTTCAGTGAAAAGGCACTGGCTTCAATCTTGAGTACTGCCCCCTCTACCAAAAAAAAGAAATCTAAAAAGAAAGAAAAACCCTTTTCTATTAACCTCATCCGGAGACACTTTGAACCAGATTAGGTAAGGTACCACTGCATTATACAAAATCGTTATCTTTCCGAATCCACACTGAAAATTTAAATTAAGTCAAGTGGAAGTATTCTGCCTTGAACTGTGTTCTCTACTGCGCCTGCATAGCTTCTCACATTCAACTCCATATCTTCAAGAGAAGGAAAGTACGCCAAACCTCAAATCTCCTCCGCCAGGTCTTGGGGTTTAACATATCATTTCTTTGATGGTAACATGGTGAGGCACGTAGATACCAAATTTTTAAATCAAATCCTCCACAACTTCATATTACATGCAAGTGTATTTTATAGTCAGCTAAATGTTACACCCAAACACAAACTTTCACATTTGCTTTTCCCTTCTCTTCCTAAGTGCACTCAAACTGTGATGGAAGCAAGTCTTTCACCTTTAACATTTTACACAGTATGATTCCAAATATTTTCCTTTTGTTCCTCAAATGAGTCATATGCCCTGTTCTTTCCCACCAGGGAGACTTTGTGCTTCCTCTTTTCCACTAGAAGATGCTCCTTTCTGCTAGAAGATGCTCTCTTGTCTCCAACTAGTTCTGTAAATAAAAAGGGGGGGATGATATTAATAACTAGATCACAGAGTGGTTGGGAGAAATAATTGAGATAATACATATAAAGCACACAACACAGAGCTTGGCATATAGTAAGGTCTGAGTAAGTGCTACCACCTCCACAACCACCATCATGGTCTTCATCATCATCATCATCATGTTATTAACTTACTAATCAGTTATCCTCCAGATCTCTAATCAAGCACACCTTGCATCAGGAAGATTTTAGCATCCCCAAATTGGATTGGTGCCCTGCCATACCCTTTTGTATCGCTTGGCATCTTTTCTTCATAACATTAATTAGAATCCATAACCAGGTACTATTCAAAGAAAGTACAAAAATTATGTACGCCCCTAAGTACAAAAATATCTGTGAGGATCTGAGCATCAAGTACATTTGTTACAGATCATCCAAAAAAATGAATGGTCCCTAATTTTGCTCCACACCTACCCAGAAGCTGTACTTAATGTTTCATTGCATCCCTTCCTCCCACACATGCACACAGCTCTGAACACAATGGCAAGCTGTATTGTTTTCACTGACAAATTTATTAGGAGAAAACAAAATAGATCATATCCAGAGTGAACCTATGGGTTATGTTTGCACTAGGATGGTTCTCATTTATACCTAGCTTCCAGGTTTAATTCAATGTAATTATTTTTAAAGCTCCCTTTGCCTCTTAGGCATCCTGATTTAAACAACTTAGAAGTTTAAGCTCACTGCATCATGCACAACTCATAGCAAATATCACCAGACATCTCTCTGTCCATGTTCTTGTTCTCCCTCCCCTACAAGTCTTCCCTGGAGTCCTTTCCTGCACCCTCCATCCCCAACCAGCAGTTACCTGAGAAGTTGCTCACAGAAGCATGCAACTCACAAGTTCCTGTCATATTCCTTTCCCTCAAACTCACACACAGTCCTGTCCTAACTATAAGGGGGACAGGTGATTACAGACTTGCTGGTAGCCTTCTGTGCTCAGGAACAAAGCAAATCAAATCAATTCAAAACAAAACACTAGGGAGTAGGGGTTTTTTATTTTAAAAAGAAAAAGAAAACAATAACAAAATAACAACAAAGACAAAAACAAAACAACACAAAAACAATAAAAATGATACAGGATTTCAAAACAAGATGATAGGAATTAACAATGATTGTCACATTACCTACTGTTATCTTCAATGAAGTTGCTCAGATTACCAGATATAAGAATGTAAGATTGATCAAACAATTAAAGAGAACAAAAAGTAATAAAAAAAAAACCTTTAGAAATGATGCAGAACTTCGCTAAACAAGATGGTAGGAATTCACCAATGGTTCTTATATTGCATATTGTTGTCTTCAAATTAGTTGTTCAGATTACCAGATATAAAAATGCAAAATTGGTCAAGAAAAAAAATTTAAGCGTTAACTGTTCCTCTCAATAAACCAGTAGACATCAGTAATACAACTGTCTCAGCTATTCTTGTATATGTGTGTGTGTGTGTGTGTGTGTGTGTTTCCCCTTCCTTCTGTCTTTCTTTTCTTCTTTCCCTCATCCCAGTTCCCAGTTGTTCCTTCCCTCTGTAGAGGCCATACTCATAAGTCAAATAAATCAGATCCACATGTGTAAATACTGTATTGTCTCCCTAGTGTAAGAACCTGAAAGAGTAAGTAAAGTCCAAAAGGCATAATAGATATTGTGAAGGGGAAGGACTAAAAGTTTTTAAAAGGCCTTCTTCTCTATGGGAAGATGTCTATAGTTAACTTTATAGCGCTATCCTCTAGAAACCATTTCCTAATAAATGTAGACATTATTAATTGGGAAAATGACCTCTGATTGGTAAGCTGTCAGTGAGCGATGAATATCTAGGGAGAAGGAATAGATCTGGGCTTCCTACAGGATGGGACCCAGAAGATTTTATAGCATACAATGATTCCTATGGATCTTGGAGAGTTTACAAAAGGGTGACCCCTATACAGAGCTATGTGGCCTCTTTACAACCAAACATCTGTGCTGTTGGGAAGAGGAGGAGGAGACCGTGCCTAAGACTGCTAGGAAGACCTTTAGTGAAGGCATTCTCTCCTGATGGCCTGCTGTACTCACTCTGTTGTATCCTACTAGGTGGGACAAACCACTACTCAAAAATTTGATTCTCTCTCCATATTCAAAGTATGGTCCTTGGAGGGGCTGGGGATTTAGCTCAGCGGCAAAGCGCCTGCCTGACAAGTGCAAGGTCGTGAGTTTGGTTCCCGGTATCGGAGAAAAACAAAAAAAAACAAAACAAAAAAAAAAGTATGGTCCTTGGAGAAGTAGAATCCTAGAACTTAGAAATGCAGTCATCGCCACCAAAACTTTGGAATTAAAATCAACATTTTAACCAGCTTTGCAGACAATTTGCACTCACAGTTAATGCTTGAGAGGCATAGGATAGTTAAGCGAGGATCAGAGCTAGAGATAACACAAGAGTGGGTGACTAGCAAACACTAGCCCAGTTCTGACATTCTCATGATATACTTACCCACTGCCAGGTAGAATCACTATTCATGTATATATTTTCTTTTCATGATTTCTAGTTTTTAATTCTTAATCACAACCTTATGATGCTCCCTGAAGGACTCCAAACAGAGATTTTTAGGTCCTTCTATTTTAACCTACCATAAACGGATTACTTCTCATACTCACTGCAGCCTGGACAACAATTTCTCCAATATTTTAAATATACTCACATTTATGCTTTATTTCACTGCTCACCTCTGAAATGTTTATCAAACTCCATTACAGCAGAGCAAGGGAAAGAGAAAAGAAGGGCAAAACCACATGGCTTTGGAGTGGGGTTCCCCTGGTCCACTGAAGCCAAGGAAAGCTGGGCCAAGCTGGTTCTACCAGGACCTTGTAGTAGGCACACACAGGAACCAAAGGCCGAACTTCACAAGAAAAGCCAAAGTCAAGACAGCCTTTTCCAGCCATTCCTGTGGCAAAAGGCATCACCTACAGCTTGGTCAAACTGGCATACTGAGTCCTTTGGATGGTAGCTCATTTTCTCTCAGCTCCCACTGAGGATGTGAAGCCTGTCCAGCTATGCGTCAGTTATACTCACATCTCCTGAATTGGACAGGCGGGGCTACCCAAAGACAACTTTATAGAGAAAGAAGAAAGAGATGTACAGGACTAAGTCAACCACCCATGAGCTGGTTCCAGGAGGAGAAGTATAATTCTATTTCTTACTTTTTGTACATTCCTTGGAAAAAGGTAGTGAGAGGCACTCAGACAAGGAAATACTAGAATTCCCTATGACACATAGGAAATTGCACATGCTTAAAAAGAAAACAACAGTATAATAGATTCAATATGACCCTAAGATACCATTTATACCCTCCCCTGTGGATAGGGATTATGACTGATTTCTAGTATCTTCTCTATAAAAAGTAATCCATAGTCATTATAAACAATTTGGGACAAATTTTAAAAACATAATACAAAATGAAAAAGTGATAAATATTCTCGTAAGACTGCAGCTGTGGATTCTGTAGAAGGAATATAAGAATCTATGAGGGAACAAAGTTAAAAGAGAAAACAAAGAGGGAAACAGCCTGGGTACACAGAAGGCGGAAGAGAAGAAGAGGGAAAGGATGTGTGTGGTGCAGTGACAACTGGTGGCTAACTTGTAATACCTCGCTGAGTTGAATCAGCATGGTGCTGGGTGTAGGCGGCCCACCTGAGGATTGTTGCCAGCAGCGTAAGAGGCAGAGCTGGAGAAGAAAGAGGGAGGCTGCTGGGAGCTGGTACGAGCTGTTGGGTGCTGGTAGAAGCTGTAAGGAGCTCTTGGTTCTCTTGGAGGAGCTTGTCATGCTGGCTTTCCTGTGGAATTCAGCTCTTCTTATCGTCCAAGGAGCTCAGGACCTCATGTCACTGAGAATGGCTTTGGTTCGGAGAGCTCTGGTCTTTACCTTGAGCATAACTTCCTGGCTCCAGAGAGAAAGATGGTACACTGCTCAGTCTCCTGAAGAAGATTGTTATATTGGGTTTCCAGATGGGAACCCAGCTTTCCTCATCATCAGAGGAGCTCAGAATCTCACTGTTGCTGAAGATGGCTGTGGTACATTTCAGCAGAGCTCTGGTTCTTACTTTGAGCATCACTTCCTGGTTCAAGTTCAGATCACTCAGTCTGCTAGCACAGATCCTTCATCCAACTGGCACAGACTTTCTAGCTTCCACCACTGACTTTTGGGCCTTTCCAGCACAGATCTGTGGAACAGGCCTGCATGAGACATTTTCACAGGCTGTAGGCCTCCAGCTGGACTCATAGGAGGCATTGTTATGGGCTCTAGATCTTCACCGGGACTCATGCAGACATTACCGTGGGATTCAGGCCCTCAGTTGGATTCTTTGCTTGTTAGGATGTGGACAGATTTCCTGCATTCTTTTTGTATATGATTCTTTGGGTGACTATTATAAATAATCTTATAAAACATGTGTCCTGTATTATATTGTTCCCCTTGTAAAACCCCACCATGACAATGCCTTTGGTGATTTGACAGTTGCTGTCTAGATATGATGTCCAGCAGTTTACCTAGAGAGGTTGGTGTTTAACACTTCAAGTGAACAGAAGAAAGGCTTAGACCCATTCAACAAATGTAAACTAAGAGTCTACCAACTACCAGGAAATATCCTAAAGCGTTTTCAACTCATATCATCCATCTTCTAACCTCCCCCACAGTTAAAGTGACTGTTGTCCTATTACCAATGAAAACAGCTGACACGAGAGTAACTAAGGAGACCTCCAAAGGTTACAGGCATTTACCCTACTGCATATGCTCATCAAATGCCTGTTTTGAAATAGACAGATAGGGGAGGGGACATCCACAGTCTTCTGTAGATCCGGTGAGGAAGAATTTCCCACATAGGCATTCCACTCCTTGTTTTTCTACCTTTCAACACCCTTTGGGCCCTGCACACTGGTCATCTCCACGCCGGCCTCTCTGTCCATGGACATCACACTGAAGTTGTCTAATTGCCAATCCCCTCCTTATCTGCAGTGGTGAGAGTTTGATGTAAACAAGGCAAACTTAGGTCAAGACTCTTGTTCTTCTTCCTAGAAAAAATAATCATTGTGAAAAATGAATCAAGTATTCTGTTATGTTCATCTGTTTCTCTTTTGCTTTTTCCTTCACACCTGATAATATGTGCCATTATACAATGACATACCAGTGCAATCAGAAAGTTTGCTCAGTCATCGTAACCATCCAGGGAGACGTTGGTTTTGTGCTTTACAGCTAAGGCTGCCGAGCTAACAATTTCCTAGAAATTGAACAACAAAATAGCCCACTTTAAAGAGAAAATAAGGTCACTTCCTGATTTTGCTAGCATCAAAAAACACTGCTTTAGTTTAGGACATTTTTCAATGCCTGCCTCATCCACCAGTACAGCCCACAAATCTCACCCCTCCAGAAGATTCAGGTCTGATTTTATCTGTAAAAAATTTAACTGAGTACCTCAATTAATTAATGAGCCATATTCTTTTTTTTAAATCCTCAGCTTTTAAGATACATCCCTATCTCTCTTCCTCCCCCCATTGTTTTATTTTTACCTGTTCATCCAAACATTTTGCATATCAGTTATGTCCCAGACACCACTCCAAGAAGACATCAATTCCCTTAGACATGTGCCATGGTACCAGTCTGTTTCTGTTTGAAGACAGGCATGTGTAGAGGCAAGAAATACACTAAGGGAAAAACCAGAATTTGGAAGCTAAAATACAAAAGCACAATGAGATTATTGTGAAATTAAGTGAAGCAATGAGTTCACTAAATGCAGGCAATTGTTAAAACTATAAAATAATTATTGTTACACTCCTCATCCTTGACCATGGGCAGAAGTGTCCTATGAAACTTTACAGAGAAGGAACTATTTCTTACTGGGAATTAGGTGTGGGAATGCAGAAATGAGTCCATATTTGAACTGCAACATTTTTATTTTAAAAAAAATAAGGTGTTGAATTGCAAGACCAAGACATGCAAGAGAGGGCATTTGATGTTACAGTGAGGACACAACCCACAGGATCAGGAAAGGGATTAGCAGGCATAGGGTCGGGATTAAGCAGTGTGGCTGGAGCAAAGGTGGAGATTTAGTGGGATCAGAGGATAAAAATGAAGCTTTCAGAGCTTTGCAAAGAAACATGACCAGGATCCTGCAGGCAAGAAGAGATACTAAAAGATTTTAAAGTGGGGGAGGAAGGGCATGGAATGATCTAGTGAGAGTATAGGGTGAGTTGCCCTTGCTGTACAAGTGTAGAGGTCAAAGAATTGGCCTCAGCAAGCCCCACCAGTGACTGAGAGATCACCATGAGTTTCAAATATATATACATATATTTTATATATATATATATATATATATATATATGTATATATATATATAAAACACTTCGCATCACCTCATATAGTATCAGTGGTGCTACCTCATGACTTTCTTAACTGGTCATCTTACCACACACACTGAAACCTTCATGAAAGCAAAGATCATATTTGTCTCATTCATTGTGATCAGTACATAGCACACAGCAGCTTCTAAATTATCCAAGTGACAATGTATCTTCCTGTATCTATTATTTATCAATATGTAAGTTTCTTTCTTCAGTTTTACAAAAAAAAAAAAAAAAAAAAAA
>NW_004955419.1:12757632-12823911 GCF_000276665.1 Chinchilla lanigera
AAAAAAAAAAAAAAAAAAAAAAAACAGTGCAGACCCTTCTGTCTTTTGGAATGGCGATGGAGTTCTTAAGGACCGTCTCACCACTTGGGTTTTCTAGCTCTTCAACTATCCTGCGAGCCCCTGGAATCAAGAAAGTAATGTTATAGTTTTTAACATTTCACTGTCAGGGGCTGGGGGTTTAGCTCAGCGGCACAGCGCCTGCCTGGCAAGCGCAACATCGTGAGTTCAATTCCCGGTAACAGAAAAAAAACATTTCGTTGTCATTAGTCCTCCCATTTTTATCATTACTTCTGCATAATTGAAAATCACAAAACTACATTTCATTATAAATGGTCCAGCATGTTCACTTGTTATGACAGACCCCTACCCTAATTCACTGTAATGACACACTTTAAATTCATACATTATAATCACCTGGATTTCAAAATATGTTGTATTTCAAAATATTCATACAGGGGCTGGGGATTTAGCTCAGCGGCAAAAGCGCTTGCCTGGCAAGCGCAAGGTCGTGAGTTCGGTTCCTGGTACCGGAGAAAAACAAAAAAAAAAAAAAAAGACCCTGTCTCAAAATATTCATACAATCAACCAAACACCCATTTCTCTTTTTGAGTTCATCTGCTTTTTACCACCAAACAGAATTATGTAATCCACTCTTTCTTTCCATGTCCTGATTAGCAGGAAGGTAGTAGGTATACATGTTGTACTCAGTTGCTGAAATTGGTGTCGGCCAATATTTCTTAATACATTCACTTTACTCTCCATCTTTACATCTTGGATCCTATTTTTACATTATATTAATGGGTTTCAATTATTATCCTGTACACTTATTTCAAATTGTATGAAAGCATTAATAAAGTTTTATATGCAGTCTGGTAAACACTTAGGCACACATGCATACATGCACATATCTTAATAGTGAATATATATATATATATATATCCCAGATGTCTTCTATACCACCTCCCTTTCACCACCTATGGCCACCCTAGAACAAACCTGTACATATAGCTTTTCTCCAACTGGAGAATCCCCTAAAGAATCTTCTTATAGGAAAGCATGAGTTAGCGATGTATACATTAGTGAAGATTTTATAGAGGTGTCTTAAGAAACACATTTCTGTCATTTTCCCCAAATCCTTTTGATTATCTTACCTTGAATTTATGTTAGTACTCTTCAGTGAAGGGTCAACAAACTTCTGAAAGAAAGGTAATAGTAAATATTTTCAACATTATGGACTATAGAGTCTCTGGTATAACTACTCATCTCTACCCTAGAAAGGGCATAGACAAATGTTTATGATTGTTCTTCAATAAAGAATTATTTAAAAGAATAGGTGACTACCAGGCCTGGGCTGTGGGCTGTGGGCTGTATTTCACTGACCCTGCCTCACACCTTCCCCACTGTCTGTGAATTGTCCATGAGGCTCAGCTCTAACATCCAGTTTCATCAATGTAACCTCAGCCAAACTGAGGGCTTTTAGGTAAGGGGATAGGACCCTCTCTTCTCAAAGACCACTTTCATTGCATGTTTTATTGCTTAAACACACCCCAGATGGGTCTGTCCTCTCAGATATATCAATACTTAAAAAAAATTTACACAATATATAGTGATCACATAAGAGAAATTTAGCTGCATAAACATAGCTCAATTTAATTCCCAATATATTCTCATCCACATAAACAGTAGTATTTTCAGAGCCTACAGCCTTAGCTGAGGTTAGAAAGATGGCTTAATCCAGAACCAGAAAAACTAGTGCTCATACCTACATTACCCAGCGGCATGACCCCAGGAAATGGCTTTATTATGTGTTATTCTTCATACCTATACTACGAGGGCAGCACTCTACCAACCCAAAGGCCAGGGTCTAGATCAGAAGATCCCTCGGAGTTTCTTTCTGAAAGTTATACAGGTTATCTCCATAATCTGCGTTTTCAAATGATTTCAGAATTTACTGGAGTGCTTGGTAAAGCACAAATTCCTTCACTGGGGTGCTTTGTAAAGCACAGATTCCTGGGCTTCAGCCTGAGTGTCTAGTTCGGGAGAACTAGGAAGGTTTTAAGCGCGCCCAAGTCTCCAGGGAATGCTGACACCAATGCTGACAAGCTAGGGACCACACTTTGGGTATCACTGGTAGAAATCTCACTTGGGGACTCAGTGAAAAGGGAGGCTACAGCTGGTTCCTCTTCATTTTTTCAGGATGGAATTTCCTCCTGCAGGGAAGAGAGATGCGGTTTGCCTGCTGAGTGTCCGCTGTTGGAGCAACATCGCAACAGCTTATTACGGGGTGGAAGGAGGCTGGTGGTCAACCTCCCAAGGGTATGTTGGAGCTTAGAGGATGGATGGGCAGTCAGATAACCATCTGGGGAAGGGTGGAGAAGCGTGGAACAGTTGAGAAGTGAGAGGCAAAAACACCAATATGCAATTCGTTGGCATACATCACTGTTATGGTTCTTATTTGGACACCCCCCAAATCCTCATGTGCTCAGAGGGGGGACCTGTGGAAGGTGACTGAATTAGGGAAGTGCTACATCTGGCTTGGTGTTAGGAAGTGGGGTCCAGTCAGAAGAGGTGGGTCCCTGGGGGAGTGACCCGGAAGAGCATATCTGCCTCCCAGCCCTGCCCTTTCCTTCCTGCTTCCTGGCTGCCATGAGGTGAGCTGCATTCCTCTGCCATGCCTTCCCACCATCCTGTTCCTTCTTGGGGGCTGGCTTACCATGGACTGAAACACGGGTCAAAATAAACCTCTCTTCCATCAAATTATGGGTATCTGGTACTGTGTCCCAGGGATTAGAAAATGAATAAAACAGCCGCCCTCGTAGAACTTCTCTTTCCATACACAGTAAGTTAGCACAAGAGCTGACTGAGGGCTAGCCATGCAGAGGCCTGGCACCATGTATTGCACAGTGGGCAGGGTAGGGTGCAGGAAGAGGTCTCAGAAAGTACAGACTGGCCCTGGGAAATCTCAATGGCATGGAGAAGGTGAAATTCACGTGTGTTCACACACTCAGCAGTTGTATAATTAGGTCACTGGGTCGTGTGACATTAGAGGCAGAGGTTCCTTGGAGGGTGCTGCTGGACTGGAAAGATCTGGGCAGGTTTTCCTGGAGGAAGTGACAAAGGCAGGCCTTAGCTTAGAGGGTCTGGAAGGACCAAAGGGTGGAAAGGTGAGTAAAATGTGAAAGATGTGAAAAGTAGCCTGTGTGAGCCTGGAATTTTAGCAAAGAAGGCCTGAGAGTAAGCAAAGGGACCATCAAACTTGTCTCTGTCACTCCCAATATAAACTCCTTGGGTCACATCCATTTCTGTGTCTCTGTTTCTTTATTTCACACATGAAGGATTCAAGTAAAGAGCATAACTTTCCAAATTTTGTTCATCTTGGCAAGAAGCCAGGCCCCAAAAGAGTGAATGACCAGGATAGGCTCAGTCTTTCCTGCCCCGTCTCTCTTACAGCCAGAGCAGTTCTGCTTTCTTATATTTTCATACTCCCTGCAGAGTTTTATTTCCAGAAAAGATTTGAAAATTGCTCAACTAGGAGCTCCGTAAAGGTTCCTTCTGTTTGCACACAGGTTGGGTTGTGCATTGCTAGATTGGCTGGCCAGTTCTGGAACAGCTGGGAAGCATAGGGGAGTTTAGGATACTGGGGGTAGGGAATAGGGAGCCACTGAAGGCTTATGAGTAGAGTGAAATTGGGACCAAACAAATGCTAGAGACTGATTTGGAAATCTCAACTGTTCAGAAGGTTCTGAATAAAAACAAAGACTGATTTTCCCCCTTGTCAGCCTTCTGTCCCAGGACACTGTACAGTATGCAAAATGAGTAACTGTAAGACAAACACTTTTTCCATCACCCTTCTCAGCCCCGCGGCCCTTCAGGAAGACCTGAACTTCAAGCAAAGCCTTTTTATTTTTCAACACCCACAGCTTCCATTCAGCAATCAGAAGTTTTCCACTCTGATCAAAGGGGCTCAACAGAGAGGACCAGAGGTGCAGCCTGTTCTCAGCAGCCTTGAGCAGATCAAGAGGCCCTGCTACCCACTCACTGCCCATAACCACCAGAGAACTCAACGTTCTCCTTAGATCGGCTACACACCCACAAAACACTGGCTTGCCCCATTCCCATCTCCAATAGCAGACCAAGTGATTGTGACACACGGGCCTTCCAAAACCGAGCTCAACTCAGGACCAAGGGGACCTCAGCTTCCTGGAGTATAAGATGGACATACTACCTACCACTCTACTAGTCCCAAGAAAACACTCATCAATTCATCGAATCAGAATTTATGAATTCATGGATTCATGAGGAAGGATGCCCCACCAATTCCTACATTGAAACTAACTCAGGGGATGCTCAGAAGTTAGAGATCTATGCAGTGATGCAATGATAATACACCAAACTTGGTTTTGGGTATGGGGCATTTCTTTAGTGGGCTCTGGCTCTCAGCAAAAAGTGAACAGAAATGGACCAGTTGCAACCTGGGAGGACCACCTCCAGGGTGACAGCAAATACAGTCTTCCAAGGGCCACATCTGGAGGCAGCTGCTGTGCAGTGATTAATACTTTAAGTGTCATTCTGGCATATAGATCATTAGTAACTACAAATATGACTCAGCTCTGTGTCCTAGGCAATCTATTATATCTAAATTCCAGACATGGCCCAGGGGACTACTTGGGATGTTTAACAGGAATTGTCCGGCACCATCTGCCAAGTCTATTCCCATTCAAGAAGTGATCTTACATCATCTGGGTTGATCTGCGTGATGATTATAATGCAGAGAGAGAAAGGAAGAGCCACAAGGACTGAGACAAGGACACAGAGCTAAAAAGGGGAAAAGCTGACACCGGGCTTCAGCTGTTCGGCCAGCAAGTGCAGAGAAGGTTGGACGATTTAGTGTGGGCTTTGGGGCCGGGGGGGCATTTAAACATGCAGCCAAGTTCTTTCACCTTCGAATATTTTCAACTTTTGCTGGCCGTGTTTTCATCCTTGCTGAGCCTCAATTTTTCCATCTTCAAAGAAGAAATACCATCTGGCTCAGAAGGAAGATGTGAGGATAGAATGAAGCCATACGTACAGCTCCTAGGACTGTGCCTGAGCCAGCAGAGGTTTCATTATTCTAGTCACACACAACACACCATGCACTCACCCCACACCACCACAAACACATCTGCGGCACACACGGGCCCCTCAGTACACTCCATGGGACACCCCCACCCTCTGTTCACATCACAGCACCCTACCTCTCCTCTCCCTACTAATTCCTTTCCCTTTTTCAAGCTTTATGAAAGTCCTAGGGTCATCTACCAGTTTGACAGATCCCAAAATACCCAACAAGAATTTTTGACCAAAAGCTCAAATTTTCCAGATTTCTGTTCTCTCCTGGGATCTCTGAACCTGTCTCCAATTTTTCTGCTGTGACGAATGAGCTTTTTCTCATTTGGATGAATCTCCACAAGTGTGGGCTCTTCTTTCCCAGAGTGGGTGGTATTTCCAGGTCTCAGAAGGCACTGGTGTTATCAGACTGAGCCCCTGGTCACTCTACAGCCATCGGAAGAAAGCAGCTTCCCCAGAACTAGCAAGGAGTTTTATCTGTGAGGTCTTCTGGGCCAGGGGCCTTGCCAAAGACAGTGCAGTCTCTCCAGCAGCGAGGCATTTCTGGCTGAGTCTGAAGGAAACAGAAGTTACTTTGTACACACACACACACACACACACACACACACACACACACAGAGGAACTGTCATTTTTCTACGCGTCTTCTGACATCAGTCACCTTCTCTCTAGCTACAGCTTCTCTGCATTCAAAATAATCCCAGACGATGAAAAATGAACCTCTCCCCCACCCTTGCTGCTGCTGCCTTTTGCCTCACGCCCCCAGAGAAGAGTTTCTCCGCCAGACAGCCGGTGAAGAGTTTTTTCCAAGTCACATGATCCAGGATGAAGGGGGAAAATCCTTCTTGGAACAGAGATGGGCCCAGAACCGAAGATGAGGAGAGATAAGGTGTGATGCAGGGAAGACTATATAAAGAATGGACCCAGGGCTGCAGCACGCACGCAGCCCCAGGACCCCTTGCCCAGACCCAGCCATGCATGTGCCTCCTGGCTCCGTGGCCAGCCACTTGGGAGGCACCAGCCGCAGCTACTTCTGCTTCATCACCGCCACACTGGCTCTGTGTCTCGTCTTCACCGTGGCAACCATTATGGTCCTGGTGGTTCAGAGGACGGTGAGTGGACTGACCTGCCTTGGTTTTCCTTTCTGATTTAGGATCTGCTTCCCCCAGAGAAAGGGCTTGGGAAACAAATGGATACATTGTGATTGGGGAACAAAAAGTAAAAATAAGAATAGATAAAAGAAACAGGAACTTAACTCCCTGAAGTAATTTGGATTTTTGAGAGAAATGTTATTGGACCATCAGTTCAAAACTTTCCGAGCCTACATGAGCCAAAAGAATGGAGGGAAGCTATTGGCCTTGAGAAATTAAGATTTAAATCCTGCTGAGCCAGGGACCCGTTGTACCAAGAAAGGAAGCACTGGGGAAATCAGTTTGTTTGTACAACTTGGTATTGCGGCTTCAAAGTCCTCAGACATTCTAGGTTATTGTAGCTTGGGTGCAATGTTTCTAAGGTTTCTGAGGCCTAACTCACTGCCAAGAGTTTTCTGATGCTGTTGTGTTTGTTTGTTTGTTTGTTTATATTTAACAAAGAGCTAAATTTCTGAAGCCAATGTCTGGCAGGGAACACAGCAAGAGATAAGGCTAGGGTTTCTCTGAGCTTTGGTTATTTCAGTGTTAAAACCCACAAAACAAATCAAAAGTTTCCTCGCAAGCCACTGCTTTGAAGAGTTCAGGGCATCACAAGAAACAGAACAGAGGGGCAGAGAAGAAAAATATTTTTGACACCTGTTCTCTCTGAGACATGGCAGAATGTTAAGTAATCATGGGGTACAGATTGTGTAGTGTCAAACTGTCTAGAGAGATTTACTTTATTTGAAGTCAGGGGTAAGATTTGTGGCTGAAAACAGAAGAGATGCAGGAGAAAGTTTCTTCATATTTTCGAAAATTGGTGTTAACAGAGAATCCGTTAGTATATGTTAATAAGGAAATATTGCACAACAGTATGGAGGGCTCATTATTTTGTTGGTAAAATTTTTGCTTATCTGGATAATGGAAGAACTGTACCCAAACATATCATCCTGCCAAAGTGAGAATGTTTCTGTTTATGACTCTCACTTGTCATGGTGTTATAATCCTATAGAATTCGCTCCAGTTTTTCTTTAGTTGTCTTGGGCCAAAGGATCTATGACTCTTCTTAAAAAGAACTGGGCATTAAAAGGCTTTGATATCTATTTCTCAAGTGTCTTCAGGCTTTGAAATTTAAATGAAGCTTTGAAGTTCATATCTCAGTATAAGTAAAAAAAGGGGGGGAGTGGGAGATTGAGAACATTCGATTCGGATGGAAGAATTTGTAGAATTCATCATTTAATGGGCTTATCTCCATCTAATAGTAATGATGTTCTAGAAACATCCAAGGACATCTTTCCTTCTGTACAGACTATAACTGCTGTGGTTGGAATTTGGGATGAAGTAGAAGTGTGTGGCCAGAGACCTTGAAAGAGCTCTTTGCGGGGAGGAGGATGCAGGCAGAGCTTCTGGAGGTGGCGGGAATCGAGGTGGTGGTGGGAGAGAACCGTGATGAGCGAGAGAGAGCTCCAAAGCAGTCCTCATTCAAATCCAACTTAGAGTCAGATTGATTTCTTCTGTGAAAGAGCTAGAGTGGATCTTTCTGCCTTATTTTTATAAATGCAGAAAATGAGGAACAAAGAGGGAACGAGCTTGAACTAGGCCACCCCAAGAAACTGCGAGTGTCAATACTGCTGGGTTGGTTGCTTGATGAGAATTCCATTCCCTCTGCCACTGTAGATGGTCCCAGAAGTATCAAGAAACTGTTCTGACCTTTCTCTTGGAAGCTTTACCTTCTTGTGCAGTTGTTTCCTTGATGTACCCTTCACGCTTAGATGTGAAAACATGCACATCACAGTCTGAGTCTATGATTTGGTGTGCTGTATTTTCTTTTTCTTTCTCTTTCATGTGTACGTGTGTGACTGGGGATTAAGCCTTTTTTTGAATGTTAAAACAGGGTCTCACTGAGTCACTAAATTGCCAAGTCTGGGCTTAAACTTGCAATCCTCCTACCTCTGCCTCCCACAGCATGAGGATTTTAGGTATGCACCACCCTACCTGGCGGTGCTGGGACATTTTTTAACTCATAAAATCTCAGTTACTTGTTCCCAACCCATGGCCTGTAATTTTAGTAGTACTTGTGATATTGTGTCAAATGCTTCACATGTACATTTTTTGTTTAAAAATTTATCTGACATTAACTGTGTTCAGAATTAAGAACATGGAATACCTATAGCCTGACTTGTCAAGGAAGCATCTGATGAGAAGAAGGAATACAGACTGACCTTACAGCAGGTGGAATTTACATAGCAAAGAGGTTCACCAGGACCTCTGGAAGAGAAATTCAAAGGAAAAACTCAAGACGCTTAGGCTTACATCCCCTTATTAAAACTGGGAAGGGCTGAGGGCCACATAGCTCCTTTGGGGTGTGACAGGGACAGGAGTGGCAAACCATGAGGATGGTTTTACTGCTACAAGAAGTCCCACAGTTCTTGCTAAAAGGCCACATCTATAGACAAAATTTTAAATAGCTAAATCATGACATATAATAAGCAATGCAAAGTAGGCATTTAGGGTTACATAAGATCATAAGATAGGGAGAGAATGTGTTTCCCCAGCAGGTTTAAGAACTCACTGGAGACTGAAGTTTGTCAGGTTGGTTGGTGAAACAAACAATTTCCAATGGGTGGGAAAGGGAGGCCAGAGCCCTGGCACTCCTGCTAACAGCAAAGGGCTGGGGGAGAAATAGGGTGTGTAGGGTCATCAAAAGATTGCCTTGAGGTTTGCCTTAAAGATCAAATAACTCCAAGGTCAAACTCCATCGGAGAGACAAAGGAGGAATTGAGGTTTCAATCTCAAATATTTATTGAGTATCTACTATGGACAGGCCATTGTTCTAAGCATTGGGTACATAGCCAAGAAAACCAATAAGTTCCTACTTTTGCACTGTTTAGGGAGCTTTCTTTTGGAGATTCATTTCAAGTCTCTGTGGTGGTTGTATGCTTATTTGTATTTAAATCTGTATATTCTTATCCAATGTTACATTAAGAAAAGTTATGAGCAAATAAGAATAAAGGGAAAAAAATAAAAGTCTTTCACATTCTCCCCATCCCACCACCAATCCCTCTTTGTTGAAATTACCACCGAGAACAGATTCTCATGTGTGCTTTAAATTTGATCATGTACAAATACATAGTATCCATGTCATTCTCATAAACCCACACCTTGCTCTGTATGTCTTAAAGATCTTTCCATGTCAATGTGTAGAAGTCCATTTAACTTTGTTGAAGGGCCACATAAGATTTCATTGTATGAATACTTCAAAATCTATTGAAAGTGTGGCTAGTGAGAGACACTCATATTTTTCTGTAGGATTTTTACCCTCTGGGTGAACTTCCAAGTAGGAAGGATAAATTTACCCTGTAGGGTAAATTCCTAGAGGTGGGAATAGAATGTTTATTTTCACCTCAGTAAATGTTGTCAATCAGCCTTTAAAGAGATCGCAGCAGTGTCCCCCTTGAGGAACTAAAATCCTGTCACAGAGACAACTGTCACCTCAGTATGGAGAGGAAGAAAATGTATTTATTACTGAGTCAGTACATAAGTGTCAGTGGCCACTAGGCAGCTTGAGAAATGCTAGAGAGTCCAGGTGGGACTTCACAGAATTTATATACCAAAGCAAAAGAAAAAATCCAGCTTCTCTCACCTCCTTATAAAAAGAAGGAATGCACAATGACACAGGCTCCTGGATTACACCAGAGATAGGTGCTTACATTTCAAGACGGGCTTGAGGTCCTCAAACTTAGAGACCACTTATTTCCTAAAGTAGGTGCCTGCCCTTAGCCATTCCAGGAGAGACAGTACAGTCACATTCCAAAAGGTCAAAGCAAGAGCTCAGGATTGTCCTGTTTCAAACACAAGACATTTCTAGAAAGAAAGAGAAAGCAACTGCCTCTTTTCTCTTTGTAAGCAAAGAGAATTATTTAAAAAAGAAAAAGCATTCTCACAGCACCAACTACCTCTCAGTAGCAGTGACTCTGAGGGCAGTGGTTGTTGGCAGTGGTAGCAGGATCTTTGGGGTTATTTGTTCTCAGATACAACACAGGGATGGCCTGACCCACCCCATGACACTTCGCTCTACCTAAATGACTGTCTTCTCTTCCATCTGACATCAATTCCATCTAAAAAATTTTTTAATCCTATAAGAGGGTTCTCAAGAGCAAGTCCTGGGCTGGGCTATGGAAGTATGAATACATGGGCTGAGCAGAATCTGCCTCCTTGGAGCTCTGCTAAACTGAAGAAAGGAAACCCAGGAGCCCAAATTCCAGGCAAAAGGCCATACGCCGTGGGGAGCAGAGCAATTTCTGCTTGGGTGTATAGAGACGTTTGTGGAAGAATTAGAATGAAAACCGAGCCTGCAAAGATCAGGTCTTATGCCCAAAGTTTGTTTTGAAAATATGAACAAATAGAATGAGAAGCAATTGCATAACCTTTCACTGGATTGGCAAGTCTCCATATGTTGCCACAGTTGTACTCTTCATGTAAGTATGTGAAAGTAAGTTGCAGACAGTGGAACCTTTCAGACACAAGTACTTCAGTGCCCCTCTCCTACTTAACACAATGCCGTTAGCACAGCCAAGACAGTTTGTGTTAATTCAGTTATATCACCTCATAGGACTAACATATGGTTCACATTTCAATTTCTCCACCATCCAAAAATATCTTCTATAGATGTTTCATTTTGTATTGCTTGGATATGTAGACTCCAGTCTAGGGTCACACACTCCA
The DNA here is from genome assembly GCF_000276665.1 of Chinchilla lanigera. Lineage (NCBI taxonomy): Eukaryota > Metazoa > Chordata > Mammalia > Rodentia > Chinchillidae > Chinchilla > Chinchilla lanigera. Next base: position 12,768,592 of record NW_004955419.1, read on the forward strand.
TTATGTCTAAAGATTATGCCTATTTTAATAATCTAGAATGTTACTATTGAATGAGTGGTCCTGGGAGCTTCCTAGAAACCCAGAATCTCAGGCCCCACTCTCCGGCCACTGTATTTTACAAGTTTCCCCCATGATCTGCAGGAACAATATAGTTAGAGAAGAATCGATCTAACAATCTCCCCTACCCTTTGTTATTTCTTCTTCATGACACTGACTTTTTTGAAGGCTCTAAGGCAATCCTGGTGTAGAAGAGTTCACACTCTGGAGTTGTCTTGGTAATTATTCTTGATGCTGAAGCATATTTTAACAAGAATAGTGCCGATGTAGTATGATATTCTTACTGTAACAAAGCTAGTGGCTTATGTCAGATTGTCCCATTTTTGGTGATTATGTTTAGTCACTGAATGAAGGTGGAAGCCACCAATATGTCTTTTACAAAATAGGTTTGTTCTACCTCTAATCTGTGAGGCAATACTTTGAAGACACAAATGTGATTCCCTGGGCAACTTGGACATTTCTTGATGCCGATGTTGACCTCACTTCACATGTTGTGGGCTAAAGATGATGACCGTCTCATTCTATCACCTTTTCCACACTTATGAGCGTAAAGAGCTCCCACTTGACAGGATGAGAGCAGGTCGAGGTAGGGCAGGGTATTCCAGATGGGACAACACAATGAGCAGAAGCGCAGCCCAGAGAAAGACAACCCAGGTGTGAAGAGAGGATCTGCTGGAGCAGAGCAAGTGTCCATCTGACTAGGCAGGGGTGCGGCAGGAAGTGGAGCTAAATGGAAAAAAAAAATTGAGATCAAGAGAAGAGACCGTGAGAAGAAGACAACCGGATTTTAAGACCATGGGGAGTTCCTACGTCCGTATCAGAGCCCAAATCCACATTCAACCTCTTACAGCTATCTCTGAAGATCACAAGTGTCCTAGTTGCCTGTTAAGTAATGTCTTCAAGCACTTTCTATTAATGTGTGTTCCGTGGCCTAGTATTTGGCTTAGCTAGAAGCTAACTAGAACCTCAAGACCCAAGACCCCATCTCAGACCCAGTGAATCAGAATCTGCATTACATGAAGATTCCCCAGGTGGTAGGAAGTCCTTGAAAGTAGAAGCAGCACTGCTTTAAGTCACTGATCCAATTCCTACTTTCACAGACTGCGTGAAACCGTGGACCCCCACAAAAAAAAATAGTCTTTTTCACAGAGGATTCTCTATAACTGCTATTCACTGAATGCCCAGCGTTATCCTGCCAGATCTAGGGAGGAAACAAGGCAGAGCACTGAAGAGTATTGCCTTCGATGCCACTATCCCTGAGTTTGAATCCATTGTCTGCCATCTATCACTTGTGGGACCTTTGCGATCATTATTCCACTTCGTTAAACCTTAGTCCCTAACTCCTGGAATCAAGGTAAAGGTCAAATAAGATGACGCATGTAAAAAGCAGTCTCAGGAGTAATCCTCACTGCCCTGAGTCATCTTTTGTAAATGGGAAGGGGACCAAGAGATGGAGGGAGGACAAGACAGAGAGGGAAGGGGAAGCAAAGAGAATTGCAATGTGTTATGTGCATGTACCAGCTCCCCAGGACGAATGTGATCATAATGCACTGCAAACATGGACTAATCAAAATTTACTTTAAAAGGAGCTTGCTCATGTTAGCTTGAAAATAATAGAGATTCCATGGACCATGAGCCAGAACTCACCTTACAAGACAATGTAAGGACAGAGAAGGGGATATGAAACTCCCCATAGCATATTCCAGACATTAGTTCCCTTGGTCATTTCCAGCTGCAGAGGACGTTTGAATCAAAAGCAAATTTGAGAGCTGATTGCACCTGCGCATCATTGCTCTGTGAAAGGAAATGAGTCTTCCAAGGTATGGGGGCAAATTAAACACATCATAAGAATCAAGGAAGTTTCTCAAAGAGCTCTGATTCTCAAGCAACTGCTAACACTTTCCATACATTATCTCATTATGTCTGCAATAATCCAGTGGAGGGAAGTGTCGCTAGCCCTCTCATCTCAGTGATTAAGAGAGAGAGAAAACAATTCTAGTCAAAGAAGATGATCTGGTTGGGGACAAACAGGCTGAATATGATCGTTCTTCCTTCCATATACAGAGAGAAGGTCAGTATTGTTGGGATACCTAGCAGGCATAAGCAGGGACTTCAAAATAAGGAAGTGCGCTTAAGGAAGTTTATCGAGTGTAGTAACCATGGAGATGGAGTTTTCTGAGCTACTTAATGGAACTGAGAATGACGACCTGGGAGGGTCTGTTCATTTACATCTGCGTCAAATCTGTGTACTACAGTACTCCACACCAAGTCACTGAGCAAAATGGTTCATACCTCCCCAGCCAGGGTCCAAATGCCCCAGTGAGATTTGGAGTAGAATTCTAAAACCGGGGAACACCTTGCCAGGGAATAGTTGATAGACAGCACTCAGTCCAGTTCTGGGTCACAAAGAGCCTTCAATACACTGTAACAGCCATCTCTTTAGAACCTTTTCTCCACCCTCAAGTGCAAGGACTGCATAGGGAAGGGGAAAGGAGAGAGGAATAAGCTTTTCCACCCTCTGTTTCTGAAAGCAGCATCTATCCCGGGACAGTGAAAAGTACACTGGAGAATTTCAGGCCAGGTTCTACCGCTGACTCATGAGTGCCTTGGTTTCCTCCCTCTGTCAAATTAGCTTGGACTGAAAGATGTCTAGGTTTCCCTCTGGCGCTGACTCTCTAAACTTGTCTACTGCTGGTAGCTAGTAGAAGCTCTAAAGATCTGTGCTCTTCTGGTTGAGGACAGACACGTTTTGGTCAGGGATTCCTGGGCTCTGGATGAAAGTTTAAGCAACAAGATTCTCTGCCATATTGATGTGCTGTGGGTTTGACATCACCTTGTCTGACATTTAGAATCCAGGAAGCATCAAATGAGGGAGAAGCGAGGCTGTCTCTGGCCACCATGTAAATTAGCTCCTTCTCCCCAATACTGGCTCACACAGCTCTGCTGCTTCAAATGTGCTCTCTGGGCCAGGGATATTGGCATCAGCTAGGAGGTGGTCAGACATACAGAATCGCAAGCACTACCCAAACCTACTGAATCAGAATCAGCATTTTAATGTAAAGATCTGAAATGATTTATGCCCACTATTATGAGATTTTTATTATGATTGTGATTATGATTATGATTATGAGAAGCACTACTTTTTATTTTAAAGAGAGAAGTAAATGAGAAACAAACAAAGAAACAGAACAGTAGCAACATACCAGTATCACAAACATAGGCAAATCGAAGCAAGAACATTCAAAGCGATACAGCGTCTAAAGACAAAATAATACGAATCAACAGTGGTTGTTACATTACATATCGCTATCCTCAATTACACTGCTCAGATTACCAGAGAGAAGCACTATTTTAAAGCATTCTGATTCTTTTCTTTCACAGCTCTTGACACAACTTACCATTCTAATTCTATATTTGTCTTTTTTAAGTGACTTCTTTAAGGACTGCATTGGTAGGATACCTTTCAATGAGCAACATAGCACCTACCACAGACCAAGTGCTTGCTCATCCAGTGTGTGTTGAATGAATGATTCCCTAGTACATCCTCAGCTGGGATGGCTCTACTGGTCTTGCTATTCTGTCCTCTGTCTCTGGATGGGCCCTGGGCTGCTGATGGAATCTAAGACTTTAGCATCACATTTAAATGTACATGCTTTTCTTTGTGCAATTGCACATCCCACTAATTGATAGTCATGCTTGGCAGTGAATTAGTTGCTTATTAAATTTTGAAATGCTAATTGTTGTCCACAGAAGCTCAACAAGGGGGAATTTTGTAATGTCCAGTTTTCCTACAAATTGCATGTGAATTTAATGACTGCAAAGGTAAAGCACTGTTGAGCTCAACTTCTAACTAAGGCAATAAAATCATAGATTAGTTCAGCAGAGGGGAAAGGACCTCCTAGAGCAAACTGACCTGTATTCCAATGAGAAATAGAGACTGAAAAATTACGACTGACTTCTCCACTTCTAGGCAGTGTGGTACCCAGGCTTTGCCTTTGCGAGACCTTTGTGTTTTAATACAACCAGTTGGGCCAGAGAAGAGATTCATTGATCAGAAAACAGAGAGTCTGAGGAAGGGAAAGGGCAGAGCTCCTGGGGATAAGTTAGAATAAAAGCGTTAATCCAGATAGGCTTAGCTTTCATGCAGAACGCTAAGAAAATCAGGTGTCGACAGCTACAAAACTTTCACCTTTGATAGAGAATGGGAAGTTGTGTTTCTCCATGCAAATACCCTCTCTAAGTGTTTGCTAATATTTTAATCCAAGGCATTACAGGAGATTCCAACTTGTGCTGGCCAAGGGATGAGTAAGATACTTTGTTACTTCCTTGCAGGACTTTGTAAGGTGACTTCATGCTGGTACAGGAAGAAAGAGGAAGGGGAAGAGAAGACAGTTAGTCCTGGAGGAATTTACAGGGGAAGGACGTCAGCGTCCCTCCACCTCATGGACTCCTTGCCCAGAACGGTTGAACCAGACTTCCTTTAACCCTCTCTAATCCCTCCAGCCAAGATGCCCTCCTTCAGCAATCCATTCCACTCAACCTCTTCCTCATTTCTGTAAAAGTTTATATATTTATGTTCATGATAGAACAAATAATATAATGTGAATGTATCATATAAATTTGCATTAATGTATGTGATGCATTTGCAAACACTTACATGTTATATGTAGACATAAACTTATAATACATCCATGAAGAGCAATAATTTAGTTTATTTATGATGCCTTCACAATTCTTGGCATATAAACACTCAGTTAATTCAGAATTTGCAACCACAGGAGAGCTAGAAATGTACCTTCCAGGTATGTTTACAAGATACTTTTGCGGATGAATCAAACATGGAAAAAACCCACATATATTTATACAATTTACTTGATTGTTTTTACGTTGAGTTAGGGGGAAAAGCTAACTAACACATCTGGAGGGCATAAGCAATAGACCGGGGACTAAGGGCAATAATTTAGCTGTTCCAGCTGTGGTTTCTCAACTCCATAAATTCCCTGGGTAGTTCTGGACAAACCATTACACCTAGCTCAGCTCGTCACCTCTTATCCAGGAAATGCGGATACTGACCCTTGTTTCATGTTTCTGATAGTTAGGTTGCCGAACAGTGAGTAGCGAGCCTGTCGTAAACCACATCAGTAAATTCATTTTTAAACCTGAAGAGATGGAGGGTAAATTCTAAATCACAACCCAACTGGAAATTAAAAGAAATGAGCTTTGTAACTGAATGTCATCTTCAACTTTCTGGTTTTTTTTTTTTTTCTTTTCTTTTCTTCCAGGACTCCATTCCCAGCCCACCTGGCAACTCCCCCCGTAAAGGAGGTAAGATCCTGCAATTAGGAGTAAATGTGTAGTGAATCACCCTCTCACTGTCAGAGGTGTGGTGCCCTGTTACCAATCACTGGGACTGTGCCCAGCAGTTGGGGCTAGGGGACAGGTGGGGTCTGCTTGGGGCAGAGCTGATGCATCTTGATTCACCTAGGAAGTCCCTGACCGGCACTCCCATCCACACAGACTACCCACACTCCCTCAACATTCCCACTGGTGGACACTCTACCCCTGGCCAGACATGCATGGAAGCTGGTGGAAATGCAAAGCAGGATTGTATAGAGAACTTCAAGCCCTACATTGGGCAAGTGCGTGTTTCTCGACTTTCCACCTATGAACCTCAGCTCCTGAGCTCTTAAATGTGAATAATAGTACTCACCTCATTAACATACTGGAGATGCCAATCAGACCCTGTCTATAAATGGCTTGACATAGCAACCAGCTCGTGAACATTGTTAAATAACTGGTAAAAGCCAAGAGGCATAATGAACTTGGGGGCTTGTGAAGACAGACTTACTCCTCCTCCTTCTAATCACTGGCACTGTTAACTCCATCTGGTCTCTAGTAGCCCCAAAAGTATGATAAAGAGAGTTCAGTTAATATGCAGGGTGAAAAACTTGAAGATCATCTGATGAATACTTCATCATTAGAGGAGGAAAAGTAAAACCCAAAGAGGGAAAGCGGAGTGTCTTGCTCAGGGACATACAGGACTAAACCCAAAGGTCTTCATCTCTAAGCCATTTTTTTCACTTAATAACATTATCCCCCCACCTCAGTCCTATATCTGTTAGAACCTGGACAGCAAGCACAGCTGAACAACCAGGAAGTACAAAGGGAAAAAGAAAAGGAGAAGGCAGGAGGCTGTCACAGACACCAGGGTAGGGACACTGAGGTATCCTTGGAACCAAGACCTTGTGCATTTCATACAGACATCATCATACTTGGAATTTCCTTAGTATACTCTGGACCATGTATTTCAGTCTGTCCATCCCCCAGAGACTTAGAAAGTTGGGTCAAGAGCGTCCAGCAACAAGCATTCTAAATCTTTCAAAGCAGTTAAAATATTACAACTTTGTAAACAACGTCTCAATCTTGGTTGAAATTAATTAGTACATAGCCTTGTTTCCCATAATGCCTGTCTAGATGATCACATTACTATAAAAAAGAGCAAAGTAAAATGCAAAACTAAGCAAACTTCTTGTTTACAGCTCCAGATAGTAAATATTTTAGGCTTTGAAAGCCTTGATGTCTCTGCTACAATTAGTCACCTCTGCTGTCACAATGATAAAGCAACCAGACTACACACAGATGAGCAGGCATGGCCCCGTTCCCGTAAGGCTTCTTTCATTTACAGAATGAGGTGTGGTGAGCTGGCTTTGGCCTGTGGATCAGAGTTTGCTAATCTCTGGAGTGGAAACAGTGCAGGCTTTGGAGTCAGAGGTCTGCACTAAATTGTAACACACATTCCTGTAATGCTTTGCAAAAACGGAAATGCACTGTGTCAATGAAATACCCACCCCTCCTCCATCCTTTCACTGTCACATCCACCTGGACTCTCCCAATAAGACTGGATCTTTCATTTTTCTAAAGAAAAAGAAGCAATCTTGAACACGGCCATGATCTCAGGGTCGTGGGTCATTTGGATTAGGCAACAGGCCCTCAGCCATTTTGCATCTCAGTTCCTCACCTATGGAGCACTTCGATCATGTAATAAAGTTTCCATCAGTCCACAGTGGAATAGGGGGAAAGGCATATTAGGCCCTGTTCAGATGGTCAGTTGCAGTTGTCTTTACTATCAAAGCACTCTACCTCTGAGAGTGTGACCTTCCTGCATTCTTCGGTGAAACGTCCTCTTACAGTAAGAAGTTGATGTGGATAGGACTTAAGCTGATTGGCTTTCTGTCTGTTTTTTTAGTTTTATATTAATGATCACAACAGACAAAATAAAAAGCTGCCTGATCCACATTGGTCCTTGAATTTTCATTTTGAGAAAAACTTCTTTGGTTCATGAAATATCCAAAACTCCCAGGCCCATAGGTAGGAATATCAGAACATGAACACAAACCAACCTCAGTTTACAATTCAATGTTTCTGCAGTCATATTTTTTTAAATGCTAATAATACTCCCCACTGGGGTTGTGAAACTTTCATTGAAGAACATGCCACATCTCAGCCCTAACCCCAAAAGCAAACACCATGGGAATTAGTATTCTTGCTTGCAAAGAAGGAACTGAGATTCAGAATCAGAATGCCTTGTCTGAGCTCTCACAAAGAGTCAATGACAGAGTAAAGATAGACGAGTCTCCAGGGCTCTTCCCAATGCCCTACACATGCTGTGCTTTAGCTGTGAGATGCCAGGGTCTTGCTGTCCTGCTGTGTATGGCCCTGGTCTTTCTCCTGCTTTTAATGCAAGTCTACACTTTTCTTGGCTCTGCAAACTTCAGGGTGAGGAGGTGGAAGGAATATTGCCTTAGGGCAAGACCTGGGCTGCAGAACTGATTTCTTTGGGCAAGTTTTTCCTCCTCTGAGTTTCATCCTTAGCTCAACTGCAGTGTACTAAATGAACTGGAAAAGTCTGTCCAGAATTGATGCTTTCTGAGATCATAATTTTGTCTGATATGTAAAGATAGAAGACAATCTCACAACAATCCTGGGGGAATCTGAAGCCCCAGTCCCATTCCACAACAAGCCTATCTTAAACCACCACAAGCAGCAAATTGTTCCTCAGGAAGAAAAAGCCATGGCAAAATGTTCCAGGCAGAGGAGATACACCTTCCAGAAATTCTTTGAAGGCGACTCCGGAAGAAGCAAGAGGCTGTCACTGGAGAGCCCAAGGGCAGAACCTTCCAGGGAGCCATCTGTTGAAGCAGCTGCTGGAACTCATCCACTATCAGCAAGAAACCAACATTGGCCTGAGCCTGGAATGTAGGGCCCTGCACACATGTGAAAGTAACTGAACACAAGATACACTTAGCTATAGGGAAATCACAGAAAACCATGTTTATTTTAATAACAAGTCCTAACACAAGCCTCCAATTCCTGGCCATAAGAGCCTCCAGCCAGCTGCCACCTCACACTCACTCCATGGAGCTCAGGACTCATGAACCCTTCTCAGGGAATGGCTGGAACTGTGCATTAGAACCAGAGGTGAAAGAGGACTTTTCTCCATGCTCTTCTCCTCTCTGAGTCTTATTCTCTCACTTAGAAAAGAAAGTTCATAATGACTTCTGTGTGAAACCACCACGGGGTCATCCTCATGGGACAGCAATGCATCTCCATCTGCTACTTGGTGAAACCTGTATCCCTGAGGCATAGTTTCCAACCTACTGCTTCATATCAAAGAAAATGACCCTACCTCACACCATACACAGTCTGAAATCAAGGAAGGTGGTATAAGGACAACATGCTTCATACATCTCCTCAGCACTTATTCTAGTTGTATGCTTCCACCACATTTACAAGTTCTCACATGTTCATGGCATGTGGTTTATTTGTCCAAATCAAAGAATACAGTCACCATTGCCCTGAATTCTTTGGATTTCAGCAAGACTTCACATTTGTATCTAGCAACCTCTACTAAAAGATTTAGGTTATATGGAAAGCTGCTAGGGCAGTATGTTACACCACAATGCAGTCCAGCAAACAATGATGTAGAACTGAATATGCAATCCCTTTGTTCATGGAAGGAAGGCCTCAGCTATTCCAGCTATTGACGGTTTCTGAAAGGACAGCTTTCCCCTGAGTCTGAGCCCTCTGCTACATGAGGAAACCGACTCACCTTCCTACCTGTATTTATATCCTCTCCTCATTGCCAGCCCCCTCTGCTCACCCCTGAAAAATCTGCCGAAATTTAAATTCTGCTAACTTTATTTTGCAGAATGATTTTGTGCCTTTGCTCACATCTTAAACCTTCCCAATGGTCCTTGGGTCTTTTCATAACATAATACCTCACCAACTAGTAGTTTTGACCTGCACTAAATGAATTTTGTAGGTCATGTTTAAGACAGTTTCCTTGTATCCCCCTCTTCAACCACTGCATATATAGGAGGCCCTGGCAGAGTAAGAATAATGTCATTAATAGGCATCCACAGTGTACCAAAACCAACAGAGTACTTTGTGATGTGCTCATCCGGCCTCACATCAAGCCCAAGGACCATTATGAGCCCTATTTTATCTGTAAGGAAACAGAAACATAGAGCAGATTTCGGACTTGTCTAGAGTTTCACAGCCAGTCAAGAGTGAGGTGGGGCCTCAAATCAAGTCTAACCTGCCTTGAAGCCCTTCTGTTTAGCCAAGGATTAGACTGTGAATCACGTCCCTCCAGGGACCCTACTGCTCACCCAGCATGGATGTCCTGCCCACACTCTCCCGCCTTCTCCAGGCCAGACCCTACTCTCCATCTCCATGTTCCTGAGGCATCTTGTTTTCTTCCTCTGAGGCAGAGAAGGCCAAGGTGGCCACCCTATGTGGGTTTGGGGGAGGATCAAGGACCCAGGATGATCCCATCCTCTTCAGTTGGAAGAGATTTGTCTTTCAGGCAAATGTTCTGTGGCCTCTAACAGTTCCTGGAGACTCTAAGGAAACTGGAACAGTAGACAGACCACTGGAAGGTGCTGAAGACACTTTCAAGGTATCTCCAGCCCTTTCTTGAATTCTGCCACCAGCTGAAGATGGGGAATCAAGTGCAGAGAACTGGGTTGGAATTCAGCCCATCTGCAGTCCAGTCCTGAAACTCAAAGCAACTTACTCTTCCTCTCAGAATCTTGGGATTCCTATTGCTGAACTGTTAGGAAAGGGAGCAAACCAGGGGACTAATCTTGGGATGGATGTTGCTTTGAGTGTAATACTCTATGGATCAAACAAATATCTTAGGATTCTTTAATCATCTTACTGTTCTAACATTTGCAATTTTTACATAGTTTGGCAGTGCACCCTCCTCCCTCATCTCTCTATTGAAAAGAAAATGTAGACATTAAAGGTAACCAGGTGGGATTGGTGGCTCTCCAAAGAACCACCTCAGAAAATCAGTATCAGCTGCACACTGAAGGGCTTGAAACTGGACCAAGAGACAGACTCCTTCTCATTGCCAAGCTATTCCTGATCCCCTGTGGCCAAATCCAGGTGGTAGCAGCTCTTCCAGGACACCACCATTAGGGCAAAAGAGACCCAGGGGAAGAGCCACACCACTGCTCTTCTTTCTAGCAACTTCCCCTAGAAAGACTAAGCACTGCCAAGCAGATCTCACTTCCACACGATGGATAGATCCGCATCTAGAATACCCAACTCACCAATTTTGTTAAGTCTTAGATTTTTTTTCTTTTCTCTTTTCTTTGCTTTTTCTTCTGTTCTTCCTTTCACACAAGAGGGAATGCTCTTTTTCAGGTGGTAAATTTCTTTTCAGACAGTTACAGACCCCTGTTTACGGCTTCATTCACCCTAAACACACTAGACCTACTCTTAAACTCACTGTCCTTTGCTCAAGGCAGAGTTAACAGGAATCAGGGCCCTCTCCGCAGGAAATAATTAGGCAATAAGCCACTCAAAATAGTTCAGTTGGGTCCCCAGGAGGTCAGCCAGAGTTCTAAACCCTAATCCACACACCCAAAAGGAGAAGAGGAGAAAAGGAGAAGATGCCAGGGAGAAGAGAATTGGAAAACAGAAGGTGGATGGAAAGGAAAAATATAGATCACTGCGGCACATCTGAAAATGTATGCATGGATGCAGCGCATACAAATCACTAGTCTGAATCCAGAGGAGATCTCACAGTTCTCCACCATTCAGAGACTTTGGGGAAGGGAGGGAGGGACGCAAAGCAGGTGTATTCTTCCAACTGGACTCACTGTGTATTTCTTTCAGGCTCTCTGGACACATGTGTTGGCTTGAATTGCCACAAGCCAAGCAGCACAGATTCTGAACTACTGAACCACTTACTAGTAGATGCCGAGCTCACTGTTTTGTATTATCTCATGCAATCCTCCCGCCAGCCCCAGGTGTAGTGATAATTACTGTGCTCACTGAGAGCTGACATACTTCTGTGTTGCAAAGGGAAGTTTGTAAAGTTGGTAAAAATGTTTGCAGTTTTACTATACAACTCCAGAATCACCCTTCCTTGTAAAGACTTTAAAGTTTCTTCTTAAGCACTGTCAATCACGTCAGTTCAATACCTTCAATATCAAGGTATTCCAAAGAAACATCCATAAAGTAAGATAACTTTATCTTATATACTACAACAGAACTAAAAAGCTTCCCAAACCTCAAGGAAATTTCAGGAACTTTAAATGAATTTCAACTTAATCTAAGCTAGTATTTATGAATCATTTTCCATGTGCTTCACACTACGGGTACTAGAATGGGCAATCGCCAACTGCTATTGTAAATCTAGGGTCACCCTGTTCTCCTTCGTTTAACCAATGGCTCTTCCTGCAGTCTATTTATCTATCAGTAGTTGGCCTGGTAGTATCAAGGACCTGGTCAGGCTGTAGCCTTTTGAAATGACCCCTAGATTAAGGATTCACATCTATCCCAACTTCTACTGAGAACAGAGTGATTCCTCTAGATGTCACTGCTGGGACTCTCCTGGATATTCTCCAAGAAAGATGGAACTAAAGTGCAGAGTCATTAAAATAATCCTTTTCCTTAAAAGGATTAAAACATTTGCAATGAAAGGAGAATTCTGCACACTTTCCTAAATGCACTGGATGGGCTCAAACGGTTGCATAACTGAGAGGCTCCCATCCATCAGATAATGTCAGGAGCTTCACTGTAATGAGGATTTCATTAGCCAATCCATTTTGCTAAATGCTATTGCTAAGCTGAGCCATTGTAACAGTGACAAAAAGAAGCCTAAAGGAGGAAGCAACTACCATTTGCAGACTTTCTAGCTATGTGCTGCACTGGTTACTTGACGCCCATATTCTAAGGTCCTCATCATAACGTGGACACATCCATAGTGATTATTGCTACCCTCACTTCAGTGGTGCACTTCAGAGAAGTGATGGGTCCAAAACTAAAAGTCTTGTCCTGAGCCCATGGGATCTTTCCTGAGATGCTTTGTGTCTACCTTGTCCTTGCAGGGAAGGTGCTGCAGAGCTGGGAGGCACCTGGCACTCAAAACACCTGCCGTCTGGCTGGAATGATCCCTGTGGCTTCTTTTGCCACAACTGAGCTGCCCCAAGCATTGCTGCATCTTTATGGAGGGTTGATTGCCTTGACTTGTGACTTGGCAGCTTTCTGCACACAGGCCCGGAGTCACCTGCTGGCATTCTCCCACAGGACGGAACCGGGAGGGCTCTTCAGTGCTTGTTTTCTCTGCCCCTCCAGCTGTTTTGACAGTTCTCAGTTCCAGTGTCTGCTGTGGCTCTGAGCCCACTTCTTGTCCTTAACCCTCCCTGCTCCATGAGAAAACTGAAAGACAGAAACAGATCCCCGGACCAGGAGTCAGCACCCCTGTGCTCTGCACCGAGCTCTGCCACCTACCCATGGTGGGACCTCGGCACAGATCCTCTCTGGGTTCAGTCTTCCAATTCATAAAACTGAGCTCTCTGTTAACATGGCATCTGACGGCCCTTTCAATCAACCATCATGAAACCCCAAATCAGGGTCTAGTTTTAAGTTTACCATAATCCTGAGCTTCAAGACTATGGTTCTTTCAGCTACCTCCCACCCTGTCTTTTTCTCCAGACCTCTCTCCTCTTGCCAGTAGGATTTTATTGGCACATCTTTCTTTCCAGTCTTCCAAGCAACATCAAAGAGAAATCCATGATCATTCTAGAAGAGGCCAGAGCTTAGAGACAAAAATACAATAGAGAATCATTGTGCACCTGAAGGCTTTGACCTCAGGGAAATTCAGAGTGCTCCAATTATTTGGAAGACAGAATGCCCCCCGACAAAAGGAGTATGCATCTCTGGGCTCTGGTCCTGCTTCTATTACTAACTTTCTGGGTGACCTAGGGCCAGTTTGCTTGGAGGCACATGGTTATGTGTCCACACAACTGGACCAGAGATTCTCTCAGCGAACTTCTAACAACCATACAAAATTTCACAGAACCAGCCTACTCATAACTTAGACCGTCCCCAGAGCTGGAATGTTCTGTTCTGTTACTGTAGGTATCTGAAAGATCTGAACACAGTCTCCTACCTAAGGTAGAGCAATATGCCCACAAAACAAACAATCAAAACTGGGACTCACCTGCCCCTCTCTAAGTCCACCAGCAGTCCTGGCAGTACAGAGCTGAGTCTGTTTCACCTTCTAGAACAAGCTAGAAAGGCCTTCTGGGTCATCAGTCCACACCAATCTCCATCTGGATAGGGACACTAGAGCCTATAAAGAGGAAATTCCAGGATCCTAACTCCCAGGCCAACTCAACCGCTATCTGCATATGGTTCTTATTTTCCACACCTTCATGTTCTGTTTCTCAATCTGAGCCCACCAGACACCCTATTCAGCTGGAAAACAAGGGATGCAGGGTGTGTTTTGGTCTCTATGTACCTGGTCCTCAAAACTGCAGGGACACTGCAAGATTCCAGTTACATGTAGTACCAGCTATTAGGTCCTTGTCCCAAAGAACTCCTCTTTGTCTTCATATCAAATAGGAAAGTCACTTTGTGGACACCCAAGCAATGAGGAAATGAGCTGTACATGGCGAGTGACCCTCACAGAGCTTTACCTAGCTCTTGACAAGAGCTTCATGACCCTCAAAGCAGCATACCCCATCTTTGAGCAGCACTGACCAGCCAAATATTTGAGCTTCTAACTCTGGGGCGTAGGTGTGACTTGGGAGTACTTAGTATAGCTGTTCCCTCTGTCACATCTGAGAAATGGGGATGAAAGTGGTGCTGACTTTTAGCTGGGGTTTTATCTGTTTCTGCTTCCACTTAGGGACTGTGTTCAACACTTGAAGATGAGGCTGCACTGCCCACACTGGCACTCTCATCACATACTGAAGGACAGAGACTGCCCTCCTCAGTCTTCTCCATGTCCAACACCCTGTCCCCTTAATAGCTCTTCTTGTGTCCCCCTTCCTGAATTAGCCTTGGTAATGGCTTTCTTTGCTTTGTTTTATTCTCTCTTTCTTTCTTCCTTTCTTCCTCTTTCTCTCTCTCTTTCTGTCTCTCTGTCTCTCTCTCACTCACTTTCTGTCTCTTTCTCCTTTCTTTCTTTCTTTCTTTCTTTCTTTCTTTCTTTCTTTCTTTTCTTCTTTCTTTTTTTTTTTCTTTCTTTCCTGAGGATTAAACCCAAGGCCATTGCTCTGAACTACATATATACCTAACCCTTTTTTTAAAAAAGGTCTCATTTGGAGACAGGGTGTCACCAAGTTGCTCAAACTTACAATCCTCCTGCCTCAGCCTTTCAGAGTGCTGAGATTACAGGCATGTGCCACCATGCTCTGCTGGCAATATCATTCTTAAAAGGAGCTGCCTTTGCTTTCCCTTCAGCTTGAAACTACTTAAAAGATTCTTTAAGAAAAACTAAACTATGCATTGCCATTTGACTTCAGGAAATGCAAATGCTTCAAAATAAGATTTTTTTTCCACCCTTGTGTTTCTCAGAATTACAGCTGAGGTTACCCTGCTGAACATGTGAAGATCAAAGCGAAAAAACAACACAAGAACCTGTGTGTGAGGGACAAGCCCAGGCTTGTGCTTTTGCCTGCCGGTAGCCTCTCACTTGGTGCAGGTACCATGCAAGTAGCATGTGCCAGGGGCCTGCAGCCAGCATCCAGGGCCTGTTTTTCTTCACTCTAACATTAACCTGTCCCGCAGCTCTGGGGATGATGAGGCCTGGGGCAAAGCAAGCCAAACATCCCTGTTCACCTCACTCATGCCCTGAGTGCATAGTTGTTCTGCACGAAGGGAAATAAGAGGGATTCATGGAAGAACCAAAAAGCCAACCAAGGAAGGGCAACAGAGACATCCCAGGGGAGATGACTGCTAGCTATGTTTCAAACGACAGTGGGCTTGATGAAGGTGAGGGTTCCACCGAAAGGGAACAGGAAGGGCTGACAGAGTGGAGTGACAAATCAGCTGAGTGTGTTCAGGACATCTCAGGCCCCCAGATGGCAGCACAGTGATCAGCAATTCACTCAGGCATTACAGTCACGCAGCCTGAGTGTGAATCTCCACCCTACCAACAACTAGCTGTGGGAAGGTGAGCAAGCCACTGTGTGTGTTAAAGCCTTGGTTTCCTCATACACGTGACAGAATTAGTATAGAAGGGTAATTGTGAAAATTAAATGGTATAATGCTCATAGCCTGTTGAGCAAAGGGCCTAGATGCAGACATTGCTCAACAGAGATTGGCAGTTATTAACGTTGCTGTCACTGTTGTGCTGATGGTGAAGATGATCACTGTCAGGACTCACAGCGAAAGGGGATTGGAGAGTGTGGTAAGGTCAGGACACAAGGGTCATGGATTCTGTGCTGAGGGGCTCGGGTCTGATATGTAAACGAAGAAAAGGATTCCAGGCAAACACATCCAGGCAATCCCACCTCCCTGCAGTGCCCTCTGACTGATGTTCCACAGCTCAGAATGGAAAGCTGGGCTACTCTGGAAGAGTAGTTATGGTCCACTAGGAGAATAAACAGTGTGATTCTGATTCCACACTCCCCCATGACTGTGGGCAGTGGGCTGTAGTAGGCAGGGCGAAAACACAGTTTAGAGGGATGAGATCAAGAAAATGGCAGCTGGCCCTCAATGCCAAGAGGATCTTTGGGCCAGAAGCTTTTTTTGTGAGTCAAGGGCAGATAAGGATGAAAACCGCCTTCTTTCTGTTGGGGATGCCTATAGCAATAAGCTTGTTCAGACAGCAGAGGGAAGTCTTCACTCAACTTTCAACTACTGCAAGCTCCTATGCAATTGTGAGGGCCAGGAGGAACTTTCTCAAGCCTGAGCAGAGAAAGCCATGGGGAAGGCTGTCAGCCCAAAACATATTACTCAGACAGCAAATGCACCAGGGTGTGGCCACCCTACTGCGAGAGCCTGTGACTACTGCTTCTCTGCCGGGTGGAGTGAATGGTCATCTCTAGTGACATCATCAAACAATGCCAGTGTCAGGCTGGAGACCACCCAGTCTTACAGATAAGGAAACCAAATCTCAAAGAAAAGGAAAGATTTGTCCCAAGTACTGTAAATTGGGTTCTTGAGTCATCGCAGAAAATGTATAATTTGGTTCTTTGCATACAGAATAGTTAGTATAATAAGAAAAAGCTAAGCTATCATCCCTGGTGAAGATACTAAAAATATTTTTATTTCTTAAATGCCATATGATATGAATGTTTGCCCCTCCCATAGAAGCTCCAGAGAGTAGGCTTCTTGCTGAGGTATCATCATCAATCTTTTGTCCTCTTAAAATGGGGTGAAAAGATGCTTTTATCTTTGTTACCTAACAAAATGGCCTAAAGGAGCACACCTGGTCTCCGGAATCAGACTGTCATGCATTCTTCCATAAACTTCTATTTCCACCAGCTTTCTTGGCCTTGACCTGGGGCAGCAGAGTTAACCCTGAGAACTAAATTAACTAGTACAGATAAAAGTACAGAATAGTATCTGGTGTGCATGCAAAAGGCAAGCTAGCAATAATTACTCTCAGTACAGTATTAGTATTCTGATGATCACTGCCTGGCTGGGTGACATGGAACAGTGCATTTAATCTATCTAACTCCAGAGGTTTTGTCCCATCTTTAAGAGGCACTTAATAATAACTCACATAGCTGCTGCAAAGATCAAATGAGGTAAAATGCAGAAAGTGATGAGGATATTGCCTCTCACATGATAGGAATTCAGGTTGTATTTGTTTTCTTTTCCTGACTTCTACAGTCTTTTATAAAGTTCCAAGCAGAAACAGCCACTAAAAAAATACATTTTAGAAAAGTAAAACTCCTGAAATATGTGTTGACATAGAGAACTAAAGAATTTTTAATTTCCCCCCACCCACAGAAACAGAATAATTGTCAACACTGTCTCCCTCAAAGGCTCCTGAAAAGAAGCCCAGCATCTCCGTTTTCCAGAGCAGCAGAAGACAGCTAATGTTTGATCTCTTTGTTCTTAGGAAACTGCTCAGATGACCTCTTGTGTGTCCTGGAAAGGGCTCCATTCAAGAAGTCAAGGGCCTACCTCAAAGGTTAGTAACCAAGTCCAGGAGACCCAAGGACTTGGGGGCTGCTTCCAGGCCCTTTCAGCCACTTTTCAACCAGAAGACCCAGTGAGAGCTCAGGACTGAAGGGGACTTGCAAGTGTATTCTGTGTAGCAGGACACTGTCTGTAATCTGAGTGTGACCCCTTGAAGGGAAAGGGAGAGAGTTAGAGTCCAAACTGCAAGGCTCTGCTTTCTTCCGCCCCACTCCCTGCCTCATGTTACCCAGCTGGCCTCCCCACCGTCCTGCTTCCTCCCCTATCTCCGCCATCCTCCCTTCTCAGTTACCTACCAGCCCTAACCAAGTACGCAGTCCTTGTTCTAAAGCAAGGGAAGAAGGCTCTTGATCTCCCTGAAGCTATCCACAAGGGAACCACAAAACTGTCTTGTCCCCAGATTGACAGCTTAATAAACATGCTAACGCACGGCCTATTTGCATACTGCAGTGTGCTTCAGATAAAAGGTCCCTCACAAGTGAAGCCATAAGAGACACTTACATGGCGAACAAATGAGATACAGAGATGGCCAAGATCCCTGAACAGCTATTCTGTTTATTTTAAAAATTTGAATTGCAGTTAGACTAGTTCTTACCTCTCAATTGAACTGCCATGAGCTTCAAAGGAAAAATATAAAAACAAAATACACATGCCGGCATCCAAATTCTGAAGGTAGCCTTACTAAGCAGTGCTAAGTTTCATTTGTTAGGACTCAGAGACATGCCTTCTGACATAAATATATCCGCCCAGAGGTTCTGCTAGAAATCCCAAGTGGCAGAGCTCCTTAATATACACATGAGGGGCCTATGCAATTGTGTCTGGCTGCCCTTTAAAGAAAGAGGACAGGGGCTGGGGATTTAGCTCAGTGGCAAAAGCGCCTGCCTGGCAAGCGCAAGGTTGTGAGTTCAGTTCCTGGTACCGGAGAAAAACCAAACCAAAAAAAAAAAAAGAAAGAGGATATTCAGGGGCTGGGGATTTAGCTCAGTGGCAAAACGCCTGCCTGGCAAGCGCAAGGTTGTGAGTTCGGTTCCTGGTACCGGAGAAAAACCAAAAAAAAAAAAAAAAAAAAGAAAGAGGACATTCAAAAATTCAGACAAAGACCCATTAAAGGATATATCTTAATATGAAAGTTAATGGAGATTCTCCTGGACAACTTGATACCCAAAGTAGTTATTAATTAAACAATATTAACTGCCCTATCTCTGATACTTTCTGTAATCCAGACCAAAGAGCAGTGGTGCACTAACTATTCATCTATAATAAATGAACATGATAGTGCAGACTTTGTGCAGAATACAGTGCAGGAGCTTGTAGTCTAACAGGAAAGATACTAATCATCATAATAATACAGTGTGATAATTGTGTGATAAGGGAGGTAGTGCTGTATGTTTGACTCTTTATCTCTGAGCATTGCAGAAAAGGGAAAGAGGTGGTTTCCCAGCGGTGGCTTCAATAAATAGAACAAAGTGTAAAGGAAAAGATATTCAGGAGATTGGTACGCCAGGTAACACCACAGAAGACAAAGCTCTCGAATGGGAATCTTGAATAAAGACAGAGTTTTCGAATCTGCAGATAAAATCTGGTCAATAATTCTGCTTTTCATGCTTCTCTTCCCAGTGTCAAAGCATCTCAATAGTACCAAGATTTCTTGGAATGAAGACGGCATTCTCAGCGGAGTCAGATACCATGATGGGAACCTGGTGATCCAGTTCCCAGGCTTGTATTTCATCATTTGCCAACTGCAGTTTCTGGTACAGTGTTCAAATCATTCCATGGACCTGAAGCTGGAGCTTCTCGTCAACACAAAGGTCAAAAGACAGGCTCTGGTAACGGTGTGTGAGTCTGGAATACAAACTAGAAGCATATACCAGAATCTCTCTCAGTTCTTGCTGGATTACTTGCAGGCCAACACCACCATATCCGTCATGGTGAATGAATTCCAGTATGTGGATACAAACACCTTTCCTGTTGAGAATGTGCTGTCCATCTTCTTATACAATAGTTTAGACTGAACAGTTTCTCCTGACCTTCAAGAAGAAGACAGCTCTCTACTAAACAGTACTTCGTCTATCCAAACACTGGGCAAAAAGAAAATGTTAGAGCAAGATTGAAACCACAAAACATTAAATAGTATACTTCTCCTTCTATGTCTTGGAAAGATGCATATCCAGGGTTTAAAAAGTGAAGTATCTTTCAAAGGAATGGGATGGGAGTGCTATAATGTGGCCACAAAACCCCACGTGGGACTCAGAAGGGGTTGGGTTCCCCCAGCCCAGCTACCAATTCACTGCTTGACCTTGACCCATTCTTCTCGAGACCTGAAAAATTAGAAGACTAAGTTTGAATCTCTCCAAAGTCCCTTTCACCTCTCACCATCTGTGAGCTGAGACTCCAGGCAGAGTTCTAGAAGCGCCGAACCAAACCAAGGTCTGACACATCAATGTAAAACAAATGATATCGGAACAAGTGGCTGAATGTCCCCACAGCAGGTCAGAATAAGGTGACGAGGGTCAGGACACCTTCTAGAGTGAACGTGTGATTCAGCAGACTTCCCATCCATTTGTAATGATCAAGGTGAAGCTATCATTTAGCCAGGGGCCAGCTGCCATCCCCTGCATGAGATATGTCTGTTCCCTGCTTCAGTCTCCTCTCAGAAAATCAGTTCTGTGGAGGGCTTGTGGGTCCCTGACAAAGCTGTTGATAGACAATAATGACTTGAAAACAACGAGAAGAACTTCTGAGCTATGGCACCCTCCTGTCGTGACCTAGGCTGCCATGAGATTTGTCTCATGACATCAGGCTTGACAACGTCACACCATCTTTGAAGAAATAAGTTATCTGTTGAAGAACTTTGATGAAGCATTCGGCTTAAAGTGTAAGCCCCTGAGGTTTGCTTTAGGAAGAAAAGAGAGACCCTCACTGCTATGCAAACAAACCAGAAGAAATAAAATTCCATTTTTCTCAAGAAAGAAAAGAGAAAAGAAAGGATTAAGAACTCAGCAAAGTTTGTTACAGTCTAGAAAATATTTAAAGAAGAAAAGGAGGAGAGGGACTTGGAGAACAAGAACAGCTAAGGAGAAATGTTAAGTCCTATGCTGAGCAGTATGTCACAGCACCCTCCTCCTAGGTCTCATCTGTGAAATATTCTGAAAAACCTACCTTTTCTTTGACTCTTTCTGTGAGTAGATTCTTTGAGAGGCACAGACATTGAAAAAGATGGTGAATCCCACAAGCCAAATGCTATGTGGTCAGAACACAGGCAGGTTTTTTAAAAAGCTAGAGATATGGGGGCATCTGGGATTGGAGTTGTATACTAACTGAGTAGGACAACTGAATCTTGATTAAACCGACTGACCCATTCTTGAGAAGGTATATGCAGCCTCAGTGTGCATAAACTAAGCGAACATTCTACCCTCTCATGCTCTCCCTCTGGAAAGATTCTATTTTCATTTCTACTAACTGTACTCTGAGCAGAAGTAAGTACCTGACTTTTGCAGTGTGAGTGGTGCCTCATTTCAGTTTCTATCCAGCAATGCTCAGAAAAACAATTGCAGGGCTGGGGATTTAGCTCAGTGGCAAAGCGCCTGCCTGGCAAGCGCAAGGTCATGAGTTCGGTTCCCGGTACCAGAGAAAAACCAAAAAAAAAAAAAAAAGAAAAACAATTGCAAAGGAAACAATGGGAACATCATCTCAAAGATTAATCTGGCTTTCAAAACAAAAAAGGCAGTGATTACTAATAAATCAAGTGGTAAATACATAGGAAATAGACAACCCAGAAAGTTTAAAACTAAAATCTGTTACTCTTCCAGGTTAACTAGATCCTGGGAATTTTATGAGCAAATGACACCTCTGTGCGATTGAAAGAAGTCACTTTTTTTTGTTTGTTTGTTCTTTTGGAGAGAGGGTCTCACTATGCAGTTCAGGCTGGACTTGAGTTCACTTTGTAGCCCAGGCTGGTCTCGAACTTGCAACAATCCCCCTTCCTCAGCCCCTGAGTGCTGGGATTATAGGCGTGTGCCACCAAGCCCGGCAACAAGCCACTTTTTTAACTGGGATCCTAGGCTACCTAAAATGTGTGCCTCTTAGGTAAACATTGAACTTGACTTAACAGACTATTGGCTTCCCTTCCTCCCACACCCCAACCCTAAGGCACGCACACACACACGCACACACACATATACACACTTATTACACTTGCAGAACTTACAGAAGAAGGTGATGGGTGAATTGATGAAAACTAACAAGTTAAATGTAGACTAATGTTTTCCTGTCCTTGGAGAAAATCATGCAACTTTCTCCACATTCAGCAACTTTATTTTCACCTGATCTCCAGCACCCACTCATGCTTCCTGTCCCTAAGCTGTCTCATTCCTCCTCAGAATTCCCCAGTCACAAAAAACGATGGCTTGGAGCATGGCAGGATGCCCAGAAAGTGTTTGGTATGAACAGGCACAAAAAGAAGGAAGTGCTAAGGGAAGCTGGGTAGAAGTTATCAAACAAGAGAGATTTCTAAAGCCTTGGGAATATCTATGAGTATTCCAGTCCAGGGACAAAATTTTTAAGGCAGAATAGAGAAGTCACTGAGAGTCATCTCTGGAATGATTCAGAGAGATTGACAAAGCCAATGTATTGCTATTGGGTGGAATACCCACGGGGTATTGTCTAGGCCTCCCTAGGATTTGAACTCCACCTCCCAGCTCCTCGCCAAACTTGACTGGGCTCCTCTATGGCCTTTCTGTAGTTCCTCTGCCCTACACTGGAGCAGTTCCAGCAACCAAGGACTTTCTCTGGCCCTCCCTGCTCCACCTCGACCACTCCATGATCATCATTCCACCTGAGACGCAGATGATCCCTGTTCTCTGTAGATCTGGTACATAGTCAAATCCCAGAGAAGGGTTAAACTGCCATCACATTAAAATTATGACTCTCAGAAACTATGGTAAAGCCAATATTTTGTCCAATAAAGTAAAGCTTGTTTTAATTTGAAGTTATGCATATATGCATGTGTGTATGTGCAAGTACATATGTATGTGCTTATATGTGGGTATGTATATGCATATGTACATATACATATATGTATGTATAAATGTGTGTGTATATGAATGTATGTATATATACAGTGAGTTCCTGACTTTCAAACAAGTTCTGTTACAGGAGAAAGTTCAGAAGTTGGATTCATTTGTAAGTCCAAAAAGTGAGTCTTACACACTTTTGGTCCAATATATAGTGTAAAGCATAAAAAACCCAAACAAAAATATTCTACACTATTACACTGCACAGTAAGGACACAGCAGTACAACTGTGACAATGTCCAGCTACTTCCACAACAGGTTCACATCTACAAATGTTTGTAATGCAAGGTCCATTCAGATCTGTAAAAGCACAACAACTTGAACGTTTGTAAATCAGGGATTTAAGTGTATACATTTTCCCCTACTCATCTGCTTAACTGAGGTTCAGGGAAGAAAGCCTGATTCCTGCTGTGGGAATTGCAAACTTTATATATGCTTATATTTATTTTTAATTAAGAATTGAATAGAAAATAATATTTCCTCAGTGCTTCATCAACTTATTTAATAACTGTTAATATTTTTCTATATTTACTGCTGCTTGTCTTAAAGTAATCCATAGAGAGCTAAAATCTCACCCTTCTATCCATTCCTCTATTTGTTGCCCAAAGTTGTACAACCATTGCCCAGAATTTTGTCTGTGCCCTTCATTTATCTATTCTTATATTTGTTTTCTTGTAAGAATATATAATATAAAATATTGTGTGGTTTTTAAATTTTGAATAAATGATATCATACTTTGTATAACATTTTGTGACTTTCATTTTTCATATAACAGTAAATTGAGACTTATCTGAATTAATAGACAAAGATCTAGTTCATTCATTCAAATGCTATATATTTCCATTGCTTACATGTACTATTGTTTTCTCTTTGCCCATGAATAAATATTTAATTTGCTTTCAGATTTTTGTTATTAAACACAATGCTTCAGTAAACATATCTTCTTACATAGTTCCCACCCTTTGTCATCATTTTTCCACACAGCAAAAGTAATCCTCATGGAAAAATATAAATGGTGCCCCAGGGCTGTGATATTAATCAGAGCTGGTGAGGATTTAGGCTTCTGTGATCACAGCTTGTGTGAGCTAAACTCTGGAGGCTCTTCCCAACTTTTCTAAGTATTACTGAGTTCTGCATATCCATCAACACTCATCCCAAGTGCCAGTGACACATGAGGACCCGTGCCAGGTCCCACTTCATGACCCAGAGCAGTCTCTGCTTTTAAAACATGACTTTGCAAGGTATTCTGGCTTTTCTGGGGGGGTTAATATAAATTAGAGCGTGTTTAGAAGACAAACATTACTCAGAAAGAGATTCCTTCCCCAGACTCAAATGTCCAGATGCCTCCAGTCTGGCCCAGATCTCTTTCTCTTTGTGCTCCCTAATCTCTCTGGGTGACACTCTACTCCCATGACTTTAAGTGATCTCTTCTTTCTGATGACTGTACATATACATGATGTGATCAAAAAATCTTTCTGCTAATCTTTAAACATTTTTATTACAGTAAAAAACACATTGCTCTTAATCCTCCTCAAAATTCTCCCTCCCCTCAAACACACTTATGTCATCATTCTTGTCACTTTCTGAAGCAGTTCTGGACGTGGTCTCTCATGCGTGTCTTTATGTAGTTGAAAATTCAAGGAATGCTGCTGCTGCTGAGTGCCACTGGACAGAAAGTCAGGCTCAGAGAACCATGACAGTGTGTCCTCTTCCACCCTATTCACCAGATCTGGCACTGTGCAACCTCTGGCTCATCCCCAAACTCAAAATGACCATGAAAGGTAAACATTCTGAATCAGTTCAAGACCACAAGGCAGCTGTGACCTTGCAACTTGCAAAAGAGGACGTCAGGACCGCTTCAGACAGTGGCTTGAAGCCAGGCGTGGAGGCGCATGCCTGTAATCCCAGCACTCAAGAGGCTAAAGCAGGAGGACTGTTGTGAGTTTGAGACCAGCCTGGGCTACAAAGTGAGCTCAAGGCCAGCCTGAACTGCATAGTGAGACCCTGTGTCAAAAAGAAAAAAAAGAAAAAAAAAGTGGCAAGAACAGTGGAATGAGGGTGTTCAAAGCAAGGTGGGGGCATTTAAGAGGCATTAGTGACAATGTCTTTTACTGTAATAAATGACTTTTTAAAAAATTTAAAAACAGCATATTTTTCAATGACATGTAGTATCTCCAGCTTTGCAGTGGACTTTCAGCTACTTTTTTCCCACCATGGCGCAGAGGCAGAGACATTTTACATTCGCAGCAAGGTTGAAGGAAAACATCTTATCCACACCACCTGAATCAACTTGCTGCTGCTCTCCTCCAGCACATGTTACCTCTTGCAAAACACTCCCGATGTGCCTTCTGCTCCAGATGTTGCAGAGCTAAAAATCTACATTCCTGTTCCCTTGCAGCTTGGGTTCTAGTACTGTTGAGCCTGAGACGCACAAGTTTGGGAATATTTTTTTTCCTGCCACTGAGCATAACTGTATAGTCACTTACTGTTCCACGGCTGCATTTTCAGAAATTCCCATTGTCCGGCTGCTAACTTCATAGTAGCGGCAAGTCTGGGTGAAGGGAGAGGGAGCATCCACTTTGCTAACATAATCTGTTGCAGAAGTGCTCTGATCCTAGCTGTAGAACCTCCCTATTGTAATGGTTTCCTGTTCCCTGTATCCTATAATTCCAGAAGGGGTAGCTTTCTGATTACAGCACTATTGAAGAGACAGCTGTTTCTGTGACATCTCAGATGTCAGGCGAGGCTTTCAAAGTTGTTCCAGAGATGGCTGTGTGTCACATGCTTATAATCCCAGCACTCTGACAGGGAGCAGGAAGGTCACAAGATTAAATCCAGTCTGAGAACTTAGTGATTTGGTGATACCATCTCAAAATTTTAAAAGGTGTAGTTGTGCTGGGAAAGTAGCTCAGTGCAAAAGCCCTCGTTCAATCCTTAGTACTGGAAAAAAGACAAAGGAAACAAATTTCTCCTGGAAGTTTTATCTGTTTCCGTACCTGTTAACAAGTCTATGAGGCATGTAAAACTGTGATAGCCTTAGTGCTATACCAAAGATGTCTCTGCCCCTGATCCTTCATGGGTACAACCCCAATACATACAAAATGATCCCATGTTACTCACCTCTAATCCATTTCTATTCCTTTTCCGAATTTCATGGACTGTCTCAGTCCTTCATGATCTTATTTCCTGCCCAGTCAAATCTGACCAATCCCTCCAGTCTCCAGCCACCCTTAACTCATTCCGACCACCCTCAGTAGCTCCTGACATCCTGTTTCCAGCCTCCCCCCTCACAAACCCCTCTCCACACGGGAATAACTTTCCATTGTCTTGGGGATTAGTAGTGATAATAATCATGTATCAAGCTCTTACAAGTTTTGCACTCTTCATTTAGTCACACATTCAAGCCTCACAGGACTTTATGCCGTAAGGCATCATTAACCCCGGCTCCAGTCAGAAACATGAGAGCCCCAGAAACCGGGAAGAGGCAGAGCTACGATCCAAGCCCAGTTTGTCCTGCCCCACAGCCCATGCTCCCGTCACATGCGCACATCAAAGCTCTTCCCACCAGGTCCCTGTCCAGGTCACGCCCACATCCGGGTCATGTCCACATCCGGGTCATGCCCACAACTGGGTGGCACCCGCATCCAGATTCTTGGACTCTTCATTCAAATTACACCAAACGTCTTTCAGTTCCTCCCATGCTTTGCTTTGTCACCAAG
This sequence comes from Chinchilla lanigera, assembly GCF_000276665.1. Taxonomy (NCBI): domain Eukaryota; kingdom Metazoa; phylum Chordata; class Mammalia; order Rodentia; family Chinchillidae; genus Chinchilla; species Chinchilla lanigera. Next base: position 12,794,897 of record NW_004955419.1, read on the forward strand.
TGTTTGAAGATGTTCTTTCTCATGGATGGAATATGTTTCCCTCCTTTCTGTCTGATTACCCCCGTCATTGTTCTGCTCTCCATTTTAATGTTACCTTCTCACAAAGTGCCTTTTGGACTCTTCTGATCTCACCTCATTCCTTACTAGCTCCTTCCATGCTCCCCAATCCTTCATGACAGGACACTTCATGGGCTACCCATGTTCTCCCTAATAGCCAAACTCTCAGAGGTTGGAGCCCCATTAGTCTTATTCAACACTGGCTCCTCGTAGCCAGCAGGTAAATGTTTCTTAAGTAAAGGATTGAAAAATCCACTTAAGATACAGATCCACTTTAGGGGAAAGATATCACCTAAGTCACCCACTACTCTCCTCCCAAAGAGAAAAGTAACTCTACAAAAATATAGACAAGTGAATAAAAGCCACTGTTTTCTTTAGCAGTGGCTTTCAGCACTCAGGACAGTAAAAATGCTTATTAAAGAAAGGTGGAATTTTCAGAAAGTAGAATCTACTTGTGCTGAGAACTTTGAAGGGGAACAGGCAAATCTTCGTTTACTTTTTAACTCCTGTGAGCACCATGTATTTGCTATCCGCTCCATCTGTGTTCCTTTCTGCCTGAGGCAGCCATGTCCTAGCGTCATTATTTTGTGATTAGAAATAACGAGAGCTGGGGATGTAGCTCGGTAGTACAGGGCTTGTGTAGTACGTGAGAGGCCAGGGGTTTGATCCCCAGCACCACAAAAGACCAAGGCAAAGATAGAGAGGAAAAGGAAGAGAAAGAGTGAGGATACTATTCTTTAAGTTTAAACCAAACTTTGATGTACCTTGGCATCAACTTCTTAAAACCCTGAAATCCCAGGCCACATCCTTGATCAATTAAATTAGAGCCTCTGGAGTTAGACCCCAGGCATGAGGATTATTTTAAACTCTCCAATCTGAAGTCAACTTTAAGCATTTATGGTTTAAATTCTTGCTATTTAAATTGCGTCCTGGCTGGGTGTGGTGGTGCATACCTGTAATCCCACCACTGGGGAGGCTGAGGCGGGAGGATCAACCTGAGTTCCAGGCTATCCTGGGCTACATAGTGAGTTCAAGGGCAGCCTGAACTACATAGCAAGACCCTGTCTCAAAATAATAAATAAATACATACATACATACATACATACTGTCCTGGTGTGTGGCATCACCACAGAACTTGTGAGCAATGCATCGTCTCATACAGACTCAAACAGAAACTGAATCTGCCTTTTAACAAGATCTGTAGAGAATCCATGAGCAGCTTACAGTACTGCTTTCCATGACTTCCCTTAGTGGAGAAGAAAGCTCAGAATCCATTCCCTCAAGCTGATTTCCCCTAAGCTCCCTTTAGCAAATGGATTGTCCTTTTTCTCTCTGCTGTATATGCAAATGTGAGGGTGTAGACACTACAGAAAACATCATTAAGTCAACATGATGGTATTCATTTGTAATTATCATGGAGTTTTTAAAACTTGTTTTCTCTTTCCTTCTGTGTCTCTGTCTTTGTCTCTGTCTCTGTCTCTGTCTCTCTCTCTCCCTCTCTCTCTCATCTTAGGAAAGAGTCTGGACAAGAATCTGGCCAGGATGTTGAAAGCTTTGGACACAGTCCAGCTGTTTGAGTGGGGGCTGTACTTTCCCTGCAGCCAAACAAAGACAGAGAACAAATCTGGGGGTGGCAGATGGGAAAAGACAGTAGTCATGGCATTTGGACTCTGAAGTGTCTGTCCTGATTGAAGCAACTGCTGACACTTTGGCCTTGGCAAGCCACACAGATCAACTAAACTTATGTTTCCTCAGTTGTAAGATGAAATTGCTCTTTCTCAAAACTTTTGGGAGAAGAAACATACTATAACCAACTTTGAAAATATGCAGCTATAGATATTTTATGATACTGAGCATCTGGGAAGGAGTTGGTGTGGAGATGAGCAGAAAAAAATAAAGCAATGCAAGTTTGAGAGGAAGAAAGGTGTCACAAACACACTGAAGCCTGTTCCCAGCTACCTTTGGAAAAAACCAGCCATGGGACCAAAAAGGTCTCCTGGATGGGTTAAAGCAACTGATTCTTGAGGTGAGGCAGTAGAGGAGGGGTCCGCTCCTGGTGCTCCCTTCAAAGCAGCATGGGACACACTGGAAATGAGCACTTTGTCCACAATGAAAGAAGAGCTTTAAAGGCTAGAATCTACCTCTGAGTCAATACCTGGATCTCAGTGCCTGGCACGAAGTGAGCACTCTGGAAATGTGACTCTGCTGAGAACAGGATGCGGGATTGCCAGCCAAGCCTATCAGCTCAACTAGCTGAGGATGCGTGAATCTGAAGCTCATCCTCCTCCACAAGCAGGAGCTCCACGCAAAAACCAGCTGAAGCATTTCATCACTGCATTCCCAGAGCTAGGACCACAGATGACATAACTGTTGTGACCTCCTGACTGCCTCCAGCTCACACTCTGATTTCTTCTTACCAGCTGACCTGAAGCAGTGTCAAGGGCAGGAGTCAAGAGAAAGGAAGGCCACACCCACCGCAGAAGCCAGCCAAGGAGATAAGGAAGCAACAGTGCTCCGGGAAGCTTCATTCCCATTCTCACTTGTACACCCACCCACACAGCCCTCCATTCTGTCTGATCGGTTCATGCTCCTCTTTTGTGAATTATCTTATACTTATTCCAACAACTTTATGTGACTTGTGTGTACATCACTGCTAACACCTACCAGGTTCCAGGCATCGCAACTCAGATACCATAGCCGACTTTCTCCTTGTGGTGCCTTAGGATGTAGAGATTGTAACTCCCATGTTAATGTTCTGGATGGGAGTGCAGAGGCATGAAGAAATGGAGTAGCTTGGCCGCGTATAAGCAGCTGGTGAGCTGAAGAGCCGGGATGGACCATTTGCAGCCTGGCTCCAAGGCCACACCCCCTACGGCGGTACACTGCGCTGCTGTGAGGCCACTTCACACTGTCCCAGGTGATTTCCTTATCTGCAAAGTCCTAGCCCAGCTCCCTGCTCTGTGTAGTTCACTGGACCTCCTTCATAAAATTTCAACTCAAGCATTACGTTTTAAGGATCATTCCCAGGCTATTCCCAGCAGGGCCATGACGCCCTCACCTTCACCCTCCCTGAGCACACTGTACTCTAAGTACAGTGAGCACACGGTACAATCACCTGTTTGCCTCCTCCACTCTTGCATGCAGTTCCTTAAGATCAGCAGCAGCACACCTGTCCAGCCCGTGTCTACTGAGAGAGCGGGTCTCCTCTGCCATTGTTCTGGCGTGATCCCACATTTCCCACTACACTGTGGGCCCCGGGAAAGAGACATTGCTTCCTTGAGGCTCCACACTCCGTGAGCCTGGATGCCAACCTCTCCAGAAAAAGCGATGCTTCTTTTCATGGTCAATGTCACTGCTGTGTAGGAAATCATGAACTTGATGATACGAGTCACTCTGGGTCTAATCAACATAGCCAAAAAAAAACCAGTTTACTCCCCACGGAGAGAATTAACCGGGCCTTTTTGTGATTTGGAGTTTTGGCACAGCTCTTCCTGACCCAAGAGAGAGAAGGAAGTTTGACCATGTCCAACCCAAAATGCCAACTCATTTCCTGCCTAGAATTAACCACTTCCCAAAATGAATACCGTATGAATACCAATTCCTTCCAGGGGAAAATCCCTCCCTGGGAACTTACCAGTCTGTCATCTCACCCTATGACCCCAACCTGACAATCGTCCAACACTTGTCCTTGTGTAGCCCCCTTCTCAGCATGGTACCTTTTCCAACTTTTTATGTGACTTATCCTTATCTATCATCACGTTGTGATACTAGGCCAGTTCTTGACACACAGTGGGCATTTAGTATACACTTCTTGATTAAATGATTGGATAAATGCCATCCTAGATGTCTTATAGTACTTTTGAGTTTATGAGTTTATAAAACTATTCTTTAACTTGACCAATTAGAGAACTAAGCTGTGTTCTTGGCTCATAATAACTAGAATTGGGAGCCCCTGGTCTTTTTATTTCTGTGCAGAACTATACTACATTCTGAGGTCAGCAAGCTACAGATCCAGAGGCCTCTGCCTAATGTTGTAAGTAGAGTATCCTTCTGTAGCATAGCTGTGTCCTTCACTTACTCCCAGTCTAGGCTGGGTATATACCATAGTGGCAGAAGTTGACATTGCCTCAGAAGGCAGAAATCCTATGTGCCTGAAAACATCAAATGCTGACTATTAGGCCCATTACAGAAAATGTTCACCTGCTGTGCTTTATGTTATTGATGAGTCCGAGTATGTTTAGATATCTACTCCCACCACACACATTTGTGGACACACACACACACAACCTATAAATTCACCCACAAAAGGAATCATTCAGCCACTCCCCCATCTGAACTTCTCAATATTGTCAGCTATGAGAGAGTACCAAGTGTGTTGGAATGGTGTACAGAGTGGGGCTATGGGTGTTGAGTAGAGATTCTGTGAGCAAATATACAGGCCTTGACAGTGGATTTGGTAATGTCTATCCTAACAATATGCAGAAGAAACAACATGCTTTCAAAGCAAGTCCATCAAAAGCAATAAGGGCTGTCTACCAATTTTAAAAAGTGACAGAAAACCAGTGAGAAACAATAATTATAAGATCATACCTTGGGCACTTTAGCTCAGAAATCAAGGGATACTCACCTTTATAATGAATCAGTTCAGTCATAATATGGTTCTCTGGCTTACAAGTTTTTTTGTATTATTATTTTTATTTTTAATCTTGATCAGTTGGGAAAAAAACCCAGGAGATTTCTAATATCAGAAGTTTGAATTAATCTTTAGCAACTGCGAGTGCTTTTACTTTGGAAAAAAACAGGCGAATATACATAAAAAAAGGAAAGATTTGTTCTAAAAAAGAACTTAGCAATGTGAGGATTTTAATTTTTCATAGTAATGGAAAGATTTTTTTAAATAAAAATGTGTTTTTCTAAAATACCAATAAAGAATGTACCAGTCCAGGAAAATCATTGTTTGTTCTTCAATATGTAGATTTTTCTTCAATCGGTTCTTTAAGGGAGTGTACACAGCACAGTGACTTGGAAGCAGATGAAAACTTGTCTTCTGTTTACACTCGGAAAGGGTACATAAGTGAATTCTACATGAATTACTAAATCCAGTTCATAGCTATTTTCTATACCGAATTACTCAGATATCTGGAAATATACTATTAGACAAAAGGACCTGCTCAAACATCATGCCAAGCCATAGAACTGTGGGCAGGAAAGATGCTGGGTGACAAATATGGACAAAATACCATTATCTCTTTTTGAATCACATGGTAGCTAGTTATGAAATATTTGATTTGAACAAGAGTTGCAATCACTTTTCTCTTTGAAACTTTCTGTATGGAATTTTTTCTTCTTGGTTGAGCCTCGTTTCCAGCTGAAAATATTTTATACCCTATACAAATATTCATCAGATGAACTATGTACATACTTGCATACTGTATATGTATAGATTTTTAGAGTAATTAACTCAAGGCTCCTTTTACATTGAGGATTAACCAGAGCGTGTGTTATTTAAGATAGGTAGTATGGGGGATTTGTGAGACTTCAAAATTTAGTGAGAATACTGACTGTCTCATGAATTTGGGCCACTTCAAGCTTTCATTGTTTCTAAGAATTTCTAGAATCCTAAACTGTATAGAAATAGATAGCAAAAGGAGTAATTCTAGCCCATAAAAATATAAAGTGTGCCCTATGCAATGGAATTGATTTTCACACTGCATATTGACCCATTTTTCAAGTTTTGCATCTATTTTATAACCCCCACCCCCTCCGGGAGTACCTATTAGTAGTCTCTGCAGGAGCTGCTTTGGTCACCATGGACCTACATTCTTTTCTGAAATTGTTATCAGTGTCAGAGGTAAACATACACAACCACGCATTTGTATACACAAGTTTCACACTAGTGAGTGCAGAGTATTCTAGTGCTTCGGTGATTTTTAAACAGTATTGTTATAGAAGAAATAAGATTATTTTGATGTTTTTAATCTAAATATTGAAACATGGGAGGAAGATAAATATTGCACTAAAAATAAGGCATTTTTGTCTTCATTTTACTGAGGTAGAGAAACTGAAAATTAGAGATGAAAATCAACTAGTTGATATATGAATACAATAATTAGGACTCCAAGTCAGATTTCCAAAAGCAAAATTAGTTTTCATTCTATTTCTTGATAGAAGCTTTCTTCATCTCTTTCTCTAAAAACTCAAAGAAGTAAAATCTGTGTACAATAGAGACGCTTCCATTATCTCTAGAACATCTGCACTTCAAAAAGAATGAGGCTGAGAGTGTGTCAAAATATATGTGAAAAAAGTACTGAAATCCCAATATTATTGCTTCTCTATGGTACTCTCAGACAGCAAATTTGACGAGCACAAAGGAAATGAAAGAAAAGTATAAGACCCACAGGTGTTTTTACAGAAGCTTAAAAGCTAATTTTAAAAAATTGCTTATGTGTACACAAAACATCCAGATAAAAGTATACAATGATACTTTAAAAAGCCCGACACATGTAATAACATCAGCTAATAATAATATCTAAGGTGTAATGAGTTTGCTATGAACTAGGCACTAGTCTAAGCACTTTTACATTCAAATAACTCTTTTCGATCTTCACATATATCCTGGGAGCTTGGTTGTATTAGGATATCTGATTTAAATAGAAGGAAATGAGGTCTGCATGGTCCATTTAATTCAGAAGACCTCAAAGTACTATTTGACTAAGGAATGGATCTCCTGGGATGGGTCCCGGGAAGTAATCTTGTGGAATTTGGCTTTGGACGGGCTCACCCTTAGCTGGTCCAGGAAGAAGTGGACTCTACAGGTTAAATTAGCTGTGCAGCATGGTGGTGCTGAGCTGTCTAGGGCTTTGAGAAGGGAAAGGCATTGTACAGGTTTCTGCCAGGAATGAAGTCTGGGTAGGCACTGGAGAAAAAACATGGAGAAGGAAAGGGTGAGAGGAAAAGGCCTGGATATGCAGAATGAGGAAGGAAGTTTAAAGGACACTTGAACCTCATACCATATGTTGTCTTGATAGATTTTCTTTTGAAGTTCTTTGCAATGTTTGTTTTAGTCAAAAAAAAAAAAACTCTGAAATTATTCCAACAAAAAAGTAAATGTAACTACTAATCCTAGTTAAAGATTCGGGGATAGGGAAAGGAAAAATAAATAGGGTGATTTAATAACATCTGGGCTCTTCAGCAAATTGAAGATGAAGACAAAGATTAAGGCAGATGAGAAATTTCAATGCCAATTTCATGACTGGGGCTGTTGCCTAGCTTCAGAACCAAACAAGGGAGCTCTGCTACAAAAATCCTAGCTTCAGAGAGATTTACTAGTGAGCCTCTCACTGACCCCTGCACAGGAACAGAAGGTTCTAGAAGGATGACAAAGAGAGTGGTGCAGAGAATTCCCACTGTTGCCAGACCTACCAGGACCATCAGTCTCCCAGCTTTCCTCTGCCAGAATCAAGAGAAAAGCCTGGAGACTGGTGGAGTTATACTAGCTGAGCTTCCTTGGTGAGAGACAGACATCTGAAAAATAAAGGCATTCCTCCCCTGGCCTGTTGCTCTTTTAAATATTTTATTCAAAGAAACCAAAAAAAAATATTTATAAACACCTACAACTAAAATCATACTCAGTGGTAAAATAGGGAATGTTTTCCCTCCTGTTGGGAGCAAGACAACAATGTCTATTATCACCATTCCATTCAACACTGGAGGGTCTATCTAGACTAAGGAAGTAAGAAAAAGAAACAAACTGTACGAAGACAGGGATATTCGTGAAACACTTCTTTTACTAATAATTGATACAAATAGAGTTTAAACATTACAATAAGCTTACAAGCAAATGAATTTAACAAGGTAGGCTGGATACAAATTTAAACATCAATTTTATTCCTTATACCATATACAAATAACTAAAAACAAAATTTAGGAATATCATATATAATAGTATTTTTCTTGACCAATTTTGCACGCTTGAATCTGGTAATCAGAATGACTGGTCTAAAAACAATATGCAGTATAAGAACCATTGTTGAACTCCTACCATCTTGTATAGTGAAGCTCTGCATAATTTCCAATGTTTTATTTATTTATTTATCATTTATTTTATTCTTTACTGTCTTTGATTGTTTGATCAGTCTTACAGTCTTATATCTGGTGGACTGAGCAACTTCATGAAAGATAACAGTATGTAATATAGCAACAATTGTAAATTTAAATCATTTTGTTTTGAGATCATGTATCATTTTGTTTTGTGTTGTTTTGCTTTTATCTTCATTGTTGTTTTGTCGGTTTTTTTTTTAATTTTTAAAATAAAAAAATAAAAATACCACATGATGGGGAATAAATTCTAATGAAAGATGTAAAAAAAAACTTTTTTACAGAAAATTATCAAATACTGCTGAGAGAAAATAAAGGCTTAATGGAGAAATATTGCAAGTTGAAAAAGTAAATATATAAAAATGTAAATTATCCCCAAGTTTCTATCCATAGAAAGAAAATTATCTCAATTAAAATCATTAGAGGTGTTTTGGGTATAGAAAAATACCCAAAGTGTTTGGGCTAGGAGAAGAGGTAGTGCTAGAGTACTTCCCGGGGTACAATCAGGACCTGGGTTTGATCCCCACCAACGGAAAAAAAGAAAAGAAATGGACAAACTGAGATCTATCTGGAAATGTGAGATCCATAGTAAATGGAATAAGTTCACATATACATACATTATTTGAATTGTGATAAAATTTTAAAGTTCTTTTTAGTAAACAATGTCAGAATAATTGGACACGTATTAAAAAAGATATTTGATTCTTACACCTTATACAACACATAAAAATTTAAGATAGATTATAGATGTAAAAACAAATAATAAGAAAATAAACTCTCTGAGCTAAAATGTAGGACAATGTATTCATATTGAGGTACAGAAAACATTTTATACAGCATATAAAGGGCACAACCATAAAAAATGATGTTTAGTATTCGTTAACATTAATGAGTACTGTACATTACAATGTTCATTACAAAGAAAATGAATAGAAAAGTTGGAGGTTGAGATGACTTTTGCTACATGATGAAGAATTGATATCCTCAATATATAAATAGAAATCCCTATAAAGCAAATGAAAAAAGACAAATCGTTATAACCTGGATCATCCATTGTCCAATAAACTAATGATTATGGCCTCAAAAAAGATATTATTTAGAGGTCCAGTGAGTTAATGAGTCCCTGATGGTATCATTAGTCATCAGGGAAATGCAAATTAAAACCACAGTGAGATATAACTAAACACCCACCACATTGCTTAATGACTTCCAGTACCAAGTGCTTGCTGGAAAGGATGTGAGGCAACTGTATATCTCATACGTTGCTGGAGGAAGTGAAAGTGGTCTAATCACTTTGGAAAAGGGTTTGACAATATCAGCTAAGCCAAAAATATTTATGTCTGCCCTATGATCCAACCATTCTGTACCTAGGCATATTTTGAGGAGAAGTCAGACAATGGGACAACAAAAAGAAAAGAAAAATGGGTTGCAAACAACCTTGTTCACAATAGTCCCAAAAAGAAGACAACGCAAATCTCCATCAGAAGAAAATTGGGTAATGAAATAGTGGTGTAGTCACATAACACTAGTCAACCACAAAGGAAGAGATATAAGCTACTTCATATTAATTAATTAGCACAATTAGAGGAATTAATCTCAGAAACAATTTGTTAAGCAAAAGAAGCTGGACAAAATAGCACAACCCATTTGATGAATGAAATTCATGTATGATTTCGTTTATATAAGACTTAGAACAGGTAGCTGGGCGTGGTGGCACAGGCCTGTAATCCTAGCACTCTGGAGGCTGAGGCAGGAGGATCATTGTGAGCTAGAGATCAGCCTGGGCTACAAAGTGAGCTCAAGGCCAGCCTGAACTGCATAGCAAGACCTTGTCTCAAAAAGACAAAAAAAAAATTTAAACAGGCAAAACTAATCTGTGTTCATAGAAGTCAGAACAGAATTTATTTTGAGGGGAGTTGATATTACCTGGGAAACACTAGCAAAAAGACTTCTGAGATGATGGAAATATTTTCTAGTCTGTTTTCAGTGGTAATTTCTCAGGTACATGCATCCATTAGAAATTCACTGGGCTGCTCAAAAGGGCTTTGGGCATTTTTACCTCAGTGTAAACACTAAATTAAATTTTAAAATCCTTCTTAAGGACAGAAAAAATACATTGTGATGTATCTCCCAACTTCTACTAGCTGTTTAATGTGTATCCTGTTTCCTATAAATTCACACTTTTATCTTTTTTTGTCTCTGCTCATCTGTTTACCTACCACTTTCCATTACACCCAAGTCTCTGTCCATTGTAAAATGCACTGTTAATCTCTGTAGCCAAGAAAGCACCGTCAACTAACAAATACAACACATCATGCATTAAAAGTTACACATACTGATTGCTCAGAGAAATGGAAATATGGCAAAAACATATCTCAGGCTTGATGAAGCAGACAGGTAGATGAAATATATCTACTATGTTTTTAATATGTAGACATGTAATATATATATATATATATATATATATATGCATTTTCTTTTACCAAAACTGCAATCACAAGTTATTATATTATGTTATATTATATTAATCATATTATATTTATTATATTATATATTATATTGAATCTATGCTTTATTTCCTTAATGACATAGCAAAAAATCATTTTACAACATTTACATTACATCTCCCTTTGGGGTGCTGTTCTTTCTCTCGTAAATGGCTGATTTTATTTTTTGTAAAAACTTGATTTTTTTTTTTCAGAGCTGGGAATTGAACTCAGAACCTCACACTTGCTAGGCAGGCACCAGGCCACTGAGCTGTATCCCCAGCCCAAAAACTGGATAATTTTAAAAATATTGCTCCATTGATGAATGAGCAGGTTGTTTGCAGCGTTACACTATTTCAATAGTGCTGCAACCAACATTTCTGATAATAAGGCTTTATGCACCTAAAATACAGTAAAAATATTTTCAATTAGATTTCCAGAAGTGAAACTTTGTGCCAAGGGAAATGGATATTAAAAATTGTGAGAGATGTCATGAATGATCCTCCACATATTTTGAACAACTTTTCTACCCATGCAAGAGTGTACAGTGGTATCCTTTTCCCAAACTTTACCATCTTTAAACTTTCATTAATTAAGGGAAAGAAATGATGTTTCACTGACATTTTATTGGAATTTTTTGTTGTTGTTGTTTTTTGTTTTGTTTTTCTTCCAGTATGGGGAATCGAACTCATGACCTTGTGCTTGCCAGGCAGGTGCTGTGCCACTGGGCTAAATCCCCAGCCCCTTTTTTGAGGTTTTTAAGATAACTTAATGATGTATCTGTGCTGGAAAGTGCTAACACTAATAGGACTAACTCTAGAAAACAATGTCATATTAATTAAATATGTTTAAATGCAAGCCATATTGACTGCACTATAGAGAAGACTTCTGCCTTGAAAAGTGCTTGGGACTGGTTAAATTTCATACAGGAATTCATTGCCCAGGATACTTGCTCTGTCCACAGCCTTTGCTGAGGGAAACGGTCCTGGGTAAACTCTTAGGCATAGGAAGCATCATTCTGCATTCAAGGCATCACCACCTGGCTTTCAGAGGATTCGACTAGGGACATGTAACTTCTGGTCAATCATATAGAATGCCCAGTTTCTATACATATGCAAGCTTGGCTCTGAAGGGAAGACAGTAAGTGGATTCACATCTCCGTGTGGATCTGTACATCTGCTAATCCAACCTAATCCACCATAAACCCCTCCAAGACAAGCCTCCCCTCAACCCACCCTGGAACACCCTTAAATTCCTTGGTAAATTATTTTTGCCTTTCTCTCCCTACTTAAAATCTGGCTGTTCCCTGAGACGTCATTTCTCCTGTAGCCTCCTCAGGTGAAAAGCATTTTATCCTCTCTTAGGCATGTCCTGAGTCTCAAGATGGAGTAGGCTCCTCCTTGCATCCCATTTCTTCTTCTATGTCATTCTTCCCACTTACTCTTTTTTTTTTTTTTTGGTCTTTTTGAGACAGGGTCTTGCTATGCAGTTCAGGCTGGCCTTAAGCTTATTTTGTAGCCAAGGCTGGTCTCCATCTGCCTCAGCCTCTTGAGCACCAGAATTACAGGTGTGTGCCACCATGCCCGGCCTCCCACTTACTCTTGTCATGCATCTTGTAAACCCACACCCTCACCTTATTGCTCTTCCCTATCCACTTCCTGATTACTCTCCCCTAACGTGAGCTCCTGACTCCGTTTCCCAGTCACCACAGCTTCCATCCTCAGCATCTCTAGGCTCAGCATCACATGAAGAACCATGCAACCCACCGATATCCAGAGTTCTACAATTTTTCCTCCACTCTGTCTCAGCAACCCACGCCCACAGTCACACCCCGAATCTCCTCATCAACAGAAACTACATAACCTAACACCATACCCTGATTATCGCCTCCCATCACTCCTGATCACATGCCCCCAAACAGCCCTTCCACTACAGTTTTATCTCCTCTCATCCTTCAAGTGCCATTGTTTTCTCAGCATCTTTTGCTCACTCCTGACTTGGCTTCTTTTCTTGCACATCCTAGATTTCATGGACAGTTTTAAAGGTTTCCAGGCAAAGCCCGTCAGCTCTTTCACCCGCATCCTGTCCTCCACACTCACATACAGACACCAGCCGCCACTTCTCTCTTTTCTGAGCTTCTCCCCTAAGCAGCTGTATAATGCTAGAAAGAACAATCACGAAACTGAGAGACTGAGTTTCACATCAACACGGCAGCCCCAGGATTAGGGGGCTCCCAGAGAGCTGCCCATCTTTCTCCAAGAGACCCACCTTCCCACTCATTGAGATAACGAGTCCTCTCTCCCTATGACTCTCACACCTCCTCCTCCAAACAGTTTCAGCCAATGACCTTACCTCCTACTTGAGGAAATGTTACCAGAAGTAAACTCTCAGTTTCTCACCACCCACCCACAAGCCCGCAGTATCTAGACCCATTTTCTCCTTTTACTCCACCACAATGGAGGAAGTCCTGAACTGTAGTAAAGGTCAGCTGTTCTCTTAGACTCTGAATTCTGTTTCACAGATCTCCTCTGATGGACAGCATTTCCTTAGTTGTTTTTTTTTTTTCCTGGAACATGACCAATCTCCCTTCATCCTCTTCTATATCACCCCCAGCAGCAACCAAGCGTGCGTCAGTGCCTGACCTCCTGAAGTAGATAAATCTTGACCCCTCCAGTGTCTGCACCATTTCCCTGTCCCACTCACAGCCAAAATCCCCGAGTCATGTGTACACAACATGTCCATGTCCTCACTTCTCCTTATTTCTCTTTTATTTATTATAGTTAGTCTAGAAAATTTCAAAATAAGAAGAAAGGATTTGATATTTACAGATACACGTATTTTAATGGATTAAAAGGATTCACACAAAATTCACAACAGAGGTGGCCGCTCTGGCGGGGAGCACAGAACACAACCAGAAATGTGGCCCAAGCAGGGAGCTGAGTGTCATCCTTTTTGCTCTCAGCGCTCTGGGCTCTGGTTCCCACATCCACCACCCAATCTAAACTGCTCTCACAGGAATTAGTCGAGTCCATAGTTTTAAATTCACTGAACATCTCTTTTACCTCATCTGACTCAGCTTAGCAGCCTTTCTCGCAGTTGATCTTTTCCTCCCTAGCCACATGCTTCTCTCTCAGCATTCATAACAACCAGTCACCCGGTTTTTTCCTCCCACTTCCCTGGGGCATCTTTCTCAGCGAAGCAGCTGTTCCCCAACAACACTAGTCTCAGTATCCACATAAGGACCCACCCAGGGTTCTAGTCCCTCCACTTCTCCAGTTTAGAGTTCTTTGGACAAGTTTTCTCTTCTCTATCATCTTTCCATTAGCCCTTCCCTGATGATCCTAGCTTCAAGTTCCAAGTGTGCTCTAAAACTTCCAAACCCATCTCTCCAGTCCGGATGACTATTGTGAGCTTCACTCTTCCAAATTCAACTGCTTCACATTTTCTTCTTGACATCGGCAAGCATATGTAACCATAAATCATTATTTCAACATCTTCCTCCACCTGCCTTCCTCGGTAATATCTGTCACTGTAATCTTGCTTAATCAAACCAGAAACCTATCCTCCACCAACACCCAACACCTAAGCAATTAGTAAGTGGCTACTGCTACTTCCTAATGACTTCTCACATTTTCCTCTTCTTCATCTTTTTATTGCCAGCAGTGTAATACAAGCCACCGTTCTCTCCTGGATTAGTGAAAAATGCTTTCATGTTTCCCTTACTGCCTCCTCCCCATCTGTGATATATTCTCTGTCCATAAAGAGGGATCATAAGAACTGGATCATGTTGGAGCTGGAGGTGTAACTCTGTGATAAATCAATTCCTGTTATATAAGAGGTCCTGGGTTTGCTGTCCAGCACCACCACCCCAAAATATTTGAATATTGGATCCTGTTGGTTTACTGATCTCTCTCTCTCTCTTTCTCTTTCTCTTTCTCTCTCTCTCTTTCTCTCTTTCTTTCTCTCTCTGTCTCTCTCTGTCTCTCTGTCTCTATGACTCTGTCTCTCTCTCTCTCTCTCTCTCTCTCTCTCTCTCTCTCTCTCTCTCTCCCTCACACACACACACACACATACACACACAAACACATACACATTTCTGTACCCACAATTCTTTGGCAGGGATCATATGATGATACATTTACTACCTCAGAACCTAGCCCAACATTGCCAAATGACAGGAGCGACTATAAATATTGGTCGAATGATTCAGTGAGGTGAGCTAGTCAGGATATCGTATGGTCATCTAAAATCCAGTCATGAGGAGCTCAGAAAATTAATGACACAGCCAGAAACAAACAAACAAAAACACATGGAGGAAGCTAAAATAACTTTCAGGAGGTAGTGGACAATATGACATTGAGAAAATGATTAGAATTAGAAAGTGTTTGGCATAGTGCCTGACCCTTAATAGGGATGATTATAATTGAAGAGAGCTGTTGGTATTAGTTAACCCAGTGCAGTTGTCGTGTAATGTTCTGGGGAGGTCTTAAACTTTCCAGTGTCCCCATGTGATCCAGTCTCTATGAGGTCTAACTGTGTGAGATTCCTACATTTATTCTTATGGTAAGTTGAGGGATCGCCTGCATTTCCTGCAGTTTAAGTTCTCTACCCAAGTCACATGCTAATATTAAGTATCTCCTGGCTGACCTAGGAAGGTCACTGTTCTTAGAACTGGAAAAAGTAACAGACTAACAGCATCATATGATCCCTGCCAAAGCTCTGTGGTTCTATCTCATTCACAGCTATGTCCCTTATGTCAGCACCTGGTAGGAGCCTAAACGGTATATACTGAGACAGGGTCAACAAATCACAACACTCCAAGAAATTGATTTTTTAAAATTTTTATGGTTTTCTCCTTTCCCTTAGAAGAAAACAGGTAAAAAAATTCTAGTTAAGTCTATTTTGCAGCTATCGAAACCTTAGCTGGAAAATGTCTAAGCATGCAGTGAGTATTTGAGTATTATTTGGATAGAAAACCTAACCTCCGGGGATGTTTCAGTGGCACATGCTGGCCCCAAACTCATAGCTGCATACCTTACCCTGATGGGAAGCCTTTTCTACCAGCAGCCAGTAACCCACACACCAGGAAAGCTAACTACCCTAAAGCATCTTTCACTGCTGCTCCCCAAAATGGTCTTAGTGTGTCTTATTGTTGTCCCCTTGTTGGACAAAAGAGGAGACTAAAGCTCCTGAAGCTAAACAAATTGATGTCTACCAGTCTAGGTCAAATGAAAAGCTCTGGACTTTTGAATACTCTTGCCTTCACATTCTTATCCTGTAACCCACGGATGCTCAACCCTGTGACTGAACATGTTATGGAACTAGTGTGAACTGGGAACTACATGGGCATCACAGCCAACATCCCAACCACACATCTAGTTTGTTCTTAGTATAGATGCCATACACAATGCTCACATTCATCGTGAGGAATTTTCACCTGTACATGATATACTTCAGTCTCCTTTCCCATTCTCCACCTCCCTTTAACGTTTCTTCCCCTCCCATTTGCAAACCTTTGCTTCCATTTTTTTCTTTCCATTTTTAAGTCCCTTTCCTTCATTTCCTTCCTTCTCCCCCTTCCCTGTGCCCCTTCCCATCTGAATATGTTCTTCCTACTTTCCAGTATCTATCCTTCATTGTGCTCCTTATTTACACTTTAGGTTTATCACACAAAAGGAAAAAATATATTTAAACTCAATTCACTTCACTCAAAATTATGGTCTCAAGGTGCATCTATTTACCTACAAATGACTCAAGTTTATCCTTCTTTCTGGCAGACTAGTACTTCATTATATATAAATACCACATTTTCTTTATCTATTCATCTGCTGATGGGCATATGGGCTGTTTCCAAGATTTAGCTATTATATGATGTGCTGCTGTAAACATGGTTATATAAATCACTGTGGTCTGCTGCTTTTAAATCTTTTACAAAGATACCTAAAAGGGGAATAGCTAGGTCAAATGGAATCTCTAGTTTCAGTTTTTTGAGGAAATTCCATACTGATTTCCATAGGGACTGTACCAATTTACACCCCCACCAACAATGGAGAAGGGTTCGTTTTTTCCCCACAGTCCCACCAGCATTAGTTACTGGTTGATTTCTTGATGATAGCCATTCTTTCTAGAGTGAGATGAAACCTCAGTGTAATTTTAATTTGCATTTATCAAATGACCAATAATATTGAACATTTTTTCATTTATTTATTTGCTGTTTCTACTTCTTCATGTGAGAAATGTCTATTCATTTCAGATATCCTCTTTTAATTGAGTCTCTAAATTTGGGGAGTCTGCTTTTTTTAGTTCTTTATATAGTCTAGATATTAGTCCTTTGTAGAGTAGCTGGTAAAAATTTTTCCCATTTTGTATGTTGTCAATTTACTCTGCTTATAGTTTATTTTGCTGTGCCAAAGCTTTTTAATTTTATAATTTCAGTTGTTGACTTTTTTATAGATTTCCTATATGATCAGGACTTTGTTCATAAAATCTTTGTCTACACCTGTATGTTCCAGAATTTTACCTATTCTATCTTCTAGCAGATTGTTCCTGTTTTTATATTTAGATCTTTGATGTATTTCAATTTTAGTTTGGTGCATGATGACAGATATGGATCCATGTTCAATTTTCAGTATGTGGAAATCCAATTTTCCCAGCGTTATTTATCAAAGAGGCTATCTTTCTTCCAGTGAAGGTTCTTGGCCCATTTATCAAAGATAAAGCAGCTGATTGTGCTTAGAGTTGTTTCTGAATTTTCTTTTTTGTTCCATTGATCCTCAGGTCTTTTCTTTTTCCAGTACCATGCTGTTTTTATCATGATAACTTTGTAGTATAACTTCATATTAGGTATTAGGACAACACTTGCCTTGCCCCTGTTGCCCAGATTTGCTCTTCTACACCTACTTTATTTTGAGGCTTTGAACAAGTTACTTAATCTTGCAGAATCCATTCTGCCATCTGCAAAATGAGAATAAGTATGCCAACTTTTATCATGCTTAAAAGGATTAGAGATAAAGTAGCTAAACCCCTGTGGCTTGGCTCGTGGTAGATGCTTGCTGCTAAGACAATTACACATTCATTATACCCTGAGGAACTCCTTTCCTAAATCTGATTGTAAGACCTCTGAGGATAATATAGCTTTTGTTTTCTTGATTTCTTGAGTATCTGTTTAGTTTCTTTATTTCCTTTTTTTTTAACTAATGAAAGCAACTTGGGTTCTAATTTTCTTTGGGGTAATTCCTATGTGTTTTGATATTACTCTATTATCCACATTTATTTCCTAAATATTCTGACATTGTCAGTGCGACTTGCTCTTTAACACAAAAAAATTTTTTTAAATGAGAGCTTATAATTTGCATTTTTGATTTTCAATTTCTTTTTTATTTTAAAGAGAATAAAAAAAAGAACAATAGCAAAATACCAACAACATAAACAAAAGAAAAAAAAGCAAAAATAATAAAAATGATACAGAGTTTCAGAACAAAATCTGAGCAACTTTGTTGAGGATAACAACATGTAATATAACAACCACTGTTTTTTCAATTTCTAAGTAGTTTGACATTTTGTTTAGTATTGTATCTTATGCTTTATTTTTTAAATTTATTACATTGGGGAAAAGAAATATAACTATTTTAGGGTTACCCAATAGAACTATAATGCAAGCCACAAGTGTGTGACACACATAATTTTAAAATATTTCTAGCAGTCACATTTAAAAAGGTAAAAATAAATAGGTGAGATTAAATTTAATATTTTTACTTAACATGATGTAGCCAAAATGTTAGCATTTGAGCACTAATCAATGTAGAAATATTCATGGGATATTTTCTATACCTCTTTTTGGCACTAAGTCTTTAAAATCTACCACATATTTTTATATATACCTCATCTCAAATCAATCCATATTTCAAGTGCTCAATAGCCAGGTAGAAATCATGGTTGACCTGGCAGCCCAGGTCAACACTATTTGTACTTTGGAAAAATTATTAGGGTGCATTTGGGGCCTAAACTGTGGTAAAGTTTTGTTGTATAAGTATTTTTTCAAAGACGATTTTTTTGGTAAAGCTTATTGACTTCTGCCTAAAATATTTTATAAATTGTGTTAATGTCCTCTTTATCTTTGTGTCTGTTGGATCTGCCATAATTCCAAAAAGGCATAATTTATCCACTGAAATTCTGATTCTGTCACATTTTTCTTGTATGTTTTGAAGATTTTGTTTTGTATCTTTTAGTGCTATATTCCTTAGTGCATAACTACCCTTGACAGTCATATTCCATTATAAATCATTGTAAAGTTCCATCATTATGAAGAGGTCCTTTTTAACCTATTCAACATCTTTTACCTTGAATTTCACTTTTTGCTATTGCTGTTCTGGTTCCTCTCTTCTCGTTCGTTCACCTTGCTTGTGTACTTCTGCCCAGACTGATAACTTGAACTTTCCACGGCTTCTTATTTTAAATCTGATCTCTGAATCACTTTGTTAAACTCAGTGTTGAATTTATAAGTACACAAACTCTGACTAAAGAATACTCTTTTCTCTGCAGTCACAGAATCTACTTAACCTTGGAGAACCATGAAGTTATTCAGTGTATTTTGTTTAGTAACATTAATATTCTATGCATTTATACCAGGCTAAAGCCTAAATATCTCTCTTTTCACTATCCTCTTTAATTTTCAGTATCACTTTTGAAACAGAAAGGGCAAATACTGTCACTCATGACAATTCTGAATGTAAGGTAGTGTAATCTACCTCAGTGTTGTATACAGGTATGAAATAATTAGATACTTCGGAGACAAATAAATTAATCCAGTGTAAGAACAGTGAATCAAGATCAAACATGCAGATTATGGAAATATGGTGACTTTTCATGTACTATAAATTTCCTCAGATTGAAGCATACAGGTTTGGCATTGATTATTTAAAAAGCATTTATTGATGACGTTATATTCCAAGAATGATGTTAGCCATTGGGAACTCAGAGTCGAGTAAGGCATGATATCTGTTCCATAACATAAAGTAGGTTAGAGGTTCTCAAATCTGGTTGATCATAAGTATTGACTAAATGTTTTTGAATTGTAGATTTCTTTGGCCCCCTTCAGGCATACTGAACAATCATAAGACTAGAACCCAGAAGTATTGATGATTTAAAATTCTTCAGGCCTGCATAGAGTTGAGGATACTGCCAATTTTAGTAAAACAGTAAATTGTTGGCACATTAGCAATTCTTATGGTATTTTTGTTTATATAATCTTACTTAAGCTTTAAACAATAAAGCGAGACAGGAGTGGATCGTATTCACTTTCTAAATGAAAAAATTAACAAGTAAAGTGGTTTCCCAAATCCACAACAATTGCATAATGCAGTTGAGCCTGGAACTACAGTTCAGCTCTCTAGGTCCTATATTCTTTATTCCCTACCAACACTTCATTAAAAACAAAGAAATGAAGGGCAGTGATTAATAAAACAAGCCACACAAGAAAAAAAAAAATGAGACTGTTGCTCTTACTACATCATGAGAGTTTCCTGAAGAACCTACCACGGTATTTGCCTGGTAATAGAAGCTTGATAAATGTTTTGCAGTTGAATTGAACTCAATTGAATTGAATTGAATTGAATTGAATTGAATTGAATTGAACTGAATTGAATTGAATTGAATTGAATTGAATTGAACTGAGCTCAGATGAATTGAACTGAACTGAATTGAATTGAATTAAATTAAATTGAATCTCCTGTGCCTAGTATCCACGGAAAAAAGGAAAGGCAGATTGATGTTGCAACTTCCCAGTCCCTGACTGAGGTAACTACCAGTGAGTTAGTCAATGCTCACCAGTCACCGGCATTATTAATATTTTACATTACATATATACACGCACATATATTACTTCCCACATTTTATGAGGTAGAAACCATTATCAACCCCATTTTCTAGATGAGGACAGTGAAATTAGCTTACTGAAAGCACAAAGCTATCAAGAGTTGTAGGCAGAAATCGTTTTTTAGAATCCATGGTCTTAAGGGGTTTTTAAAATTTTTATTTTTATTAGTACATATTTGGAGTACGTAACAATTACCTTCATCATGGGGGATTTTGTACGTGTAATACATAACTCATCTTAACTCTTTTTACTTCCCCTTTCCCTTTCCTCCCTTTCTCTTCATTCCATCTCTTGCAGGCAGGATTGAATCTTGGCCTAGAGCTCATGATTTCAACCATTTCACCATCTAGCTTCTCTGCACCATACTGGATTTCCAGCCTTTAATCATGTATATGTTAGAATTAAATTATGACAATATTCAGTCCATGATTTTTTTCAGTTACACCATATATTCCACAGCCCCAGAATCATTTATTACTCAATTTGGAAAATCATATCTTGCCACATCCCCTTGACAAGCTAAGCTATTTCACGTACTTGGCCTTTGTCCCACCTATGCTGTCACAGTACCTCTGCTTTCCTGCCTCAAGTCCTTCTTCCAAATCTTAGATGCCTGATCGTTTCCAATTCAAGTACATCTGAAGGCATTTATGTTCCCAAGGACAATCCTTACTCAGAGGTGGGTAAGAGTTGATGAATAGATGTTCCAGGCTTGTAGTCCTGTACAGGGACAATTCTGAGACATGAGCTCCAGATTCCTCAATCTCAGTACCATTCATATTGGGGTCCAGGTGCTTTTTGTTGAGGGAAGAGGCTTCCCTGTACATCATAAGATGTGGATCAACATCCCTGGATCCTGGTAGAACCTCTGAGTTCTGGTAACCAATTTGGTTCAATCTGCCACGACATTCCATCTGGAAGAAGAGTCACTTCTGGCTAGAACAAGTGTCATGAAATGACAGAGGGATAGATCTATCCCAGGGGATAGATCTCCAGCTTCCCCCAGTAGTGAGCAATTCAACAGCAAACACCTGGTCTCCTTCTTCTTCCTTCTTAACACTCCCTGAAGTTAACTCCTAAGTAAACTTCTCATTTAAGTCCTTGCCTTAAGCTTTGCTTTCAAGAAATCCAAACTGAGAGAGTAAAGATTAGCAAGTAGTCCTTGCTACCACTGAGACTGCTAGACCTGCATATTGGAGGACAATCCTATGTAAGAGGAAACTTGTCTAAATCCCCTCACATTCTGATAGGTGGGTGAGTTGCACCAGTGAGCTGAATCATTGAGTTGTAGAGCAAATAGAAGACATCTAGAATTCTTGAGCAGTTGCCTCAGGTCAAGAGCAGTGAATCACCACTTGCTTGGGATTTATCTACCCAAGAATCCTTGAGAGTGAGGTCTGGACCTGTGTGTTGTCAATACAGCCCTCTTAGGCATCCCTAGTCTGTGGAACCACATGCCCATCCCAACCTACTCATTCTCAGTGCAAGGCTAATGGGACAAGCCCCCATCCAAGGACCTACCGTGAAGAAGCTGAAGAACCAGGTCCAGCCCCAGACCCTGATTCCCAGACCAGACACATGACAGCTGTGGAGGAACTCTGAAGTCCTCACTATCACTGCTCAGTTCCAAGGACTGGGGCTGGAAAGGTGGAGAAAGAGGCTAAGAAAAGCCCTCCTGACTCTGGCCTCCTCCAGGAAACTACCTTCAGGGAGAATTCAGGTGTTCTTTGACTCATGCTAGCATTTGCACGGAAAGTTCTTGCTCAAGAAATGTAGAGCATGAAGCATGTCTCTGGGTGATAAAAGTAATACTACCTCACCCAGACACCTGGATGAAGGAAATGGGCCTCAGACAACATCAGGAGGCCAAGTCCACACAACCTAACTGGGAGCTGAAGCCGGCACTTCTGTGCTCACTGTAGCACAATTCATGGGAACCCAGATAGGGAAACAACCTAAGTACCCATCAGTGAAAATGTCACACACACATGTGCTCACACACACACAGACATGTTTTACCCTTTTAAAAAAGAAGAAAATTCTTATTTTGTAATAACATGGATATATCTTGAGGATATAATGTTAGTGAAATAAACTGGAAACTGAGAAACAAAGGCTGTGTGAAAGCTCAAAAAAAATGAAAGTCAAACTCACAGTGGAAGAGTAGGTGGTGGTTACCACAGACTGGGAGATGGACAGAGGGGGGAAATACTGGTCAAAGCGTATAATCCTTTATTTCTAAGATGAATAAATGCTGGAGACTTAGTCTACAACATAGCAACAATAAATACTACATTGTACAGCTGGAATTTGCTAAGAAAGTAGATCTTAAGTGTCATAACCACAAAAAGAAAATGGTAACTCTGTAAGATAATGGATGTATTAAGTAACTTGATTGTGGTAATTACCTTACAATGCATGCACATACTAAAAGATCAGATATCCTACATATATGCAAAGTTTATCTATCATACCTCCATAAAGCTGGAAAAAAATTAATTTTAAAAAATAAATGCCTTTTCAGGCAGGCAGATACATAAATAAATAAGTAACCCTTCTTTCCTTCAGGGCAGCAGACAAGGTTTTCTGAATGTTAAGACTGGTCTCTAAGGCTCTGATCAGACCCTGTTCAATTTGGCCACACAAGAAACACATTTTTCTAGATGCAGTCCAACTTTTCATGCCTACACTGCAGAGGTGGTTTGTCTAAGACAGTTCAGAACATTGTCATGGCAGTCATGCTTTTGCAATGTGCCAAAAAGAATGACTCAACAGATTAAAGCATGAGTTTTTTCAAAATATAGGGAAAATGAGGCACCTTGAGGGCAAGGGCCTTGCCCAAGGTCACACAGTAAATCCACGCCAGAGGCAGTCCAAATGTCATGTATCCTGGCATCCACTCCAGGTTGTGGAGGAAGAATAGAGGAAAGGAAGGAATGGGAAATAAAGCCAAATGTCTTCCGGCTCAGTTGCCTTGGAGTCTGTGATTTCATAAATGGAAAAATACGAGCACTTTGCCCTGTAAGACCTGAACTAATTTCCCTGTGAGGTTAGCATGTATTTTCACATTTACTGAGAAAGTTCTCTGGAACCATGAGGGTTTTGGTGCGATTTTGTTTCTCTGCTAAGTTTCCAGGTAAGCAAAGCCATGATGACCTTTTCCACTTGGCCTCTGCCAGTTGCTCGTAATCTTGGCTGTAACTTGGATGGACATTGACAGCCCCAAAGCAACCACAAATTCTGTCTTCCTGTCCCAAGCCCCAACACAAGCTGTCATTTCTCACTTCCGTTATCACCTGTAATCATATCCCTACTTCAAAACATGCTTACTTCTTAAAACCAGAGAAACAGCAGTGATGTAGCCAGATATTTTTCCCAGCTAAATAACAATTCTGAGGCTAAGGATAATGTGGTATCACAAAAAACCCCAAACTCTCAAATACAACGCCAATTATTATCAGTTCGTCTTCGTTATTATCATACTGCTTTGGTTAAATTGGTCCCTGTGCAGACAGCTTGAACATGAGTGTTTGTATGGTGTTTCCTGGTATGCAGCCTAAGGATTGGCAATGGATTACAGTAGTATTTCCCAAACTTGATTGTAGTGATAAAAGAAAATTACCTGGAATGTTCGATAAGGATGCAGAACTCCAGGGCCCTCCCGATGTTAACCCATCCCAGATGTGGCCTTGTAACCCATGCCCTTAACAAGTACTTCCAGTTAATGGTTTTTATTTGGGAAAGTTTGGGAAACACTGGGTAATAGCTTAGGCTTATAAGCACACCCAAGAGAGAAATCTGCTTGTCACAGCCTCGAAGATGTAAGGGAACTTCCGTTCTCCACTGCAGAAAAGCCAATGTTGGACCAGGAGTTCCCCTCCTAGGTCCCCGCCCTGCCCTCCCCTACGGCCCTGCACAGTGAGCAAAGATCTGTCTTCTGCAAGCCTCCTCGTGTCTCCCCACACCCAGCTAGCACTGGCCAGGGCACTCAGCAGTCTTAACCTGTCTGCCTCTCTGAGTTTATTTCCATCCCAGATTCCCGTGTCGCAGCAGTGTGCACTGATCTCCCCCACCTCTGTGCTCCTGCATCATGACAACCGCTAAGCATCACACTTGGACTATATTCATCCTGCTTTGCTTCGGGATTCCACACAGGTGTCAGGTCTCCCGGGACCATAAGCTCTTCAGAGATTGTGCTAAGACTCACAGACCTTGAGTATGGCTACTGAAGGGAACATCGCAGGACCAAATGCCACAGCTAAGGTCCCCCAAGACAGACAGTCTTGCTCCCTATTTTGTTTCCAGTACTCAGCCCAGTATCCAGCACATGAGAAGCATTCACAGATATGCTTTGAGTATACCTGAGTAACAGTTCTAAGCCATATGGGCCAACAAGCTAAAATGCATTGTGATCTATAAGTGCAGTATTCAGACACATATGCAGAATTGAAATTATGATTTCAAAAATGAATTTAGGGGCTGGGGATTTAGCTCAGCGGCAAAGTGCCTGCCTGGCAAGCACAAGGTCGTGAGTTTGGTTCCCGGTACCAGAGAAAAACCAAAAAAAAAAAAAAAAAAAAGAATTTAAGTGAGGGGCATGTCTCAGTGGTGGAGAATTTAACAAACATTTGCAACTTCCCAGCACCACAAAAAAAACAAAGAAAAATAAAAAGATGCTAACCTAGATACAACTCAAGAATTGAATCTGTTCTAGTTTCTCCACATCGGCAGTTTTCAAACTTTTTGGCCCCTTGACACTCTAAAAAATTATTGAGTAAAACTTAATATTAATCCTGCTAAGATTATGTATTATCTTACTGAGGTTTTGTTTACATAGATTACATCTCTGGAGGCTGACTATATTGAGAGTTTAAAATGATCATTTAAAATATTTATTCTAAAATAACAATAGCAAATCCATTACATGCCAGTAGGTTAACACAAGTAATGTATCTTTATGAAAAATAGCTATTTTTCCAAAACAAAAATAATTTGACAACAGTAGGGCACTGCTTCACATTTTTGTAAATCTCTTTAATGTTTGGTATAATGGAGTCTAGCTGGACTCTCAGGCCTGATTCTGCATTTACCTTGCGGCTATATTATGCAACGTCATTTAGATCATCCAGCCCCTGGAAAATTCTGCTGTATGTTAAGGGAAGAATAAGAGTGAACAAGCTAAATAAAATCTTTATATTAATATAAAAAATAGTCTTGGCCTCGTGGAATCCCTGAAAGGCATAAGGATATCCAGGGTGCCCAACTCACACTTTAAGAAATTCTATAGTCACATTTCATATTATTCTAGGTGCAAGAGGAAAACTTGATTGAAAAATCACTTTCTTGTTTTCAGTAAAGATATATAAGGGTCTATCTTATTAGGATAAATCTTTTTATTTAAGATGTCATAGCAGAGAAATTTAGATGCAGATTTTCATTAAATGACAAATCAGATGTTAAAATTCATGAATTGTTCATCTTCCTGAAAATGTATTTATAGTAGCAGCGTAAAACCTTAGATCCTATAACATTCTTTCTAAGTTATATCCTGTGTTCTTTCTGAATCTCTGACTGATCCTTCCAGATCAGTGGGGATTCTAGTAAGGAGACCAAGAGTAGCCAAAGACTATAGGTGAAAATGATAATTTACCTATCTCAGAGAAGTGTTACGAGGATCAAATATATTAACACAGGTGGAGTGCTCAGAATACTGTCTGACACACAGCAAAGTATCTATTATATATCTTCTACAGTTCCTTAAAAACAATTAGAAAAGTAAATTTCTGTGGTTTACCTTATTCCCCACAATTTAGCAGGACTAATCAAGATTCGTTTGTTGCAGTAACTTTAAGGCTGAATTCCCTGAAAGCAGCCTTCCCATAAAAGGATCAATTAATTGAGGTTTCATTACATAGCTGCTTGCTAACAAATCAAAACTGAGCCTAGAAAATCCATACTGCAAACAGACTGTGAATGTACCTCTTTTGTGCATATACTGGTAATTAGCCTTGCTCTAGCAACTGCTAAATGGTAATTAAATTTACGTTGACCCCTGGGTTAATTGTACACTGAAAAGACTTGTTCATGTCAAATGTTTACTGAGCACTAACAGATTCAACAAGCACACACGGAACATTCAGTACATGTAAACTCTAGGCGGGAGGAGGACAAAGCCAAGACTAGATAAATGTCTGCGCTCCCAGAACGGCTGAGATCTTTGCAAGTACAGAACAGGGCCAGGCAAGATGGCTTAAATACCGAAATACAGATGGGAGAATACTTACGAGAGAGAAAAGAGGAGGTCATTGTGAATGGAGCCATCTGGGAAGACTTTGCCAACAGGCTAGCTTTTGAGTTGGACATGGATAGATGGGCAGACATGGGAGAAAGGACCGTGGCACTGGTAGAAAGCAGGATTGGGCACAAGAAGCTGACATAATGAAGCATTAGGCAAACATAGGAAAGACTAGAAATGAATGGAACGAGTTAACATGCCAAGTCTAGATTTCACTCAACAAACAAAAAGACAGCCTAAAGAACAATGGGTATAAAGTTGTGTTGACCCGGCTTGATATTCTGGCCACATTAGCATTACCTATTCTGCACCAGTAGGATGAAAAGGAAGGTACTAGAAGTGAGGACACCCATGAGGAGGCCGCAGCAATGACTCAAAGGGAAAACAATTGGTAATTTGTGATGGGGAAAGGAAAAGAAGATGTACATTTATTTTCAAAGAATACAGAAGACTGGGGGATGACCAAGTATCAAGAGATAACTGTTCTATGTTGTTGGACCAGCAACTTGTGTGTGTTATGTAAAATTTGAGTATGCTCAAATTTACCCAATGAATCTATGGGAAAATGGAAACTAGAATAAGTTTTGGACTTTCCCAAACCAGCCAATAACTAAATTGCCATCCTCCTCTCCCCAAGGATGTTTGCTACAAAATTCTGGTTTCCATCTGGCACCAGCTGAGCCCTGTGAGGCTGCACAGTCATGTTTCCCATGGATCTCAGGTTTGGTGGCTTTCCAGGAAGCTCAAAAACACCCTGAGGAGGGATGGAGCTCACCTCCCAAAAATTGAGAAAGGCTTGATGTGTGCAGTAGAATGCCTTCCCCTGTTTGCCTCTGGGTGTTTCAGCAGAGTACGGTGGTGAGAATCCAGCTGGGAGAGTCTGCTGGGAGTAGCCTGAAAGATTCCTTTCCTCACATGGGATAATTGTTCAAACCCATTTCTTAAAAGTTGTGGATTCCACTGGCAAATTCATGAGGACTTTCACTTTCTACTCTGAGCAGCTGCTCTTCCTTGTCACATCTTCAGCACTGATATTCTTTGTCTCTGTATTGCTATGTAATGAATGCTCTCAGATTCTGCAACTGGCCATGAAATATATTCTGCTTTCCCTCTAAATTTAAAATTCAAATGTTGGGGGCTGGGGATTTAGCTCAGCGGCACAGCGCCTGCATGGCAAGTGCAAGGTCGTGAATTCAATTCCCAGTCCTGGAAACAAACTGAAACCAAAAAATAAAAAAATAAAATAAAAATAAAATTCAAATGTTGGCTAACTACTGAGAAAAAAGCAAAGAAGCTTACCTCATGCTGTAAGTCCAAATAAATCCCAGTAACTAAAATTTATAGTCAAAAAGAACATAAAAGAAGTAAGAAATATATAAATGAATATTCGTAACACCTTGTAGCAGCAATGAATTTTGGAAATATGGTACGAAAGCTGGACACCAAAGAGGAAAAGACACCCAATACAAAAAGGGCATCTGAGATGAAGAAGTACTTCTCAGTTGAAGAAATACAAATGGCAAATAAATATATGAAAAAATGGTCAACATCATTAGTCATTTGAGAAATGCAAATTAAAGCAACACTAAGATTCCATCTCACCCCAGAAAGAATGACTATCATTAAGAAGTCAACCAATAACAAATGCTGGAGAGGCTGTGGGGATAAAGAACGCTTCTCCACTGCTGGTGGGAGTGTAGATTGGTGAAACAACTGTGGAAATCAGTGTGGAGATTCCTCACAAAACTAGGATTAGAGGTGCCGTTCAACCCAGCTATTCTCCTTCTGGATATTTTTCCAGAAGAATTAAAAACATCATGTCACAGTGATATATGTGCACCCATGTTTGTAGCAGCACAATTTGTCATAGCTAAATCTTGGACACAACCCAAATGCTCATCAGCTGAGGAATGGATAAAAAAGATGTGGTATTTTTATACAATGGAATATTACTCAGCTATAAAAAAGATAAACTTGAGACTTTTATAGGAAAATGGATGCACCTAGAGACCATACTCATAAGTGAAATAAATCAAACCCACATGTGTAAACATCATGTCTCCCTAGTGTCAGAACCTGAAAGAGTAAATAAAACCCAAAATGTACGATACACAATGTGAAAGGGAAAGAAATTGCTCAAAGGAAGGGACAACTGGGATGAGGGAAAGAAGAAAAACAAAGAAAGAAGGAAGGATATATATATATA